>NC_137500.1:2835000-3257500 GCF_041902795.1 Electrophorus electricus | reverse complement strand
AATGACTCATTACACTGGCCTCCTGAGAGTTGTAAACGACCTTTACTGTCTGCTGATGCTGGGCACCTAAATATCATGCTCCTTCTTGTTCTAATTGCGGCTTTTGATACCGTTAATCACAATGTACTTCTTTCCCATCAGTCCTCTGCTGGCATCACACAGGTTGATTGAGCTTTAGGCCACACCTTTCCCACTGAAAACACTTTATCTCCTCAGGGAAACCAAAGTCATTCATTGCTCCCATGTTGCCCATTAGACAAATTACCCATGACCAAGCTCTTAGCTTTCATTGTTATGTGCATGACGTTCAGTGCCAATTCTGCTGTCATTTCCAATGTTTCTAATACTACTACCACCTCCCTGTTACATGTGCTGACAGCATGCACCTCTGATTTTAAACTCTGGATGAATGAGAATTTTCTTAAACACAAAGAAAATTGAAATTATGCTAGTAGACTCCAAATCCCTAGTCTCCAAAACTGAAGGTGTGACTGTTAAATCCACCAAAGTTGTTAGAAACCTTGGCATCCTTGATTCTACATTTGAGTTCTGTCTCGTGAGTCCCACATCTCATTAACAAACACAATTATATTTTACACAATAATTTATCTATCACATTAATACTAATAATCATTAATATAATCATGTATAATATTTGCATCAAATTATTTCGATTCTTGTTATCTACAGTATTCCAAAACTGGATTCAGAAGCACATGAAAGGTATATTTTCTGCTCTTACAACATAGCACACATATTCTTTTGATAGTATGCGAGTGCTATTTTTTAACATAAAATTCTGCTGTTCTAACGCAAAACTCCTGTGTGTGAATGTGCTTGCACTTGTGTATGTATGTGTGTATATGTGTGTTTGTGCGTGTGTGTGTACTTCACCATTCTGTGTACACTGCAGCCCCTCTGTTCGTAGGTTGAGTGTGATAGCGTGAGTGTGAGTGTGTGTGATAGACTCTGCTTCTTGCCGTAATAACCTGGCTAAGCTTCAGACCTGCGCCACATCGTATGTGCGCAGCTGCGGTCAGACCCCAGCTGTGTGCCTGTTCCCCCCAACACCCTACCCCCTTAGTACGACAGCTCAATGGGAGAGTTTTGGAGTGTCTCATTAGTGAGGCTGAAATGTATGCTAGGCCCTTCTCTGTTGTCCTGCCTAGCTACACTGCTTCATTCCGTGAAGTGTGCTGTTTAACCTCATGGGCTTTGTTTATTGGGGACACGACCATTCTCAGAAACATTCAAAGGCTACCATGTTTCTTACTTACACACAGCAGTTCTTATCAAATGTGCTGTGGATTGTGTATGTGCTCAGAAGGGTCATTAACTAAATTTGTTGACTCCTTTGAACTTTGCTAATAGAATCACCTCATTGTTCCTGAATATTCATGCTGGCCTACATGGCCATGATCTAGCACTTTACTCATCATATCGCATAGTGTGTGTGTGTGTGTGTGTGTGTGTGTGTGTGTGTGTGTGTGTGGCTTCTCTATAACACTGGGCTGGAACAGAAGCCAAGGACAGACAGCTTGTTACTGTTGGCAGACTTCTGTACATCAGAAAACTCAAAGCACCAGAACTTCCACACAATAACATTCTGAAAGGACATTTCTCAGGATATGGACTTGACCATCACTTCTAGTCCAAACTTGAACAACTCCTAAAACCTAAAATCCATCATTGTACAAAGTGATGGTTAGAACACATATAAATCCTTCATAAAGTATATATATATATATATCTGCCAGTCCCCTCAACAACATAATGACATTTTCATGTAACGATTGGTATTTGTGCATGCATGTGTGCATGCTCATGTCTGTGTATGCGTGTGTTTCTGTGTGTGTGTTTGCATTTTCGCTTTCAGCCCAGATGCACCTGCTGATGATGAAATTAGGTATGCATGTGTGAACACACACACACAGTTGTTTTATTCATATTATTTATCAACAGAGCATGACTTTTTCTTATTCTTATTCCGCTGAAACTCTGCTTTGCTCTCCCGACAGGAAAAGAGGGCCAGTGGCGTATGCTTCCCAGAAGCCCTGGCTTCTCAACACCTCTGTGGTGGAAAACATTACCTTTGAGATGCCTCTGATCAAACAGAGGTAAAGCCTGGCGCTGTGCATCGATTCCTTTGGTCTCACTGACGTTCTCTAGTTCAGATTTGTGCCTGTCTAAGCCACTTTTTCACTGTATCCAATTTCCCAGGGTCAAATTTTTCAAAGTCTCAGCATTTTTCAGAGGGCGTCTCCCAATGCCATAATGGTGGCATTAGTTGCATTATTGGTGTGTTTATGAGCATTTTCTGTTATAGTCTATGCACTGCAGGACTCACTTTGCGTCGTACACAAAAAAGGACCTCAAGACCCCTTACCATATGCTGCCTGTTTTTTTGCTGTTGTTTGGTTTTTTGTTGTTGTTGTTTTATCTGCAGTTACTGACAATAGGGCCATCTTTTATCAGTCTTCTGGGAGCCTGTTTTACTGTCTGGGTGCCTAATGGCCCCGTGTTGCTGTGGTGAGCTTAGACTAAAAGCCCCTCCCTCACTATCACTGCCCTCTCTAACACCTGTTTGTGTCAGTTAGAGTTCATCTCTAAATTACGCTAACAATCATGTGACAAGTATGCAAGTCTCTCTCTCTCTCTCTCTCTTTCTCTCTCTCTGTCTCTCTCTCTCTCTCTCTCTCTCTCTCTCTCTCTCTCTCTCTCTCTCTCTCTCTCAAATTTGGTTATTTGATTGAGCAAAAGGCCCTTCAAATTTGCTAGATTCTCAGGTACCTTCTGATTGTTCTGGGTCTTACCACCAAGGCTCTTTTGTATGCCTCCGACAGAACACCAGATTCGCTGGTTCAGAGTTCGTGCTGGGAGATCCTGCCTCCCCTATAAAATACAGCTTTTCTCTGGAGCGAACGCCAGGCGTGACTAAGCAGTGTGTAGTGTGCTCAGTACTGTGTGCCCTGACTGTATGCAGGTATAAGGCAGTGATCGAAGCATGCTCTCTGCAGCCAGACATCGACATTCTACCACAGGGGGACCAAACAGACATCGGAGAGAGGGTCAGTCTGCTGTCAATCACACCATAACCACGCCCTCTTTACACCTGCTGTTTCTAGACACAAAAACAGCAATGATTTAGTGAATTGCTTTAGCAAATGCTATAGTGAATTGTTTTCCATACCAAAATGAAGCATTGGTTGCAAACCCATTTCTGTCTTGGTGTGCTAAAATGCAGCGCCAAAACAACAAACACTTCCTAACTCTCCAGTTATTTACAGGCTGCACTGTACTGTAGATCTTGAAATGTCCTTTGACATTCATTCAGAATTCTATTCTCTCTCTCTGTACCCCTCTCTTTGTATTTCTCTCTCTCTCTCTCTCTCTCTCTCTCTCTCTCTCTGTACCCCTCTCTTTCTGTATCCCTCTCTCTCTGTATCCCTCTCTTTGTATCTCTCTCTCTTTGTATATATCTCTCTCAACTGTATTTCCCTCTCTGTATACCTCTCTCTGTATCTCTCTCTCTCTGTATCCCTCTCTTCATATCTCTCTCTCTTTGTATCTCTCTCTGTGTATATCTCTCTTTGTATCTCTCTCTGTATCTCTCTCTGTGCATCTCTATCTCTCTCTGTACCTCTCTCTCTGTATATCTTTCTGTGTATCTCTCTCTCTCTCTCTCTCTCTCTCTCTCTCTCTCTGTATCTCTCTCTCTGTACCTCTCTCTCTGTATCTCTCTTTGTGTATATCTCTTTCTCTCTCTGTGTATCTCTCTCTGTGTATCTCTCTCTTTTTCTTTGTATCTATTTCCTCTCCGGAGTTATCTTTGTCTGTAGAGGACACACATGTCCTTTTAGAGAGTGTTTAACACACCTGCCTTTCCACATGGACAATTAATACACACCCATTATATTTACTTAGCTGCATCTGTGAAAAAAATATGTTATTTAAATAGATTTGGATGATATTGCTAAATCATCAGAAATACAATTTGGGCAAGTTATCTTGAACATAATTTGTAACTGTAGTAGTGACCTTGCTGTTATTGCTGTTGTAGAGTGGGCAGTGTTAGCACTGTGCTAATGGGCCTTACCCTTCTCTCCTTTGACCTTTTCCCAGGGGATCATCCTGTCTGGAGGCCAGAGACAGCGCATCAGTGTGGCCCGCGCTCTCTACCAGACCACCAACGTGGTTTTCCTGGTGAGCCAGTACTCACACTGAAGACCACACACACACAGGGGCCAGACTCCTCCACACACACAGGGGCCAGACTCCTCCACACACACAGGGGGCAGACCCCTCCACACACACAGGGGCCAGACTCCTCCACACACACAGGGGGCAGACCCCTCCACACACACAGGGGCCAGACTCCTCCACACACACAGGGGCCAGACTCCTCCACACACACAGGGGGCAGACCCCTCCACACACACAGGGGCCAGACTCCTCCACACACACAGGGGGCAGACCCCTCCACACACACAGGGGCCAGACTCCTCCACACACACAGGGGGCAGACCCCTCCACACACACAGGGGCCAGACCCCTCCACACACACAGGGGCCAGACTCCTCCACACACACAGGGGGCAGACCCCTCCACACACACACAAAGAAGGCTGAGCATAGGTTCTCAGACCTCTGATCTGACTATAATGACGATACTGCTTCATCATTGCATTATAATAAACGAGATGGCATCCCACTTCGTTTCAGAGGCTGAAGCGTCACCTCTCCTGGGTAGTGGTTCAGTGTAGAATTCATTGGTGGGATCATATCACACGTTTAGGGCCTGACCTTGCGCTCCTCTGTTTTCAGGACGACCCGTTCTCGGCGCTGGACATTCACCTGAGCGACCACCTGATGCAGGAAGGCATTCTGAAACTGCTCCGCGAGGAGAAAAGGACCGTGGTGCTGGTCACCCACAAACTGCAGTACCTACCTCACGCAGACTGGGTAGAAAATTACACACACACATCCTCCCAAGAGCATCTTGTACCATTCACCTTACTTGTACCTTTAATGATGGATTAAAGTTACTTTACAGTTTTACTTTTATTTTTTTTGTCTGCCTGTTGTTGTTTTGTTTTTTTTCTGGGATCGTATCTTTCCCGCCATGTGCTTTCTGGAGCGCCGGGCTGACTGCCCATTCTTGCGTAGACTGGCGTAAAGAATGGCTTTCTCCAGCACCGATCCGCCTCCTGCCATTTCCAAGATGGATGTCACTAGTGTGGGAAAGTGTTGTTTACCTTCCCTGCATCGATGTCTATTACTCTTTCATTTAACACAGCAGGCGCCACTTCTGCTTTATCGCAGACGTCTTCATCAGTCATGTCTCCTGAGAGGCACCAGCCGTCTGTCCTCGTATGTGCCATGTGAAGTCTGTGTGACTGGAAGCAGAGGGACGGTCTAATGGCTTGGATCTGTGCTCTGCGCTTTGTCTGTAGATCATCGCGATGAAGGACGGGACGATACAGACTGAGGGGACACTAAAGGACGTCCAGAACTCCGAGCCGGAGCTGTTTGCGCATTGGAAGGCCCTCATGCATCGTCAGGACCAGGAGTTCCAGAAGGTTCAGCTTGTTCATGCGATACATCCACATCCATATTAATTCCTAATGCGTTATTTATTTATTTTTTGAGTGTACATGGCATCTGAGGATCTCTTTTAAAATTAAAAACTATTTCAAAGCGATTAAAGTCAGGGTTATCGCACTGCAGCAAAGCCTTTATTAGTGTATAAGGTTGGGTGTGTGTGGCAGGAGTGTGTTTAAGTGTGTGAGTGAGCTTCAGTGTGGGTTGCAGGAGACGGTGGCAGAAAGCGCCACCGTACTGGAAAGGAAGAACCTTAGGAGAGCCATGTACTCCAGAGAGGCACTGAAGACTGAGGAAGAGGAGGAGGGTAAGAGGAAGCATACCTTCCCTGTACTCTTCTGTTGAAGAGCCGTCTCTGTCTCTGTCTTCTGTCGGTCCGGTTTGCCATCTGTCAGTGTCAGGCCATGTTTAAGAGTGAAACCCCCTCTTGCTCAGTCAAGGCGATTCCCTTTGACGCGCACACAAGCTTGGATGGGTTGTGTATTGGAGGCTGAATGTCTGGCTCCACACCCGACCTTCCTAACTGGCCTCTGGCGCTCACACTGCATCCTGTGTCATGTTTCTGTCCTCTGATAGCATAATAAACAGTTTGACCCTCCTCTAGACCAGGCTTGGCAGCTTTGTGGCACCAAGCCCAGCCATAATCCCCCTCCGACCAGCCGCCGCGTGCCAGACGACAGAGTCTGACGAGGCCCAGGGCAGCCTTGTGCGGCACTGCTGCTACCGGCAACCTTCTGCCAGACAGATAGATGCACTCAGGGGGGAAATTTCATATAACCCATTGTCTGACAAAAGATCAGGCTTACCCAAGGAGGGACAAGGCTTTCAAAAGAGCCATTTTCATTTGTAATGTTGTCAGATGCCATGTGTCCTTTGACAATTTGTTTTTTGTCTAGTCAATAAAAGCTGTCAGTGGTTTATCACGTTCTGCCCATGCCCCATTCTGTTACCGAAGCATGTTTTTCATCTTCCTGTGCATGATAAAACCGTTCCCGGTAACACGGGTGTAATTCTGCATCAAAGCAACGCAGCCCCGTGCTGGGTGATGAAGTGGCCTCTTCACTACTTGCCAGGCTGCGTCTGACTGATGCCAGTGTGCTCTTGTGTGCTGCTGGCCTGCGACATGCCCATGTTCAGTGTTATCAGGCTGTTTTCTGTCTCTGTCTGACTGCCGTCTGCACTCCGCAGCCCTGGGGACCGCACTCACTCCTGAAGCAGGTGTGCATGCTCTCTCTGCTGTGCGTTTGTCTCGAGTAGGTAGCGATGCTGTGTGCTGCACGCGGCTGCATGCGTCCAATCGCGTAGAGCGCCCCGCCGCTCGGCCCTGCCCTGTGACGACATGCTCCCGATGCGTTAAGTGCTTCTAGCGTTTGTGTCTCCGCACACCTTCCCTCACGCCCTTTCTCTCTGTGTCTGTCTGTCTCTGTATCTTGTTCACTCTGTATATGCTTTCCTCCTACACCCAGCACAAAGTCCTGTCGCCCACTCTCTTATGCACTTAAAAGGACGCAAGGCCACGTTCTAATTTTAGGGTGGGTGGAAGAGCTTAGCGCTCTTAGCAGTCACCTGACCGGTGAGACGTGAATCGGCAGTAAGCCGTCAGGACCGCTCCCCATCCACCCCATCCCCATTCTAAAGGTCTGTCTCTCCCACTGACATGTACAGAACTCTGCTATAGATCGGCGGACCAGTCAGCGAATTTCTTCAACAGAGTAATGTCAGCGATGGGGTTAGGCATGTTCTTGTTGTCCAATTCCTTATCACAGACCAGTGGCCTTCCCAGTTTTCCACTCACTCTCTTCTCTGGTTTCCTGCCTCATTTCACTTCTCTCTCTCTCGCTTGTCTCTCTGTCCCCCTGCCCTCATTCTTCTTCCTCTGCACGAGTAACCCGACAGCCCTAGACACGCCCCTCTCATCTGCAAGCTCCACCCCTTCTCGGCGGCTCGGCCCTGCTGCATGCTGGGCTTGTCAGGAATGCTGCACGTTTTCGGCTTTAGCGGCTTTAGCGGCAGGCTGCCGAAAATGTCGCTAACTGAGCAGTGACAGAATCTCAGCGCTTGCCACTCAAACGCCTGAGCCGTGGCCGCCTGCACTGAAGCATGCGCGCTGCTGAGGGACCTGCTTGGCGCCATCACCTAGCCGTGCGTTGTTTGCATCCGCACCGCGTGCTCCTGTCCCTAACTGCTGTCGGTAGCCATAGCTAAACAGCCCGGACCGGGCCCTTACCTGGGCGCTGTCGTCCACCCCGCAGAGGAGTCGGCAGAGAGCGAGGGCGAGGACAGCCTGTCACAGGCCATGCGACGGCGGACCACCATCCCCTGGCGCTCGTGCGGCAGGTACCTGGGCTCGGCCGGCCTGCTGCTCCTCCCCCTCCTGCTGCTCTCGCAGATGCTCAAGCACTCGCTCATGGTGGCCATCGACGTGTGGCTCGCGCACTGGACCTCCGACGTCATCCGCGCCAAGATCGACGCCGCGCGACCCAACTGCACGCTGGGGCAGGTGAGTGCCGCTCGGGCCGCGGGAGGGGGCGTGTTGCCACTGCAGTGTGTGAGTGTGTTAAACCACGCACTGTTACGTTGAATCTGCATACGCTGAATTTACATAACTAAACTTGCAAATGCAACATTATTTACTCATCAGTCTTCCTGAGAGATTTTATGGTTTCATATAGATTTCCTGTAGACTTCAGGGTAGGATCCTGTAGTATATGTAAGCACTGTGACCTGTAGAGGAACCCCTTTGTCTAAATATCACAGTAGTCTTTCATGCCTGTGCAGTAATGTGGTATCAGCTGAAGCTAAAATCGTCCCCTTGCATACACACACACTGTGAGTGGTCCCTTCGTGTTATTCACACGTTCGGGGCACAGCAGGCGAATGTTGTTGCCTGACTAGACTTCCATACTCACTTTATTATTAGACACTCGAGTGTAGCTGTGCCCGGGGAGAAGTGGCATGATTAATCACCCATGGACACCCCTGCACCAATGCCCCTTACACGACACAAAAGTAGAGGGACTAGCCTGTCTCCAATGCCTGAGCTACTCTGAATGCGTGTTCAAAATACACTGTTTAAGATGTTTGAACATCCAAGGGCTTTCTGCACAGCTGTTCAGACAGAAAGAGTCTTAGAAAGACTAAGATGGTAAAAACCAGATCACATGATATAAGCCATACTGGTGTGCACGGTTTGATACCACAATTATTATTTAAACCACTGCCATTCCAGTTACTCAGTAAAAGGACTGTAAAGAGCTGTGGTGAAAGATTTAAGAGTCTCTTTTAATTTGTGTGCCACATTTGTATGCATTAGCAGGCCCAGATGAATATTTGTAGAGTGCTTAGGGTTATCATTAGATTGATCTGCCCTGCTTTTGTTTACGGGAAGCATGGGTAATTAAGGATGATGTGAGGCTTAAAAGGTTAGGTTAATGCTTTAGAGTCAATACAGCTTTGCTCTTAAACAACCTTCCCTAGCTAATGCGCTGATGGGGCTCTCTCTTCCTGTGTGTTCCCTTGAACCTCCATGATGGAATATCAGTACCATTCAGTCTCTCTCTGTCATTCACTCATCTCTCCCTCATCCTCCCTCTCTCTCTCTCTCTCTCTCTCTCTCTCTCTCTCTCTCTCTCTCTCTCTCTCTCTCTCTCTCTCTCTCTCTCTCTCTCTCTCTCTCTCTCTCTCTCTCTCTCTCTCTCTCAGCATGTAGCTCTCAACACTGTCACATTCACACGCGCACGCACACACACACACACAGACAGGCAGGCAGGCAGGCACGCACACATACGTGCACTTGGCAGCGGGAAAATAAATGCATTGTGTGTGCTGTTGGGTGCAGGACTGTGGGTTGAGTCATTCCTCGTACCTGCTGGTCTTCAGTGTGCTCTGCTGTCTGGGCATCGTGCTGTGTCTGGTCACATCCGTGGCCGTGGAGTGGACAGGCCTGCGCGTGGCCAAAGAGCTGCACCACAACATGCTGAAGAACATCATCGTCGCCCCCATGAGGTAGGCACACCTCCCGCCTTATTAGGAGGAGCTTGTTTAGTATTCCTGCATGCACGTTTGTGTGAGTGTGTGTGTGTACCTGCCAGATCACATAACTGTGTAAAGTGTTTGTACCATTTTGCATAGTCAATCACTGGTGAACTGTCTGTTGACTGATGTGTCCCATCTGTCTTAGCTGAGGACAGCAAACAGTATTTCTGCTTTTAGCACCATGGCAACAGTAGAGTGCTCAGGGGTAAAGAGGGAGCCAGTACACTGTGTGTGTGGTTTCTGGCCTGCTTACCTTCCCCTGTGGACCAAAGTTATTACATGTTAATCCAACCAAAACAAACCAAACCTATTGAAAATAGCAGACATGTATAAGGGAACGTACAGGATTAGAATGTGTTAAGAAGTTCAAATTAATTGGGCATGTGAAAGCGTTCTTACAGTATTTCTGAGCCTTCTGAGAAAAGGTTTCTTTTTCTTTTTCCAGACTATTTGAGACGACTCCTTTGGGAAGCCTTCTGAACCGATTCTCGGCTGACACAAACACCGTAGACCAGGTACGCCATTAAAGGAGCGCTAGAGAGAGACACTTCCTCAACATCTTTCTCTCTTTCTTCTCCCAGAACAGGGATTAGATGTATACCTATAAAAAACAAACAAACAAACAATAACACAGTATCCTTCGCTTCTCTGAAACAGAAACGTACACAATATTGAGATTTGACTGCAATATGATTTGATATCAATAGGTCAGATGACAAGGGTTAATGATTATTTTTCCCTTGTATGACTGTTCAGGTTGGTTGGTCACGCTGTTTACTTTGATGTTTTGATGATAATGGTCAGTTAGCAATTTTCTCAAATCACCCTGCGTACCAGGAGACTAGAATATGGGACACGCAAACAAAAGGTTCACATCTTAGAAAATGTGTTGCAAAACTCAACTATTTCCTGGTTAGGTAGTTTGAGATAGGAACAAGCACAGCTTCAGTGGTTCTGATGTGATTCTGTTGATGACATTAAGCCTGTGTGTATTTATACACAGCCAATCTCATTCATCAGAGGTCGACAAAGGAACTCACTCCCATCAGTAGCATGTCACTACAATAAAAAATATGCGTATAATTCAACAAGAATATATTTACAGGAGATGCTTTGTCATTCCAGACAAGACTCTGGTTGAACCCCTCAGCACAGGTTTAAAGGATTCTGAGTTCTTTTGCTAGTAGACTAACAAACACTGGTCATTAAACTAAAAAAAAGACTCTGACGCTGTGAATGTGTGTCCTCTGTTCTTTCTAAACCCCCTCCCCCAATTTCTCCAGCACATCCCTGCTACACTGGAGTGTTTGATTCGATCTACTCTTCTGTGCGTGTCTGCCCTAGGTGTGATCTCATATGTCACACCCGTGTTCCTCATCGCGCTCACACCCCTTGCCATTGCCTGCTACTTCATCCAGAAATACTTCAGAGTGGCGTCCAAGTATGCTCCTCACACGTGCCCCATATTTATAGACATGTTTAGAAATAGAACAGCCAGCAAGCTAGCTAAAAGTCACATATATAATCTGTTTAGCTAATATTGTCATCCTGGTGTATACAGGAAACCATTGAAACTCCCCCCCCGAGTGTCATGTCACACAACGAAAGCATTATATATCCTCCCCATCCACTTTATTCCAAACTCCTACTTTGCTCTTGTATCTTTTAACTATGTCACAGGTGCACCTGTGTTATAGCTGCAGTTTGTAGGTGTTCCGTTACAGACTGTAGCCCATCTGTGGTCATGCATAATTTGTCAGCCATCCTCGATCGTCCGTTAATCACTTATCAGTCCCTGACTGCAGGACTACTCCTGGCAGCAGGGCATTCTCAGCCCAGCAGTCACACTGACACGCCAGCGTCAGGGTCGCGAGGGGAGGGACGACTGAGAGGCTAACGCGGGTACGAGAGTATCCGACACAGCGGTGTTCCTGGAGATTTCACACATCAGCGTCACTGCTGGATTGAGAGGGATCTGACAACCAAATACATCTTGCCACCTGTTCATTGATGAAAAACAATGCACAATGGTCAACACATAGTCAGTCTCTAACCCTACACCTGCAGGCTGTTACGAGTTATGACATTTTTCTGGAATGTAGTTAACAGTTTAACCTAAGGTTTACTCTTTCCGGTCCTGTGTAGCTTAGGTACTTGTTTCAGGGGTCCTTCTAAGATCAGTTTGGAGAATGCTTGAAAGAGATGGATGACCCTACTAGACACAGGAAGTGTTAAGTGAGGTGATGAGAATCGTGCGTAAGACAGCTGTGTGATTGTGCGTGTCCTCTGCCTCATTCCCGTGTGTATGTTTCTCCAGAGATCTGCAGCAGTTGGAGGACAGCACCCAACTGCCTCTGCTTTCTCACTTCTCTGAGACCGTGGAGGGACTCACTACCATCAGGGCCTTCAGGTGAGGGCCAGTCACAAAAGACACGTGTACAGCAGTCAGACCACGATGCTTCAGTGACCTGTAATGTCTCCTCTGCCCTGATAAGAAGCTGTTGTGCTTTACGTGTGTGGCATAGGTACGAGGCCAGGTTTCGCCAGAGGCTCCTGGAGTTCACGGACGCTAATAACGTCGCATCGCTTTTCCTCACCGCTGCTAACCGCTGGCTTGAAGTCCGCATGGTATGTCACCTTCACCGCAATCATTGGTACCTTCCAATAATACATTCCAGCAAGGGGAATCTTAGCGTGTTTCTCTGAGTGCAAACAACGCCCTGACTGCTGCTGTTGATAATTCCCGTACAATAATAGATACTCATACAGTCATTTTTATTTATGTCCACACAGCCAGGATATGTGCATTTCTTAGAACTGTTGCCATCGTAATATGACTCATCTGAGCTCTTTCAGTTGTATTACATGATTGCTCCCTCTGTAGGACTTTCTAGAATTACAGGATATTTCAAAAATGGCAGGACATTCTAGAAAAACTAGCCATGCCTCCAGAACGAAACATTCCCTTGTGGCTCACTGTATGTTTGAAACACAGGCTTAAGAGATGAATGAGGCCAAAACAGATCATTAAACGCTGGCTTTTCTTTAACTTTGCCAGGAGTACATTGGCGCCTGTATTGTCCTCATAGCTGCAGTCGCCTCCATCACCAGCTCTCTCTGCAGCTATCTGTCCACGGGCCTGGTTGGGCTTGGACTGACCTATGCTCTGATGGTATGACCTCCTACAAACACACCAACAAAACGAGGGTTGCATCAAGGATTTCACTGGCTGATACTAAAATGTATATTCTGTATGTAGCAAAAGACGTCAGCGTGCAGGGACTTCTGTCTCTTTAGACGCTGTTGTCTTATTCATGCCTTATCATGCCATGGATATGGTGACATCCATTTTGTCATCTTGATCTGGATATTGGGTCTCTGCAAATCTCTCCTTTCTTTCTTATGCTGTCTGTGTGCACACCGTCAGGTGTCGAACTACTTGAACTGGATGGTGCGTAACCTGGCTGACATGGAGGTGCAGCTGGGTGCGGTGAAGAGGATTAATAGTCTTCTGAAGACCGAGCCAGAGAACTACGAGGGACTGCTCTGTGAGCTTTGCACAGGGGATGTTAACATGCCTCCTACACACTATTACTCACTCTGTTTATTCAGCAGTGTGCGCTTTGCGATGGCCTCCGCGTTGTTTTTATCTGCCTTTTGCATCTCTGCGCTCCATTCCAATTTCCTTTCCATCTTATTCAAGTTTGGTTTATTCGTCATATACATAGACATACACAGCATAACAGTATTCCTCTCACCCTTACCTTTCTTCTCCTCCTTCCGTCTTATTCCGGTCTTTCGTCTCACTCCTCCTTAACCCCCTACCCCTCTTTGCCTCTCAGCTGCGTCCCAGGTCCCAGAGGGATGGCCCCAGCGGGGGGAGATCCAGATCCAGAACCTGAGCGTGAGGTATGACAGCTCTCTCAAGCCCGTCCTAAAGCACGTCAACGCCCACGTCAGGCCCGGACAAAAGGTACAGCCACAGATCTCCGGATGGGATCATGGCCCTGCACAAACACCGCCACAAGCCCTGGACTTAACGGTCACCTCTGTTCAAATTTAGTCATGACCTAAATATGTACCACTTACAGGCTAGCCGAAAATAGCATCGGTGTTGAATGTGAACATAATATCTGTGTAGATGATGAAGAGTTCTTTTATTGTGGGTTCCTCTGCATCTGCTGTAGGTGGGCATCTGTGGTAGAACAGGAAGTGGCAAATCTTCCTTCTCCTTAGCCTTTTTCCGCATGGTGGACACTTTTGAGGGTGCGGTTTCAAAACTCCTTTTCTGACATTAGAATGTCATCCTCCTCCTCCACTCTGAGTGATATATGGATACTCTTTTGTGTGCTCTTTTAACAGGACGGATAATTATAGATGATATTGACATAGCGAAGCTGCCTCTTCAGACACTTCGGAGTCGCTTCTCAATCATTCTCCAAGACCCCATTCTCTTCAGTGGAACAATCCGGTCAGACATGTCTAGTGTGCTCAGTTACGTTAATACATCAACAAACATTTTGCATATTACTAAAGCAATAGTTCAGTCAAAATACTAATGTTGGTTATAATGTATGAAAGCAGATGACAGCCAGTTGGCATTAAAGGTTGGCCATGTTAGCATGTTAGTTCAAGCTGTTCTTAAAAGTCCACATTCAGCACTTCAGCAGTTGTGTCTCTGTTCAGTCAGTGCATTCGTGACCTTCGAGTGACTCTTGTGCTTTAAGTGGTGCCCTACCACTTTAATCATCGAGTCTCAGTGGAGCCATATGCTGTGACTGGTGGGGTGTCTCCGATGCTGTTGCCTGCATTCCGATTGGCTAGAACAGACAGCAGGCTGCCTTGCTGTTCCATCACTAAGCAACGCTCTAGGAAATCAGGGCATCTGACTGAGTTGGGTGGCCTCCTCTGAGCCGACTGGGCAGCTTGGTTGTGCTGTTTTTCTTCCAGAATAGTGGTACCCGGCTTCACACACATGGGCAAAAGGAGGCTTTGAAAATTCTTCCTCCTTTGCTTGTGCGATTGGTGCCTCTGATTGTTTGACAGAGGAAAACGTTTGGAATGAAGAAAATACTTTTTTTTTTTTTGTTTGTTTTGTTACTTGATTAACGCTGTCTTTAATACAGGAACTTCCGTTTGTGTTCAGCTTTAATCTAGATCCAGAGATGAAGGCTACAGACAGCATGCTTTGGGAAGCTCTGGAAATCGCCCAGCTCAAACCAGTAGTAAAAACCCTGCCTGGGGGACTTGGTAAGGGAGGTGTTGGAGATCTGACTTTGCTTTTTAATGGTTCAACCTCTTCTCTTCCCCCCTTCTTTTATTTGGAATGGATCTGGGTCTTTAGCAGTCAGTAACAGTTAGCACATGATATAATGTGGAAACAAGCCTTCATTTCCCATCTGAGATATTAATTCCCAGAATATGGAAATGTGTCTCAGATGAGGTTAGCTAGCCAGCAGGATAACTAGCAGGGCTATGAAGGATTAATGTCTCATCTTCGATTGTAGATGTGTTTGCAATTTTAAGAGGCTACTGTTCCACATCCCACTCACTCACAGTGATGAGAAAACCCTGACTGTTGCAGTGTAGTCATGTCACTAAAGGAGAGCAATAGCAATGGTAACAAGCGATAAATATGTGAAAACAAAAGTCACACTAAAGCATTTATTTCTGCTGTTAGCGTCACCTCGATTAGTATTTTCCTTTCTCTTCATGCGGCAATTCTGAGCTATGTTGCTCTGTTTTAGACGCCATACTGACAGAAGGTGGGGAGAACTTCAGCCAGGGCCAGCGTCAGCTCTTCTGCCTGGCGCGAGCGTTTGTGCGCAAGAGCAGCATTCTGATCATGGATGAAGCCACGGCCTCCATAGATATGGCCACGGTGTGTGTGGGTGAGAGAGAGAGCGAGAGAGAGAGAAAGAGAGATATGTCACAGTACATGTCCCTGAGCAAATGGAGCATACCAGAAGTAAATGAACCGGAAATGGCTTGATAGGATGAAAAGTGCTTATACTGTGCATTTTGTGAAACGTTTGGTAATACGTTTGGTAATACGTTTAGTAACTCTCAGACTATGGGTGGTGTAACAAAATTTATAAAAAGTAAAAAAAGGATAAAAAAAACTTAAATAAAACCCTTATTTTAATTAGGTTTGTTGTATATGGGACAAAACTATGTATTAACTGGATGATAATAAAAAAAACATCACAGTTAGCCAGTTCTACACATCACTTTGTTTTTGGGCATCGTTTTGGCCCGTTGCTTGTTTTACAGGAGAGCATTCTGCAGAGAGTCGTAATGACAGCATTCGCTGATAGAACCGTGGTGACCATAGCAGTGAGTATCCAGCTGCAGAGCCCAATATCCATTATACACATTTAAAATATTTCACATGGATCAGTTTTGGATGACTTTTTTCTTGTTTTCTCTTTGCAGCATCGAGTGCACACCATCCTAAATGCAGACCTGGTGATCGTGATGAAGAGGGGGGTCATTCTGGAGTACGATAAGCCAGAGGTTCTGCTTGGTGCTGATGACAGTGTTTTTGCCTCTTTCGTTCGGGCAGACAAATGACCACCAAGGACCTTCGACTGAAAGTGCAATTGTACCCTGTATTATTGTTTTATATTTCATTATGCCTGTAAATAAGATGCGGTTTCTTTACTAATAAAAGAGAAATTCCTACATATGCTCATTTTATGATTCTTAGTCATTATTTCGTCAAAGGTAACAATGATGTGACAGCGCTGTGTTTATTGCAATAGTTCAGAATTTATTTTTAAATAATAATTGTTTCAGTTGAAATGCGGCAAATATCCTAAAGTGAAAGTCTGAAACAATCTATGGCTTTGTGTCCTCCAGCACCAGACACTGGGCTACTTAAAGGCCTTCATGACATACTGGTAGCTGTGGTACAGGTTAACAAATACAAGCATCTAAAATAAGCCCCCATGCCCCAGCTATATGATACAGACTAAAGTACTGGGCCACCTACCCAATCACACCTGCAGGATCTTTTATGACGTCCCATTCTAAATCCATAGGCGCTATGTCTTGGAGTGCATTAAGATTTCCCTTCAGGCCAAGCCCTGAAAAAACAACCCCATAGCATTATCCGTCCTCCGCCAAACTTACAACTGGCACAAGGCAGTCAGGCAAACCCAGACTCGTCCATCAGACTACCAGACTGTCAGCCTTAACTCCAAATGGGATCGCCTTCTCTTAAATGCTTTGTTGTTGGTCTAATATGTATGCAAATAGGCTCTAATCTGTGCTTTACCTCTTATCTCAGTGTTTTGAAATGTTGGACTTTCAATCTAAGCAAAAGTTTTAAATACAACAAATAAATAACGGTGGCACAAATGGCAATTTTTGAGTAATATATAAACATAGACCGGCCTGTTTTGAGCTATGCCCTGCCCGTGTGGAGTTTGACCGGCCCTGTTTTGAGCTATTAAGAACTCACTGGCAGTGGCAGCTCAGTGGTTAAGGTACTTGACTTGTAATCAGAAGCTTGCTGGTTCCAGCCCCATCACTGCCAAGTTGCCACTGTTGGGACCCTGAGCAAGACCCTCAATTGCTCAAGTTGTACTCAGTCATAATTGTAAGTTCCTTTTGGATAAAGGCGTCAGATAAATGCTGTAAATGTAAATGAGCGGCACATTCTGAGCTATGCCCCTCCCATCTGGAGTTTGACCGGCACGTTCTGAGTTATGCCCCTCCCATCTGGAGTTTTTCTTGACGGCAGAAATGTTAAAATATGATTTTTTATTTAGATTTGATTTTCTCTCTCTCTCTCTTTTTAAAAAAAAATAAACATAGGCTACTGAATTGTATATAATTTTAGAAAACGCATTATCGTGGTTTAAGTCAACTTTGTCATATATTACCAATAAAATAATGCACAATTAGTTAAAAGATTACTGGTGGCACAACTGAGTTATCATTCAAACGGTTCTGGAAAACCGGCACGTTTTCCATTTTCCAAATGTATAAGCAGTTGAATGGTCTTTATTATTATTATTATTATTTTTTAATAATTATTCAAGATTCTAAGTGTGAGTTTTAAATCGGGGTTAACCATAAACCGAGATCCATCCTTTTTGCTTACATTACAGTAAATAATCAAGGAGCTCTTGACGCGGCGAGGCCCGGAGACATTTCACATGACCGTGCATGCACCCAACCAAACGCAGTCTCCGTGAGCAGGTGCAGACGACCCAAAGCATGGCTGACAAGATATCCAGTTTCAGGTGACTGGCAGGGGCAGCTGAGGCACTGAAAGATGAATCTTCTCATGAGACGTCGCCTCAGCGTGCGCGCAGAGCGCGGCCGGGGAATGCGCGTTGCGCGCGTACTTTTGGAGAGCAAATGACAACACGTGTTACGGGCTTGTTTCGCAAACTCAGGAAGAACCATCATCCACCGAGCAGTGCCAACGGTGCCTATGTACGCCTAGGAACAGTGTCCAGCGTGTAGTATGGGACAGCGATGTTGTCCAGGAAAGGACTTATTCCTGACGACTACGTGCTGACTCGCTTGGCGGAGGATGTGCTGCAGCCCAAATTCAAGGCGAAGCAGAGGAAGGCACGGTTCGTGGCAAAGAACGGAGCCTGCAATGTAGCTCACACAAATATTCGCGAACAAGGACGGTTTCTGCAAGACGTTTTCACCACACTCGTAGACCTAAAATGGCTTCATACTCTTCTTATATTTACCATGTCTTTCCTCTGCAGTTGGCTTTTGTTTGGCATGATTTGGTGGCTCATTGCTTTCGCGCACGGAGACCTGGACGTGAAAGATGACGACTTTGTCCCGTGCGTTACGGACATCCACTCGTTTTCTTCCGCGTTTCTGTTCTCAATCGAGGTCCAGGTGACTATAGGATTTGGTGGGCGAATGATTACAGAGGAATGCGTGTCCGCTATCGTAATGTTGATAATCCAAAATATAGTAGGTCTTGTCATTAACGCAATCATGCTAGGGTGCATCTTCATGAAAACGGCGCAGGCTCACCGACGGGCGGAGACACTGATTTTCAGTAAACACGCAGTGATTTCAGTAAGAAACAACAAGCTGTGTTTTATGATCCGCGTCGGTGACCTTCGCAAGAGCATGATCATTAGCGCCGCGATACGGATGCAGGTGGTGCGGAGGACCACCATGGACGACGGCGAAGTGGTCCCTCTAGACCAGATTGACATTACCATGGACAACCCTGTCGGCACCAACGGCATTTTCTTGGTTTCTCCGCTCATCATTAGTCACGTCATCGAAAAAAGCAGCCCGCTGTACGAGCTGTCTGCCGTCGACCTGCAGCACGACGACATCGAGGTCGTGGTCATCCTCGAGGGAGTGGTGGAGACAACCGGGATCACCACCCAAGCCCGGACGTCCTACGTGTCCGAGGAGATCCTGTGGGGGCAGCGCTTCGTGCCGACCGTATCCGAGGAAGACGGCATGTACGCCGTAGACTACTCGAAGTTCGGAAATACCGTCAGAGTGCCAACTCCGAGTTGCAGTGCGCGAAAAATAGACGAAGGAGGAGGCATGGCGCAACTTAAAATGAAAGATGCCGCTTCTATGAGGTCCCCGGTGCGTATACGATTAAGACAGCCAAGTACCATCCATGAGTGACTTTTTTTAAGGGAATTATTTTGTATTCAGAAATTGAGTTGAGGATAAACGCAACACCAGAAGCTGCCCCCTCTAGGTTCACACTTGCGCACCCATATCCTCCCAGTGGGACTCCAGACCCGCCACCCTTGGATCTTCGGCGGGGGTCTTTTAACGCGCACCTGAAGCCCAGATCTCCATCACACATTATGAGTCTCTTCCCCAGACAGAACTGCACTAACTACTATCCGTAAAAGATAGAAACCGGCTGTTGTGGGCATATGGGCTGTTACAAGCATATTATTTATACATTTGATTGCCAGATAAATTCCGTTGCCTCTTTGTTGCTCCGGAACCCGCGAAATGACATGATGGAGATTTTAGTTTAATAGGGGTTTTTTTGTTGTTTTTTTTAAACTGTTCTTGTCTGGCGAACCATGTTTATGTTGATTGTCTCCAGATCTTTCCTCAGGATAATTGTGTCAAAATAATTTTCTCGGCATAATAAATGCGGGATATATTTGGAGGACATTTAAAGCGTTACCGCTATTCCGAACACTAGATGTCAGCAGCACGCCATTCAGGTAACCTTTAGGCACTAAGAGGGGTGGGTCGACTAAACCTAGTCTACAAGTAAGAAACTCATGCCTGCTCTCTTATATTAATATATGGTAGTTTTAAATAGCGCTCTGAAATTGTTTAGCAATGTTCAAAATAAAACATTTAACAGTTAAAAATAAAGTGTTCAAAATAAAGTGACGATTAGGACGGGGGGGGGGGGCGGGGTTGTAAGTAGCCTTGAATTTTCTGGAGAGAAGTATAAGATTTTCATCTCTAGATTTAAAAAAAAAAAAAAAAAAATCGAATTTGCACAGACGTTTTATTTATCTTTGAAAGTCTTAAAAAATGTTTTGTTTTTTTTGTTGTTTTTTTTTAATGTCCTCTCGCGGGTTCCCCGCTTTGGCGTGTAAGTAAACGGGAGTGTTACTAGGGCCTTTATGACCGAGCATGTCTGGACGGGCGCACACACGTCGATTTTCTCCAATCAGTAAAGAACGTTTATAAAATCAGTAGTAGCTTTTAGGCAAAAACATAAATAAGACCTCGCTGTATTCCGGCTTATGATGCCAATACTTTGATTGTAAAGTATTAAAATAACGTGCAAATAAAATCTTGTTAAATTAATTTGCAATAAGGAATTACTACTCAACTTTTCCTGGTTCTGTAATGATGGAATAAATAAATTCCCCCAAAAAAGCAAAGAAATCATTCCTCACCATAAAACAATCCATTCTGAGCTGTAATGTACAAGAGAAGCATACCATTTAATTTTTAGAAATTAAAATGGCAAGATAAAACAAAGACAGATGGGCATTTTCTCCTTTTATTAGATTATAATTTGCAGAGCTTAAAATAATTGCTTTAACTTAGATAATTAAAATATGTAAAAGAAAGCCAGAACTGAAGAACCCTGCAAATAAGAAGTCAAAATAAATAAAAGGAGACAAAGCTCCCCCATAGAGGCTATTTTGAAATAACCCACTTGCGATGTATTTATATAGTTACAATCTATTTCTTAGAATTGCAAGCAGAATGTGCATGTTCTACACACTTGTAGGTTGCTCTATCATTTCCATGACCTCTTTGATAAAAAGAAAACCAAAAAAAAAGGAAGAAAAAAGTTTGCGATCCTAGAGTATGCATCCTCATCAGTACAAGGCAGATCCATCGGCCGATTTCTCTGCATCCCTGTAGCCGAGTGTCTACATGAAGTGGGCCCACAGAGATCTCTGGTCCTGTACCAAGATCTACAGAGCAGGCTAGAAGCTGCCTGTGCCATCTACCCACATCACCAATAGCTCCATCTCATTACACAAAGCAGGCTGGACACGTGTACACTTTCACTTCTGGTGATTGACACACGATGTGCAGGGAACAATGGACAGGGTGGAGCCGCTCACTGAGGGAGTGTTTAAGTCCCAGTCAGAGCAGTTGGCACGTTTTTGAAACTGATCCTCCAGAAGGGGGAGCTAGAGATTCATTTTCTCTCTCTCTAGTAAATGAGGAAACATCACCTTAGACTTGCATATTGAACATACCCAAGGGCCAAATGCAAAACACCATCCCCTTAAAAAACACACACCCTCCAAGAATGTGCAGAAATAAAAAAAAGAATAAAATAGAACCCAAACATTAAAAGCAAATAAAAACAAACATTGTTCCTAGTTAAGATTGCAAGGTAGACAGGTGGTGGCATTATTAATATTATTAATATTATTATTCATCTTTCAGCCGGGGGGGGGGCAATTCTTCACCAGCAGGTGCTGGTTGGTGGCTCTACCTTCCCTGTCTCTGCCCACCTCTGATTCGCTTATGGTGGTAAAAAAGTGATCCGGATGCCAAAGGGTCCGTGAGTCCTGCCAGCAGTCCGACCCTTCCAAGGGCAGTGCCTCCCCCTTCATCCTCCTCGTCTTTGCCAAGGGGCTCGGCCGGTCGGCGGGCGCCTCATCTCTCGGTCACGTGGTTCTGTTGTGCGTTCGGGGGAAGGGGAGTGCACAGCACCTCTGACAGGTCGTCCATGACGCACATGTCCTTGGGGTCGACCAGGTTGAACTCCCTCACGAAGACGATGAAATGTGCGTAGAGCGTGTTCAAGTGTCCTTGCAGCTCCAGCGCCACCGTCTCCTTAAAGTGCGCCCAGTAGATGTGTGCCAGCACGTGGAACAGGTAGCGGCAGATCTTCTTCACCAGAGACTCGAAGGAGTTAGGAAACTCTTTACCTGCAGGGACGGAGCGGCACAGGGTCGGGGATTAACCTGCTGTAGGTCCACCGACGTGGGCAAGAGAACATTTCCAAAGTGAAGAAAGTTGGTGGTATAATTGTAAACTGGCAGTACATTAGATTTGCTGTGTTTATAATGCAGCAAAACACCCATGGAGACCATTTGTCGTATAGCATTAAAGAAAAAAGTGTTTGTAACAAACTCTAGAAACATGGTGATTTGGTGGGGGAGAAATGCAAATGCAAACGCACACACCAGATGTTTCTATAATGACCACAAGGTAGCACCACACTCCACTCACCATATTTTGTTGGAAAAATGTCTTCATCTGTCACTAGTTTCTGTACTAAGCTCATGACGAAGTCCACATACTGAGGTGCTGTACACTTGGACTTCTTCCCCTTTTCATCATACCAGTAGTATATTCTGCACCAAAGGAGAGATACGAGAAGTATTCATACAGCAGAACTTGTACTCCACATACATGTGCACACGCAATCATTTTAAGTCTACATATGGTCAGGTTTTATTATGTTCATCAACCGAATTATATTCGTCACCGAGTGAACAAAAGTAAGCCCCACCGAAGCCCAACGCCAGCAAAACTGGGCTGTTACACCAAGCTGCAGGCTGGAAGTAGCACAAGCATTCCTCCCCTCATCAGCGTGCTTAAGGAGGTTTGTAGTGAGGAGGCCGACAGAAGAAGGAGGAAGAGGAGGAGGAGGAGGAGGAGGAGGAGGAAGAAGATGGTCGGCCCCCATAGCCCTGTAGACATTACAAATCCCAAGGAATGTGGCCCCTGCACAGATCTGGCCATGCTAACCAACGCTACACTCAGGGTTCAACAGAGGACGCGTCGCAGAGACAGAGAGGAAGGAAAAAAACACCGGGAGAAAAACTCGCGCAGCCCGCCCACAACAATGGGGAGCTCAGCAGAAATAATAACTGAAGCTGGTGACTGAAGGCCAGAAAAATAACATCCTCTGCCTGCTTCAAGGGCCTTCAACCGACGTCTTCCGCAAACATGCGGCTGCTGAGCAAATCTCAGGCATACATGGGTTACGGTCACCAAGCCTAAACCCGCTGATCCACCTAAAAAGCCAGACGGGCCAAGGCCCTGAAGGCAGCTGCCTTTCGTCACCTTTTCCGGACCTGAAAGTGCCCAAGTCCATGCTCTGCCCCTCCTCAGCTTTTAAGGTGGCACACGCAGAACATTCTGAAGGTCATTCAAGATAACCTAATTTGACTTATTTAGCAGGCTAGGTGAGGGGACTGTCTGATTGGCAGTTTTTTTGGGGAATAGAGTGACACTGTTTAATTCAGTTCTCTATAGGACACATCCCTGGCCGCAGCACAGGTGGTGTGTAGCAGAACTGGCACTGTAAACTTCTTGCTTGGTTTCAATCATGCACTTAAATCTTAATATTAAACCACAATTACATTTGACAAAAAAAAGCACCACAAACAAAATATTTGCCTTCAAACTGGTTACATTGCATTATGACGTGCGCTGGTCAGAAAGTGAATGGCCACCTAAAGAATCACCGCACATACTGTTACAGAGCATGGGCTCATCTTCTGGGGCCATTTTGATGTGGAGTCATGCCCATGTAGGGGTGAGGAACAAGGCTGGCCGTGCCAGTGCATTCTACTGAGACAACAGTAAAGTGGAGATTCAGGTTGTGCAGGGCTGACGTAGGACAGTGAGACACCTGCGAGACTTACCCTGCAGCTGTACAGTTAGCACGCACGACACGTGCGCACCAGGTAACAACTATATAACACAAACTATAAACGTGTCAAAACTGCAGTCTTAAAGGATTGAACAGGATTAGAATCTAAAAAAGGACAAAAAAACACACCACTTGGAAAATTAAAAGAAAGGCATTGCCCGAGGAGGGTAAAGAAATGGTAGGTTTCCTGTCGCAGTTGTCTTGTAAAGCTAATGGCAGGATCCTTGCCCATTGTTCAGTCCTTTTCTCGAGCCTTTTCATCACCTGAGCAACTGCGAGAAGTCACGAGACATCGCAATCAAACCGCCATCTCCCGTACCTCCCTCATGAGAAGCCCCATTCCTAACAAAGACTCGTCAGCCTTCCTCATCCAAACGGCAACAACAAGTAAAACAGGCAACGTTGCGCCAAGGATGCGTGCACACAAACACTGGACGTGTCTGCTATGCTGTGACCCAGCAGAGACCCAGCAAACGGGCGTTTCCGCCCAGAGAAAAGTGGGTACCACGGGCAGGAACCGCAGGTACGTCTTACGGCTCAGCAGTTTGATTTGATTTAAACAATGAAGGCAGAGGTCTAGTCCTGAACACCACTCCAGCATCTACTTTATGCATGACTGAATTCCAGTTAGTTAATAAGCTAATAAGAGGCACTTCAGTCACAAGCTAAAGTTTAGAGTCAATAATTACCAAATTGAGCTTAGCCCACATGTGCTGGAGGAATCTCTGATCCAGAACTCTGAGGAGCTGTGTGTGTTTATAGTCAGACGGCACACGATTACATTTGACCAGTTTGGGGTGGGGATGTACTTACGTGTTACAGGCCGTCATGGACTGACATGTGTCTCCGGTACAAAACTCAGAGATTGTGCTGTACTGTAGGTTGATGAGATTGAAGAATGTTGTCGCTGCAAAGTACACGAGAGAAGAGGGAGTCTTGAGTGCACAGCAATATGGCGACGGTCAAACACCACCTGAATGTCAACATTAACTGCAGGATTCACTGAAGCCTCAACACGGCTTCTGAAAGGCACTTGTGAGGAAACCGCCCTCATTTAAAGAAGAGTGATGTCTGGAAAACTAATATTTCAGAGTTCCAAAGGTTTCATCACCTGCTTAGACCAAAATGCCAAGAAAGTGCTAGTCATAAAAGACAGTACTTTCACTCTAAAGAAGCAGCTTCGCTTACGCACGTCACAAAAAAAACCAAAACCCTCAAACCCTGCAAGTAGTAAAGAGGGGCTCATACAAGTCTCTCAGCAGGAAGCTGTCTGTTTATTAACCAGCCAACTGAAGTGTCTACGAGCCCGACAAACACTCCTGATGGCTTTAACGTGGGTGGAGAAAGGAATCTGTTTGTCTAGTGTAATCAACTCACTGTTGCTGGCCAGCCATTCATTGAGGTCTATCTCTCTGGGTAGCACCACCAGCTCTTTGAGGTCGGAGTCCACCACCCGTACTTTAGTGTATTCCGGCTCCAAGTAGTGCTTCTTCTCCTCGGCAGGAGTTTTCTTCCCATTGGGCTTCGTTTTGGACTTCCTACAAAACACAGAAGGGCATTTAAAGGGGAGGACAGAGATGGTCTTCAACTAGGACCTTTACTTGACGGCTCTCTGATGGTGTTTGCACCAAATGCCCCCTTTAAGAAGCCCAAGGTGTCTGGCATTAGCGTAGCAGGCACATTCTGTGGCATTCTAAATTGGGGTGTGAAAACAGCTTTTTACTTCCAGCGTTAGTTTTAAAGTCTGAATGCTAAACCCACATGGCATTGACAGTTCCCAGCTATAAAGAGAGCTGTAATACAGCTTAGTGAGCTCAGGGCAGGGGTTGAGCTGAAACGTGTGAACAGGGTAGTGAAGGAAGACCTTACAGTTCTATTGAGAAACAATATAAAAATCATTCATTTTAAAAAAGGCTGAATATTTCTCTACACAAAATTGCAGAGGGGAAAAAAACAAACAAACAAACAAGCCCTTTGCCTTTTCACCTCAACTCCTTCTGTGCGAGTCCTTTCTCTCATTATCTTTCATCCACGTGTTAGGGTTTAAGTTTACGGTTTTGTTTACCACATGACAACAGAACTTCAGTGCCGTACCACCATTTCTTGCTCTTCTGTGAGAGTTTAAATTTGCTGAGCCTCTCTGCACCCGCCCCCTTGACACCGCAAAACCAGCCACTTCTCTGAATCAAACAAACGTTCTTGGCCTCCACCTCTCCACAACAGCCCCCACCCATTCCTGGACAAACCGCTCAAACCAGGCAGACAGTTCTAAGTCCACAAACGGCCTGATTGGGCAGCTGCCAAGTAAAGCAGTTTTGTTTCATTCTGCTTTGTGCCGGATCAGTATACGAGTCATCATTTTTATCCAAGCGCCAAACGATATGATTGCAGGTTGTTTCTCCAAGCTCTTGAACTCTTGGAGGCCCTGAGCTACCAGGTCTGCATGCCCTCTGCATGTAGAGAGCAGTAGCACCATGCCACGCTGGTTCCAACTTGCTGTTTGCAGTTGAGACAGATGCAACAGATGCAGTTGAGACAGATGCAACCGTGCTGCTCTAAGAGCAGATCACCCAAAAGCCTAGCCTCAAACTCTCGAACCGCTGATCCGAGTTCAGTCGGAGGAGTGACCGGCGAGAGCTCAGGGGTGAAAAGCAAGGCCGACAGGCAGCTGTCACATGCACCTGGTATAGGAATTAATGGGAGCCACGAGCTGGACTTGCTTAACCCAAGTCTGAGTGAATAGCACAGCTGAGGCGAGAGGCAAAACCTTCGAGCCACACGTTAGACTCTTATTACAATGGGTCACAAGCTCACACGGTGCAAATTATACCTCAGCTAATAGTCCCAGATCCTTCAAAACTGATGCATATTATTCATAAGGCACCCAAATGTCCTCAAAGGGACTTGGAGTGAGTCAGTGAAAGACAGGCCTGCTACATGAGGCATACGCTCAATGAGCCAAACCACACACAAAACGTATCTGATCTCTGCGCTCCTCTCTAGAGGTTCCAACGCCATGGATACGGGGCTGCTTTCCCCTCTCTGGTATTAGCCTTCTGGCCTGGACTGAGGGCCAACAATACCTTTTATGGCAAAGAGATGTGCAAGTTACAAGGAGCACACATGGATCTCTCTCTCTCTCCCCCCCTTTCTCTCTCTCTCATGTCTCTCGCTCTCATGCTCACGTGTCTGTCTGTCTGTCTCTCTCTCTCTCTCTCATGTCTCTCGCTCTCATGCTCACGTGTCTCTCTCTCTCTCTCTCCCCCTTGTGCTCTCTCGCTTACGTCTCTCTCTCTCTGCGCATGCGAGAGAGATGGACAATAGGAAACTAAAAAAAAAACAAAAAAAACAGGAAACGAACATTTAATGTTTAAAACTGGGGGATAAACATTCATTAAAAATTAATGAACAGTCCTAAAGAGAGTCTAACACACTTGATGGAGATGAATCAAACCAAGCGCTTCTTGCAAAATCCCAACAACCCAAGGAAGGCCCTGAAGGAATAAACCAGGCAACACAGTTTGCACTCACAGCTTCTCACTTTGATGGCAACCTCATTCACGTTTAGCAGTGGGCATGACCACACTGCTTAACATCATGTGGCTGTGGAAACCACTCCAAAAAGTGATATACCCAAATCACAGCAGGCTACGAAACACAATGCTGGTATTTTATGATGTCTTAAGAAATTAAACGTGGGGGTGAGCTGACCAAACGTCGTACAGGAAGAGAAGGCAATGAGAGCACTTTCCATTGGCAACAGTGCATCCCATCCCATATCAGACATGGACTAAGCTTGTGGACTACCCTGCTGTGCTCTTCATACCACGGACCTGCACACACAACGAAGCAAAGGGAAAGTATGATCTGGTTTCAACCCCCCCCCCCCCCATAAAAATAAATAAAAATACAAACAAGCAAAAAAACAAAACAAAACAGTCACCCCAGGGGTAACTGGTTTATTTCTTAGCTAGTTAAAATGATAATCAAACATAAGTTAGGAGAACACGTTTGGGGTTTATTTTGTTAATCTCTATGAATAAGGAATCAATGTCTACTCGCCGCAAGAGCCTTTAATTGCACACAGCAGTTAATATTCCAAAACACTAAAAATATGCCCGATAGCAAAGAACCTCTTATTTTACAGCCTAAGGGACCGCGGCGTGAAACCATGCTCGTGTTGAATCCCACCGAAAGTGCATATGCCAAAGCCCAATTCTCGGACAAGCACTGTACAAGTTGTACAAAAGCTGCAGAAACGAGCAAACACCGTGACGAGCATAAAACAGGACGGACTCGGACGTGACGCTACATGATCGTTAATGACACGGCGGCTAAATCCATGTGCGCGCCAGTCCGCCTCGTCGCGCAAGGCTCCAGCAGTACGCGTGGCACTGCTAAAACAGCGCAGCCCGTGAATCCGCCTTCAGGTCCAAGAGAGAGGCTTGGATCATGAGTTTGGAGAGAAAACGCACGGTGGAGTTCCCACTTTAGCAGAAGACTGGCGTTAGAACCGTTACAGCTAAATTAACAAACACTTTATATGAATAACTAAACACAACCAAGATGCAAACACTGATCTCCGCACATGAAATGCGTTTGCACTACCAAAGATGTGCTCTGTTACAGTTACACTTACAACAGATAGTACATATTTTTTTGTTTGTTTTTTTTGTCTTAGCCACCCTGACCTAAACAAATGCATTCACGAAGTTGGCTCACCAAACACGTTAATTACCTTAACACCTTGCCTACAGCCTGGAGAACCATTTTGCAACTCAATCCACTTTTGGATGTTTTCTGAGAGTGCATGTCCAAACTCCTGCGATCTTAAACTAGGCACAGACTACGAGCCCAGAAAAGTGCCGTCTGCTCGTCCGTGCGTCCTTACGCGCCGCGTCTTCTGTCGTTAGCACGCGCAGGAGCGCGGGGATTAAAATCATGCGAGAGCGTGAAAGCGCGTGCCACTGCCAGGAAGCCAATCGCGAGGCAGGGCGGGCGGAGCGTGCCGCGATCGCTGCGCGGGCTGCATCCTGCGCTGTTCTGCTGTAACCGCACAAACGGTTCAAGGAAAGGACACAAATATTTAACCTGAAACACCCGGTAGTGTTTAAGAAATAGCGCATTTAATTTGACCAAGGTGAGCCTTTGACAAAACACACAAAAAAAGCGCGACGGGAAACAGTCAGTCAACCTTCAAGCCAAATATCTGAAAGCTCTGGTCGTCTTTTGAATTGCTGTAGGGCTTGGGCGTGTATACCTACCTACGTTCATATATACACTTTAAAACACAAATAACATAATATTTGTATTTATTATTTCAGTGTTTAGTATGATAAAAGCCTCGAGCGCTGCTTCAACATGGTGAGTTACAAGGCCAATCTGAAGGCTACCATCATGGTTGATACCATGTCCTTGAACCTAGTGGCCAGCTACAGCAGTGGGATCCAGTGAGCGTGTTCAGACAACCGACACCGGGGTCCAGGCCGAGCCGTACCTACACCCCGGTCCCCGCCTAGGCCACAAATTAACATGCCCTCGCTCCACTCCAAAGGCCAGCGGGAAAGTGAAAACGAAAGAGGGGCTGTGACGTACATATGCTGTAGAGCGAGTTCTCTGTAAGATGACAAAATCTGGACAAGGCAGAGATTAAATGAAAGTTATAAAGGGAGGCCACACGAGAAGAGAATGAGTGTCACACCTAGTTAGGAGCAGTATGAAAATGGATGCCAGGGCTAGTGTTTCTCCCCAGAGCAAACAACACCTCAGCCTACAGACCACATATCACACCTCTGAGAACAGAGTCAGGCGGGTTGGGTGAAATAGAAACTAAGAGCTCTGTGCATCGCTAAACTTAACAAAATGAACAACATCAGAAAGATTAGTTAGGAATATCAATATCTGGTATTGATATTTTTAAAAATGGACATTGTTAAAAATTAAACAATAATTGATGCTGTTAATTTTGATTCCAAACGATATTCTTGGGGCTTGTACATTGACACTCAATATGCCATTTTTGAGTGGGACTAAAATGCAGGAAATATGGTGGAAAACCAAACACACTATTCCATTACATCCAGGATATGGAACTCTCTTAATGATAATCTTCAAAGTGGCCTTAGGGGACAGGCAGGGCTTCTTATCAGCAAACAAAGTCATGTTCCTTCCCAGAACACTGAAGTGTCGGGGGAATAACGTAGCGACAAAAGAAAGAAATGTCACCTGTGGTAAAAATAGACAAGACGCTACCGAACTGTTCCAACCAAGGGATGACTCGGTTGATAAATCTGACATCACTGGAAACTGTAACAAGGACTGGCTACTCAAAAAGCTCGAAGCATAAATCTCTTTATCATACACAAACGCATGCACACTTATTTTGTGCTTATTCACTACCTGATCCACCAAACAAATTCACCATCCCAGAACACCTGACTTATTGGACAGGCCCAATGACTACTTTCAAACATTTCAATTGACTTACAGTTTTATGACACTAGTGTACGTTTCCCACAAGAAACCTACCGTAGTTTTATTTTTACCAAAACAAAATACAAAATATAAATAAATGTTACTTCATAACTATGGCTTTTTCTTCACGGTAAAAGAACGTAGCCACTCAGTAGGTAAACCAGCCTAACCGACTGTGAAGCAAGTCCACAATGATGTGTGATCTGAGACAGACAGACAGACAGACAGACAGACAGACATTCTTCAATGATTAAACTAGAGGGAGGAAAAACCCATTTGCCATCTTCCAGAGAACAGTAAACTATAATTACACTCTGAGTGAGCTGTATTTTAAATAACCGATGTGGTATGAGCTTTTCTTGCCAGCACATTATGGCATGAGTGCTTCAAAAAATTTTATGTAACGTAAAACGTAAATTTCCTGTGTGAAAATTATGCTCGACAATTTGAAAGTTCTCATACATTCGTAAAACAAAACAAAACAAAGAAACGTGGAGTAACCAGCACCAGCAATCTTTGAACAGCTGTCACACTGGATTTGTTCAGTTGGGACAGAAGTGGTTATGTTTTACCCAAACAGCCAGTATGAGCTACAGAGGGCTGAATCATAACTCATAACTCTAGTTTGTATTGTCACCAACAGAGGCAGGCTCTGGAAGCAAAAGATCCACTGCCAAGTTAAATCATAAAATTAGCTTAAAAAAGGAACCGCAAAGAATTTTTATTTATTTATTTTTTTTTAAAACACCGACATAACCCAAAGAGCTCTGGACTACGTAGCCAGCTCAACTGGTCGGGTGAGAAAGTTAACTTCATAGAACAAAAGAACAGTCCCACTTACTGTATACATCTACTCTAGTGAGCCACAGGAGAAGTGACAAGATAAAATACATAACATTCAACCACCCTCATCTCTCCATGTGTGCTAACTCGGGACTACAGGATGGCGATTTCTATTCGTTTGTGGGACCTCTGAACTGTTGCATTTCATTTGTGGTATTCCAAATGTGAATGTGAAATATTTTCAATGCATCAATGCATGCAATAATTGCCTTTGTTTAAAAAATGTGAAAAGTACATGGCAAGTCTGTGACCGGAAAACGGGTCACCAAGGTCACTCCACTGCTCAGACACTTTCACAGGCAAGCAAACAAGAGGGTGCATGCCAAAGTCCACAGGCAGTGCAGGTCCACTCAGTCTTCCAATCAGCTTTCTGTTCCACATAAGATAGACTGTCTTCTTTTCTTTTTTTTTTCTGCTTTGTCGCAGCATCTCATTTTGATACAACGCAAGATGAGACTTGCTTGAACACAGACCCGTGGTTTATGAGGTCACTTTCGAATGTCTCCCTCTCTCGCTTGCTGCCCTGGAGGTCCGCTGGAGGCCACGGCAAAACCAGTCCTGTATCTCTGCCTGCATTCCAGGTGGGGCTGGGTGCGCGGGCTCTGGCGTGCTCCACCACCTGCTCGCAAAACACTGATGCCACGAAAAACGAAAGCCCGAGAGAAAGAGAGTTGGAGGAAGTGGGGAGTGGGGAAGAACACGCTTCAGCTACAAACACTTGATGTTTAACGTTAAACAGCATCTTGTGCGAGCTTGTTCGAGATGCAATCTTGCAAGCAGGCAGTGGTATTGCTTTAAGAACAAGTCTGATCAAGGGTGACAGTGAATGGTTTCACATTTTGAGACTTGTCAACACCAGTATTCCAGGGTTGTTTCCAAGGTGTTCTTGGAAATGAGTGCTTTAAACTACAGGGAGGGAATGTTCTTGGCAGTAGCCACGCTGGGGACTTGAACTGGAAAGGTCAAGGACATGAAGGTTTGCATCTGGGTAGTGCAAACGTTACTGTAAAAAAGGAGCAACAAACAGCAGTGGCTGGCAAACAAAGCAGCCCACACACCCTGCATTCCTGAGACAGGAGGCTTCTTGCATAGGCTGCACACGAACCACCCTCCTCCACCTGCTGCAGCGGCCGACACCCGGACATCCTGAGGCCAGAAAAAGTCACTGGCTCTAGGGAAAAAAATAAAATAAAAAAATCAAAAACAAAAAGGCATGTTGCAGCTAGAGCAGTTGGTTGAAGTGCAGCGCCTGGACTGCAGCCTTGCGTCCCTGCACAGGGGCGTAAACAAACCATTTCTGTGGGGTTCTCCCATCAGCTTCATTCCAAACACAGGGGGCATGTGTGTCAATTCGTATCATCGTTCTCCAGAAATAAGCACCTCTCACACAATCAGCATACCAGCCAGGTGTCTGGTTTTGGATAAACATTTAGTTGGTTGTTTTGCACAGCTACATGTGAGAGAACTGGTGCTAAATGGTGCTAAATTCCTCTCAGTAAACTCAGGCCCAAGGTTAAAACCTCCTGTACCACCGACGAGATGCAGTGTGGGGAACCACAGTGTGCATGAGACATGAAAAAGACGCCAAAGGCAGATCCATCTGGATTTACACTAAAGAAACACAATCACCACTGGATGCTGCTCAACACCAAGCCTGCACAAAGCAGAGCTACTGAGAGCACCACCCAGAGGTGAGAGGCAGGACATCAAGTTCAAAAGCATCTACCGCACCCTAGTGGCTACTCTTTAAAAAAAACAAACTGTACTGTAAACAGCAGATTAGAACATACATTCCGTTTTGTTGCAAAAACGAATATGAATCCATTAAATATATAACAAAATACTCAAATACTGAAGTCCTTAAAAGCTTTTGCATTTAACAATTCAATAAATTGTGACTAATCCTACTCAGCCAGCTATGAGAGTGCTTTCTTAAGTGCCCCTTCCATTAGCCAGGTTTACAGCACACACAGACACACCAGCTAAAAAGAAAGAATCTGCTTCTGGCCAGTCAGAGGGAATGCGATAAGATGACCCATGTGTTGTAAACACAAGTTTTCATAACAGTAGAGTTTGGATTATGAGAGAGAGAGAGAGAGAGAGAGCCACAGACAGAAAACAACAAGACAGGCAGTGCAGAATTCACCTTACTTTAACAGGACTAAGAAAGAGGAGCCTGAATTCTGTTTTATTGCAAGCAATAAACTGTACCAAACCGCTAACCTTGGAAGGTCTTGTGGTTGCCACCAACACCCATTCCAGAAAACTGTGGCAGTCAAACACATGAATGTTCTTAGAATGATCCTGCAAGCAGAAAGCACCCCAGCTGCAGGGATATGCAGGCAGCAAGTGAATAAGTGCACTAGAAGAGACCACTTTATGTCCACTGCAGTTTCAGAGTGCAATCTGTGTGTTTGTGGTATTTCACAACAGACTCATTATACTATATAGATCTCTGAAATGCACATTTCTTGATCTGTAACGTTCTTCACAGGTCAGTGGTCTGTTTAGGAAGCATATTCCCATGCAATAAAACGATCCTCTCTCACCCAAACCTCCACCAGAAGGACCCACCCATACCACTGGTCTTCTAGGAGTGAGGACCCCCTTCATCTTCCGTGCTCCATCACAGGTTCCTCCGGCTCTGGGAGGGCGGAGCCTTTTTACACAGCCTTCCTGGCACGGTGCTCTCTGACTTGGATACAACTTGCTCGCCACAAACAACATTCCATTTCAAACACGACAAGGGAGCCAAGCAGATGCCATCTCTCACACCAGGACCGAAGTTCTGACTTCATGCTAGACGCAGACTTTATAAGCCCACATTGATTAAGCATTTAGCATGTTTTAGCAATTTGATCAATTCATCAACGAGATCTAAGTAAATCGTAGTGAAGGTGAGGGATTGCTGCCTGCATTACTGAGTCAATAACGTGTGCAAAAGATGTTGTTCACTTTGCAGTCAGTCATTTGCAAACAAAGGAAATCTCAGCTCATTGTTAGTGAGACACTTCTGGCCTCTGGTGTCCGGCAAAAACCGAAAAACAACAGTTGCACCATTAGCGCGGCTCGTGATTGGCCTCTGAAACCACGGTACCGGCCCTGCCCTGGTGGTGCTCATGGAAACGCTATACGTCTGCAGGCAGCTTTCCATGCAGCAGGGAGACAGAGGCCCACGGGAGCGGCACATGGTGTCATCAAGCACAGTCTCTGCCGGCCCCCCAGGACCACGGGTGCCAAACACCCCCACGTCACGCTGTACACCACCTCCCCAGGGAGCTTGAGGCAACACCATCATGCTCCACCGAGAGCCATGGGGAGATTAAAAGGAAAAGATCAAGAGAGGGCCTCATCTCGGGAAGGTTTTAGCTTTGATGATTATCTGAGCGCTAAGGGAGCCTTCATTGTCTCGTGTGAGTTAAAGTTTTGGACTGGCCAAAGATTCGAAAACAGCCGGTCACAAGCAGATGAGGGACCATAGCAAGCGGCAGAAAGAAAAGGCAGCCCTTCCTTCGGAAAACTTAATGAGAACATAAAAGACGTGGAATACTTTGTCAGTGCTTCCAAGAGACCTGCCTCTCTGCACAGCTCACGTTTCCTTCTCTGCCCTCGCACGTCCAGGCTGACAAGGCTACTGATGTCAAAGCTCTCGTGGAAAAAGTCCAACGATGCAGGGCACAGGTCTGCAGCTACCGCAGGCTCTCTCAGGCACACGACACCAATCTATCCACACCCGCCCCATGCCGCGTGGTACTGCGCTAGTCTCCTCAGTGGAGCCATGACAGTGTGCTCACAGGGAGGGTCCTGAGGCCCCGCAGTGTCCCGCAACACCACGTCCTTCCCTGCTCCTCTCCTCCACCGAGGAGCTCCTGGCTGGGGGGTATATTTAGAAATGCCTGACTCCACGAGAAAGGTCCTTTCCACCAGGGGCTCTTATCGCTACTGCTCCCCAGGGAGTGGATGCGCTGACCTTGGGAGCTGCCGTGGGAGGATTGTGCAGCAGTGCTGTTTGGGTTACATCAGGTGCTTCCAACAGCACTGCAGCTCTGAATGCAGAGGTAGAGCAAGGGAACCCAGGAGAGGAGAGAGAGAGAGAGAGTTTGTGTGCATGCACGTCTGTGTGTCTCTCTCACACACACACACACACACACACACACACACACACACACACACACACACGACACTTGGGGTGGATTACACAATTTCTCAGATGAGAGACAAACAAAGATTCTGAGGAATACAGATCACAGTTACTGAAAATACAAAAATAAGGACAAATTAACAACCATAATAAATAAGTACAATGTTTTTCCTCTGGCATGAAGTGTTAGTTGAGAGGCATAAAATAAAACTGTGTCCACATGTTCTTTTTTTGGTTTTCAAATGCAAGACAACTCGTATAGCTACAAAACTGAAAAAACTCTAAAGATCTTTATATAAATTCTAAAAGGTTCTCAATAACATTATACTTCCACCAATTAACAAATGTATAGTGAGGTGGAATTTGCCTCTGCATTCAAATAATGTGAAATATTAAAATGTAGGCTACTTCATATAACAAAGTTCAGAATTATGAACAGGGCTACATGATATGGACAACATGTTATCTTGGAATTGTGTGCGTTTTGGATTAACCAAAACACTCCATTTTCAGATGGGTATTTTATGGAAGTTGCTCAGGATGCCCCCAGCTCAAAATATAAAAAGGGCAATTTGTTAAGAGGGCTAATTTGCATACTACATCATTCTGCGATACGAGTACTGGAATATTGTGATAATTATTATCTTTTATAGAGCCATAACTCAACATATTGAAATGCAATGACTGTAGTTTACTTTTTTTCAGTGCAAAAGTAATTTTAAAGTATATTCTAGTAATGCTGGTTCCTGGAAATCCCACGCACATTAAAACTGCTTGCTTGGTTGTTTTGCAGAACCAGTGCCATGGTGTGTTACCCCAGTGTTTAGGACTGCATCATCTTCTTTTTAAGATTTTTCACTTTATACAGACTCCTGCAAAAATGTGATCCATCCAGGTACCATCTGAATGGAATGTATTGACATTTAAACTCGATTATCAACGGATGTCATGAAGCATCTCGTAGTTTTCCAATGGGTGGGGGGTGGGGGTGATGACATCACAGAAAATTGGCCCAAACCTAGACAGGAATGCAGACAGGCAGGAACTAATGGCTGAAGCACACCAATTAAAGGACATTTAGTGGAAGTGGAAGGCCAACCTGATGGCCCAGCTGATAATGCCTGCTGGTCCATATAACCAGGACAAACACTTCAGATGGATCTTTTGATACAGGCCTGATATTTTTTAAAATATCTGCTCCATTGAAATGGTAGCAATGACTGCAGCAGCACTAAATCCAAAACTTTGCTGACATTATCCCAAACAGGAAATGGCCTTGGACAGGGTGGCGTTGTGGCATACCACCCTTCAGTAAGGATGTTTAGACTAAAAGCAGTTTAGCAGGATTTCAACCACCGGTTCCAGTGTACTATTTAATTTTTCAGAATTTGTTTCCTAATCAAGAGTCACATGCAACATGCAGAGAGAGACGCCCTGAAAATTCAGTATAAAACTGTATCAGCTACTCTTTGCAGAACAATTTGAACATTTGAGTAAAATGAACCGTATAGGTAATATAATGCTGAAACCTTAGTAATAGTGGTAACTAAGATCACTCACTTTAGGCCCCAAGATAAAACAAACTACAGCAAGACAGCCACATCTCTGCTTAGGAGAGCAGAACACATCTCAGTACAGGCAAAGCTCACCAAAGACACACAAAGGCTTGGCCATTCCCCTGTGTGTGCGCGTGTGTGTGTGTGTGTGTAAGATACAGAGAGAGAGGGAGAGAGAGACAGAGGCAGGCATGAATCACTGTACACTGATGCCTTTAATCAAATACAGCTGTGACTGCTTCAGCTTGGCGAACTGCATCAAAAAGTACTAGAGCTGTAGCAAGCGGTTATATATAGAATTATACTGCAGTACGTATAAAACACTCAACCACATGTGAAGGCCAGAAACCCAACTTCTCCACTCCCATCTTCATCTGAGCACAAGCTTGCGCAGTCTTCTTACCATTTTGCCAAGTTTTTTTTTTTTTAAAGTCCATTTGGGTCGAGCCCAAGCAGATGCAGAGGTTGCAGTTATCTTTTCACAGGGCAAAGCCTGCCCCTGGCAGTACGGGGGAGGGAGCAGCTAGATGGAACACTGTGTGCAAACAACCGCTGCCTTCAACCCCACAAAGAAGTCAACTCATGGCCTAAACCGATACAGACCTGATACACTCTGGCTCGCTGCCAGGTGAACTCCAAACCAAGCATACTGGGTAGTGAGCAGACTAAAATGTCTCCTACAGCACCAGGCAGCTCCGCACACCGACAGGAGCAGCTGCAGGAGTGTCCCCCACACACACGGAGACAAGCAGAGCGGAGCCAAGCTAGCGGGAGAGAGGAAACTCAAGCCGCCTCTGGGCTCAAAGCAACCAGCGAGAGATGGAGGAGGGGGGGAAAAAAAAACCCCCAAAACTTAAAAGCTGGTACCTATAAAAGAAGCAGTCGCAACACACTAGAACCCCCATGCAGCCGGTGCTGTGGTGGCCTGCGGATGAGCCGCACGAAGATTCCCCTTGCGCACGTCCTCCAGATGTAGGAGACTACAGGTGAGGGAGCGATTTCGCTGGAACACCAAGCTCGGGCATTACCACCCGTCAAAGTTCCACTGCAGAGGCTGGCCTCGTCCGTGTCTCCCAGACGTGAGCCTGCTGCGTCTGTCTCGGGGTGCGAGGCGGATAGAAGGAGCCCTCCGATCAGCCAGCAGACACGAGCGTCCTCGGCGGGCAGGCGCGGCTGCTCTCTCGCACGCTCTCTCAGCACTGGTGTTGCATTCGCTGCTGCGAGCTTGCCAGCCTCCTCCTCCGTCTGTCTCTCTCTCTCTCTCTCTCTCTCCGCCTGTCTCTGGCTCTCATCCTCTCTCCCTTGTTCCCTCCCTTTCTCTTTCTCTCACCCTCCATTCATCTATCTCTATCTAGCACCCTTCGATTCTCTCCCTCCCTCTCTCTCTCCCTCCCTCGGCAGAAACACTGGGTTGGCAAATATACTTGCAGAAATCTGCTGACTGGTCTTTGCAGAAAGAACTGAGCCAAGCATTTTTTAAGGGCTCAAATCAGCCTTAACAAGTGATATCTCTATGGCACCCCTTGCCCACATTTATGCAGGTTTTGCCCATTATCCTCAGCCACTCTATATATTTCACAGACTGCTCAAAGACAATCATGCAGTAATTAAACAAATATTTAATTATGATATCAGGAAGGATTTGTAAAGACAGCTACTGTCACTCTATATAAGCAGAACAAGCATTTTACTGCTCAGGTCATTGCAGACCTTCATATGACAAATCATGCACAATGTTGTGAGTTTCTCATATGGCCAATACAAAAGGAAAATCAAACGCTTGTACTCATATTTCGCACTAGAAATTTGACATGGATGCCTGACCTTACAAAGAGAAGACATTCTATTCCCATTTTTCTTCGCGCTATTCACCAAAATAACATGACATGCTCTTTCAGGGATTTAGTATTGATTCTAGTACTTTCCACGAAGTAGCAGGGAGCCAGAATTGTTTGAACTGAGCAGTATGAGTACAGTTGATTGTGTGCACACTGAGGCTAAAACAACAGCTCATGTGCAAAAGTACAACTCGGTTGTTCTGAAGCTCGGCCTAACTGGCACAGACCAGAACCAATGACATTCAAAATAACCAGTAGGGGAGCATATCTTTACATAACTGCATGCTCAGTATGTTTCATGTGTTTATTTCAAACACAGTCTAGAACGTCATCACACAAGCACCATAAAAGCCCCTCTATACAATAAAATCCCCTTAGCTGACATTTTGGCCTGACGTGAATACAAAATTATCTTGGCTGGCTAACTAGCGATCTAGCATGATTACTTCAGCTTGCATTCAGAGTTCAGAGAAGAATTTGTAGGTTCTCCCTCTTGGGGAAAAAAAGAGCTCTGGCCAGCAGATGAGGGAGCTAACAAAGACAGAACTGCTTGACTTGCAGCAGTGAGACAAAGAACATCACCTTCATTCTTGTTTGTTTGCTCTCTCTGCAGTTTCATGAAGAGTTCATAATGTTTCATAAAGAGTGAGTTTTGTGGTTTAAGTCATAGGCCTATTACCAAATGTGCTGGTTTTGTCGTTTAAAGTAGCTTGCGTTATATTAATGGTAGCCACACTAATAAATAAGACACCCAGGGACAGGAACAAATCCATCTGGTCTTTTCAGAAGTTTGGAGATGTGCATACGAGCTTAAAAAAAGAAAAAAGGTCATCCTAACAGACAGCAATCAACCAAGCTGTAACATACTTCCAAATATACATGATTCGTGACTAGAAAACGACAAACTCACATTTCATACTATAGTCGCACTTCGGCAGAGAGGGACGGACGATGAACTCCCTGATGCAAATTATCCAGAGAACAGTCTGGAGATGAAGGGCCCGAGTGTGCAAGACTGATCTTAGAACAGCTGCGATTTTACTACGGAGACCTCAGCGAGAAGTGCGTTCTCTCCGGGACGCAGTGCGTGTCCGGGCTAATACGCAAAGCAGAACTCGTTAGTTCCAGCAGACAGATCTGATTTATTAGACAGAAACCAGATGGTTTCCCATTAGCTCACAGTGCTGAAAATAAACAGCTCGGGACGAAATTAAGTTTGAATGAACGGGTGCGTTGCAGTTTAAAGTAAAAACGGTTTAGCAAATCGGCCGACATTTAGGAAGACGGAGCGTCTCGACAGGGGACACGGTCTTTTTTTTTTTTAAGCGAGATGATGAGTGACCACAGGAGGGTCCGGGAAGGAAACGCCACGTGGTCGGTACTGTAATGATCCCATAGCTGCAGCACGAACGAGATCACGCTTGCACAAGGCGCCGAAGATAATGAATGTAATGCTAGACGGGAGGATGCTATTCGTCTGTGTCGGTTACGATCATCAAAAGGAAGCGAAAAACAAGATTTACGGGTTTTGATCTTTTCCGAATCGCCAGTAACTCGTATCTCAACCACATGACACGTGCGCGTCATCCAAGTGAAGTGAAAAGGAAGGATACGTATCTACTGTCACGCTTTTAATAACGCTTAATAACGATTCCAACACCAACAGCTGCTTTCATTACATATATAAACGATATATCGGATATGTGATTACCCTAAAAAGATGACATCACTATGCAGACATGCGTGCGGAATTGTGAACAATCGGCGCGCAACAAATGAGGCCGGGTGGCAAATCTTAAACACGCCTCCAAAAGATCCGAATCCTCTCTGGGTTTGTGGAGATGAAAACGATGCGAAATACACACGGAATGCCGTTGGGCGGCCCGTGTGCACGACTGCACACCCATCCAGCCCCGTATATAGAGGCGCTTACCTGTTCAAAGTGTACGAGCCGTTCCTTTTAAACCTCATGCCGACGGACAGCAGTCTGGCGAGGATATCCAGAGTGGTTCGGGTCTGACTTTCTTTGCGCAGAGACTCTCTTTTGCTTAGCGTCTAAAGACAAAGACGGGCAAGGCTTGGGGCAGGCTTCGTGCAGACTTTCCATTTGTCGATGCAAGACCGCCTCCCCCGATAGCCATGCTTCCGCAGGGGAGGGTTAAGAAAGACTAGGGAGCGACACTTTGTGAGGTCTCCCTATTTATATGCACAAATAACAACTTGTATCGGACAGAAACCGCTGTAAAACGAATGGACCAGGCGGTGGTGGTAAAACTGCAAGATATGCCTTGCGACAGATACAATTTCTTTTCCCTGGAAAGAGCAAAGGACTATGATGAATATCACTAGGGAATATACCGCGTCCTTCTCTCCCGTTTTCTTATGGTACCTCCTCCTGCATGGATGGCTTTGGTTTCATCAACTTGTGCGTAGACAGTAAAATTACAGATGTGAAGCTATGGAGGCAGGGGGAAAAAAAAACCCGCACCTATCTGAAGTGACATGCTGGTTTCACTCAAAACAACTCCGACATTAAAATACATGGCTAAAAATAGACCCCCCCCCCCCCCCCCAAAAAAAAAAACAAAAAACTAAAAAGCATAACCATACATTTTCCAACAAAACAGTGTATGACACTGTACCCTAATTTCACTCTGGTGTCATGCCTTGAATAGGAAATTGTTCTTAGCCAAATATGGTCAGCACAGCATCCGAGCCCAATTTAGACTCTAGCCATCTAAATCTGCCAAGAACCTTCTAAATGACTGGACAAATGACAGCCCCAACAGGGACAAAATAGAGAAATATTTAAAGTTATTCTTTTGTTCTTAGAAGTTCTTTGAAAGGTATCCAAGACATTGTTGGTTCTTTGCTAAAAGTGAAATTTTATTGGCCCTGCCGGAAAAACCCGTCCTTGAATAAACGATCGCCCGAGTCCCTTTCATAGTTATGCAAGAAGTCAAAAGGTGCCTCATTGCTTCATTCATATGTGGACTAAGTGCAGATCTCCTCCATCTCCTGCTCTCTCTGTCTCTCTCTCAGTCTTTGTATCTCTATGCCAGCCCTCTTTCCCTCTCCTGTGGAGAGCTCGGCCGGCAGCTCCAAGTCCGGCACCAGAGCCGTTCATTAGCGTGGCGGTTGTGCAATCTGCTCGGAGGGCACAGGAGTACAGGAGGCCTCTGCCACAACAGAAACACACACACACAAAGTGGTACAGTCACACACAGCCAGACACAGGCCCACTTTTGTTCTGCTCTTCACCACCGTTTTATACACACAAGCTGTGAATCTTAACTAGGGTGGTTGTTAGCAGTTGTAGACCTGTCATGTAGCATCATGCTGTACTGGCAGGAGTGGAAATTTAAAGCTGAAAAGCTAAATACTAAACTACATGCAGCTACTCTAGAAACGGATCATGTTAAATACTACACCATTTTACAGTTTTAATCAGCGTTATAAGAATGAATGAAGTTACACCTGTATCCAAAGATGCTTTACAATCAACACACTGCACAATGCTTTTACATCCAGTCGACAGTCCGGTGAGAAGCAGCAGTCAATTGTGCACAGCATACTCGCAACCGTAAATCACAGCTCCCAGGAGGACTAAATCAGGCGGAGGATGGGGAGGAAGGACAACACCCAGGACAGGGCGCCATCCACCACTGAGCGTACGGTCATTCACACACACTTGCAACAGGATGGGGTAGCCATGTTTCTACCTAACCTCCATGTTTTTGGACTGTGGGAGGAAACCGGACACCCTGGAGGAAACCCACACATACACAGGGAGAACGTGGAAACTCCACCCAGATAAGGACATGAACCCAAGACTCTAGCGCTGAGAGGCGCATGTGTTAACCACCAAGCCACTGCCTCTGGGCACTAAGCTTTTCATAGACGTGCATACCCGCACATCAGCCACTTTATCAGACTCCTACCTTCTACCTAGAAGCATTGTAAATGTCTTGGTGCACTTATAAGCGTACGATTACACACATCCACTACCCAGCTCATCAGCGTAGATGGTCCTTGAAGCACCACTGACTAGATATTATTTACAACTCTTCTGAACATAACATTAACATTAATGGCAGTGGGTGTTAAGTAGAAGTTAAACCCCCAACACAGCACACTGCAGCACATGAAGAGTTGGAGTCTGGTTACACATGGTAACAGTTGCAGTTTGCAATTACATACCCAAAAGGTCTTTATATTAAAGTAGTGTGTATGCATGTGTACACATGGTTGTTTTGCGGCATTGGACCTTTGGTTAGCGTTCGTTTGTGTCCCTTGGTTGGGCCTGGCCCAGCTTCAGTACTGACGTTCAGCGCTTTGCCAGATTTACCCCGTGCTGGGCTCTGGCTCAAGGCTAGGTTTAGCTTTTTTTTCCCACAGCCTTAACGTTCGGGTTTTTATCAAAGACAGACTTTCAGGGAAACGCTTGCCAAAAAGTTACAACAGGGAAATGTGGGCCATCCATCAGAAGGTGAGATGGTAAGAGCTGGGCACTGGAACAGAATGCAAAGCCAAGCGTGAAAGCCTGGGAGAGAACCAGCAGAGCGTTCCAGCTGTCATACCATAAACTTTACGGCACTCAAGAAGTGAAAAGATGGACCTAGACACAAAGTGTCGAGCACACACACAAAAAAACAACTTAAAAAGCCAAACTGAGGTACTGCAGGGTTTCTAAGCCCAACAAAATGGCCTCTGTAAAGGGGAAGCACCGCCCACTGACTCCAGTGCATCCTGGGAGTGGAGAAGCATTGAGCGGCTCCGACACGGGCCATGTGATCTGAGTGACGCAACTGCGACCTGAAATATGACAGAACCTCTGACAGACATCCCATCTGTGGGCGCGAGGCTGTAACACAATCACTCAGCAGCAGACAGACAAGAAGAAAGGCAGACGGCACCAGGGCAGACCGCACTGGGCCACCGTGTGGAGCAGCCCAGCCAGGCCCAATTAGGATCCATTTATCCTCATGCCCATTAGATTAATTTGGCTTCATGTCCATATGCAATGATGAACAGAGTCTTAAAAACTCCATGGCACCAACTACATACTTATAAACAGCATCCACAATATATGAGGGAAGTCTGTATAAGGCATTACATGTTCATGCTCTCGGAGAGATGTTCCCTCAGTGACGCTGCTCCCGTGGGAGCCTGTACCCCATCAGTCCTCCGGTATCTCCCTACGTCTTATAGCATTGTACACACATCGGTCTTCTTTATGTGCTGGGTGGGACATGCCAGTATCCCTACACAGACATGGGGGGGGGGGGCAACCCCCCACCATTTTGATAAAGCCTTATATCTAAAATAGATTTTTAAAAAATACTATAAATGAGTTAAGTTGGAAATATTCATGATTTAAAGCACTACTTGCATGTCTAAAATATAATAATGAGTTATGTTGTAAACAGGATTAGGATGTACATGGGGAAATATGGAGTGTATTGCAGGACCATGATTAGAAGAGACAAAGGACTGTAAAAACCCTACTGCCATCTAGTGGACACCCACGTATATTCTCCAGGGCTGTGTGGAGGCTATATGGGATGTCTTGTATGAACACACGCTTCAGGAAGGAAACATTATATATCAAGGGGGTGGGGGGCATAACCCATAGAAGATGTTATTAATCATGTGACTTACAGCCTGCTTCAGCTGAACGACTCGAGGCCGTGCGCTTTATGACAGCCCTCCAGGTTATGCTTAGCTATGCAGTAAAGTGGGCTCGATTACACGCTAGGTGACATACATCTTCAGTCTGAAGACACACAAGGGGCAGAAGAAAAGCAGGCTGTGAACCCAGGAGCCCAACTCCTCTGTACACGCTGCTCTTAAACTTTTGTTAATAAAGCACACCGTGTTAGGCTGTACTGTAGCTCAATTCCTGTACGAGTAAGCCTGCGAAAAACGAGAGGGGCACCAGTGCTGGGCGTTGGGAGATACGAGTTCACTCCGTTACCGAGCCTCACGCAGGGTACAGAGCTTACAGGCACAGAGGGAAATACAGCTGCTCCCTGGAGACGTGCTTGTCTTGTTTGTTTTAGATGGGGCACATAAAGGAGAATCTTTAGAGAAGTGTAAATAACAAAAAGACCTACAACGCTGTAGCTCAGAAGCAACCAGTCACTATAATGCCAGAGGTGCTGTCTCAGTAAAAGGCAAAAATGCAGTCCAACTACGCTGGACTAGAACAACAGGGGACTACTCCATTATTCGCCTAGTGAAAACCCTAAATTCAGCTGGAGTACAAGCCTGAACTGATGCGAGTGTTTAACGTGAGCGCCTGTAGGTCTGTTTCCTAGCCCCCTCAACCTCTGGACCATGTCACCAAGCACCTCCGCGGCCTACAAGGAAATGCAGAAATGTCCTCAGCACTGAAGCAGCACTAGCACAGGCAGCTGCCTACATTTCTAACAGTGGCAAGCCTCAGGAAGGGAGCACTGTGCGGTCCCATGCCTTCCACACACTACCCACGGGCAGGCGTCTCCCGAGCCTCACAGGAGCTCGGCCAGTCCGGAAAGGAGTCCGGAAGGAAACGCCACACAACTGATCAGGAAGTGAGTGATTCTGCAGTCTCATGCTGAATTTCTCAGGAGTGAGATTTTTCTCCCTCCTGCCCTGAGAAAATTCCAGGCTTTTTCTGTATTCCTCGTTCCTTCTCAAGACCCATGCAGGTGCTTCCACTCATCAAAATTCACACAACCATTTCTTCATTCAGAGGAATATTGACATGTACATTCAAAAGTCTTGTACTGAGTGGGTCAGTCCTCAACATGAATATGCTGTGAACACGGCAAGCCTTCCATCAACCCACACATGGAAAGCTGAAAAGCGTTTCGGCACACACCTGATTCAACTCATCAGGGGTGTTGGGGCCAGAGCAACACAAAGGGGTACCGCACACGACCGTCGTCCACAGCTTCAGGCCAAGTGATGAGGTCAGTGAGCGCTTCCTCCTACAGCCTTTAGATCAGACTGCGGCACTACAGATGTGCGATCATGCCGTCCATTCTGGAGACCCGCTAGCACAAAGGCCGTATATGCTTTCAAAGCATCTGCTAAGCTCAGCGGGCTATACAACCACACTGTAGTAGTACTGTGCACTGGCATCTTTAACTCAGAGGTGCCCAACATTCGCTGGGCTCACAATCGACTATTCTACCTACAGCACAGTCCTGCTGTGGATGTGTGAGAATGGATGGTGTAAAGTGGGAGAGGAATGCGCCACACTGACAAAGAAAATGGTCATAAACGTCAGTGTCTCTGAACGAAAGGAAGTCCAGAATGTCTCACACACTCGCACCCTGTCTGTGTCTCTCTAGCTGTCGGTCTTCCTCCCCCCAAACTCTAAGTGAGGAGGGAGAGGAACTGGAAAGCTCTGCGGAAGTGAAGCCCTCTGGGTCGTGGCATAGCGATCTCCACAGCAGGAACTTGACAGAGAGACTCTGGAGTTCAAGCTGAGTGCAGCTGCTGGAAATGCCGACCGGGAGGACAGCGTGGTGCCAACTCCAGGTCAGCAAAACAAGGGCGGCTCGAAACGGCCCAGTCTGCTCTTCTGGACAAGTCTAACATTACATGAGTAAGGGTTGCACAGCCTACGCTTGCCGCTCAAACAGGGCCCTAGCTACGCTTACGGCTTTGCAAATTACATCCGAAAACACCCTGAGCAACTACACAGATTCTTTAGATTAAAGTTCAGTCCATATCATGAAGATCTTATTGCAGTATAGAGTGATTGTGTCCATTTGACATCAGTGGACACATGGACAGAACCTAGGAGAATGGTCTGTTGCACGCGCAGGCCAGCCTGATAGAGCACCAGCGATGCCGGCTCCGCAGAGCTACACTGAGCGCAGTTCTGCAGTCTGCTCGATAATTGCTTAGCTTCAGGCCGGAGACACTGGCCCGGGTCCCGTTGCTGGCTGAGATGGGTTTGGAGCTCTGACCGCCTGCCAGCCATGCTGACCTTTCTCCCTGCAACTGTGCGGTCACCACCTTGGGCTACGGTGACCTCTGATCCTCTGCCACCAGAGCCTTTGGATCTTTCTAGAGCTCTCGCTCTCTCTCTCGCTCTCTCTCTCTCTATAAAGATTGGTCTGTTAAAATGGAACAAATGTAAATGAGAGTGTCAAGCAAAAAGACTGCGACAACCAAAGTTCACCAAGCCGCCTGCATTTCCTAGCTTCAAAAGAAGCAGTAAACAAGGTTATGAGTGTTGCTTCTACCTGCACAGCATTTTGGTTTTCATCACAGGATGAATAACCTACTTTGAGTTTTGTACAAATTCTTTCCCCGCTCCTAGTATAGACAAGGTCACAGACCCGTTTAGTAATGCAAAGAACCGATCAAAACTCGCAGAGATCAAGCAGCCAGTGTCTTTTGAGGTGATCATCATCATCATCATGGAGGTCATGTTCATGGAGGTAATGTTCATGCCATTTTCCACTTGACACCACAAGCCCTTCGGCATCCGCTGCAGGCTGGCGATTAAACAGACCGAATTCAGGACATGGAGTTCCAAACTCCGTTATTCAAGCATTTCAAGCAGCAATAACTCTTCTGTGTTTATACATACTCTTCCTCGATAGCTTCCCGAGTGTGACTGGTGCACCATCTGGAGCCTAGGAGAAGGAAGTCCTTCTGTGCAATGGAACGAAAAGTCAGACGACCCTTTTAAAAACCTGCCCCAGCCCACGAGGTACCGCAGCCCAGTAGTGTAGGAGCTATGCTCCAGCTCGGGACGTCGGGACTCAGTTGGTTATCACTCATTCCGTGCCTTCAGCTTTCCTGAAGCCCGACAGTCTTAACCTAATCCTGGCCGTGTCACAAAAAGAGCAAATCTTTCCGTCTCTAACAAGCACAGCGCGTCGGCTTGCTTCCTATTGGCTGTTTCCCAGAGCTCTCTGACAGTAGGAAATGCAGCAGACATATGGGCCTCAATATGCTGGGATTAATTAGCCACTCTTTAATCTACCCACGAGCTCTCACATGCCCCATGTCCTGGGCTCAAAGTGTGCAGGTTGTACCTAATGCTGCAAACATTGTGTGTGTGGTGGTGGAGGGAGATCCCTGCTGCAACCGTATATAGTCCAAGTCAGCATGAGGCGAGAGGGGTTTGCAAGCTCACACACGCTGGGTGACCTAGAGAACAGACAAGCAGCCACAGGACCAAGCTCAAGGGCCTGGAGCTACACAGCTTCAAAAACAAGTGTGAGCACCCGTCTTGCTGCTTGCTACTGCAGTGCTGCGACGCTGGACACTCGCACCCTCGGTCAGCATGCAGGGTGGCCCCCTCTCAGACCCTCCATCTCTGGTTCATAAAGGATTAGAAGGACCTGATGAGTTGAGTTACAGCAGCTAAACACAAACAGGAAACGAGAGAACCGCTGTTCTGTCTCTAGTCTCAGTCCATCCTTAGAGTCCATGTCACTGTCAATGAGTAAGAGACTTTGGGTCCCGAAAGCATTAGAAGTTCTGTTAAAAGCTGACAATCTTGTACTTGGACAGTACAGACCCATATGAATTTCTTTATGGATGGCGTATGAGATTTGCTCTGGTCTGCTTGTTAGCTCATTTTTAATTTTTTTGGCATTTAGCTGACGCTTTTATCCAAAGCGACGTACAGTTATGACTAAATACAACTTAAGCAATTGAGGGTTAAGGGTTTTGCTCAGGGGCCCAACAGTGGCAACTTGGCAGTTGTGGGGCTTGAACCAACAACCTTCTGATTACAAGTCAAGTACCTTAACCACTGAGGTTCCACTGCGTACATCTAACTTTGTTTGCACGGGGAACGAAGGCAGTTGATCAAAGAAATGAGACCCTCAGAAAAAATCATAGTGCAAACATGGACAGCAACAGGCACTATGAAAAGTTATGACTAAAACCCAAATGAGGGAGAAGAGAACATTGTAACTGGACTTTTTGACTGGAGCAGTGTAGAGAATGAATACGAAAGGGTCAAAGTGCTTTTCATAGCAAGAACAGCAAGATTTGAAACAGCCACTCCAAAAGATGCTGGACTCTTCAACGCCGTTAATTATGCTGCCTAGAAAGATGAGGTAACACTACTATGAGCCCTCGAAGCTAATTGCTAGTACTACCTTCTATGATGTTAGCTACAGAGGAGCATGAGAACCAGGGGTTAAAGACAGTTAATACCTCTGTAGTTAAGACACCACAGATGTTTATTTTGATCAACTTGACATCAGCACTCAATAAAAACCAGAAATGCTAATTAGTCCTCGTTTGATATAACAGTGAACATTGCCTTAAGTAAGTCGCTCCCTCATGGCAGTGTCTGTAAGCCATACTGACCGCTAGGCCAGGCTGCAGATACCACGCCTCCACAACTCGGCTGTGCTGAACTGCTCTCAGAGATGCATGTGGCAGCCAGCCTGATGCAACACTAACATAATCCAATTACTCCATCTCCCTGCCCGGAGTCATGTAGCAGAACGCAGAACAGGGAGCTCAGATTCCACAGTCTTTGGGCTTTCGGAACGCTGCTTGGAGCAGTTGGCCACCATGCAATTGTGCATTTGAGTCACATTACCACAACTTTTCCAGTATCAGGCTGGTTTATAATTCTACATGACCGGCAGTAAATACACAGAATCAGTATAACCTATGAGCACTGATTTTTAAATGACTATAAGCATGAAAATATTTTCTATGACCAAAGTGAAACAATTGGTGCTAAACCTAAAAAAACGAACAGAGAACCAAAAGTGACCAATCAGAAGTCTTGGTTTGTACTTCCCATACAAGCCCAGTCCCTCTGAACCTCCTCTGAGAGTGTACCACTCTCAGTCTTCTGATCAAGACCTTTTACTAACTGTGAAAAAAAAATATGTCCCCAAATCTCAAGGGTGGGTCTGTGTTCCAGAAGGTTCTATGCAGACTAACTATTGTTTATAACAGCCACCAAACACAAGTCTACACAGAATGGGCACATCCCCCTGTAGAGAACAGTCAGCATCCTTTAGGAGCTGAGTCACAGGATGAGCTCACATGTGGGGAACTGGGGAAATTAACCTGTTGTAAGAGCACATTTGATTTTTTTGTGATAACAGCAATATCAATTCGGCCAGGGCCTAATGACCAACATGCCCCAACACAACCCAAGCACACAGGAAGCTGAGGCTCTAAAATGGGTCTTTAGGACACCGTGGAACCATTCGGCCCTGACAGTTATACTGCTGTTGCTTTCGAGCTGCTCTCGCATTAAGGAGACCATCACAGCTAAGCCCTCATGTCACAGTGCAAGCTGCGCTCTGATCTCTGGGGTTTAAACAACCTTAACCTTCAATAGTTTTGGTACAGTTCTACGTCCATCTACTACAAGCAACAGTCCATCTACTACAAGCGGTGCCAGACCAAGGCCAGGAGGATTGTGAAGGACCCCACCCATCCCAACAATAGGCTCTTCTCTCTGTTGAGGTCAGGGAAGCGCTTTCGCTCCCTGAAGACCAAGACAGAGAGACTGAAGAGGAGCTTCTTCCCACAGGCCATTTGGGCCCTGAATCAGGGCAACTGAAACTGTGGGGACCACCACCACCACCATGTAACATAACTGTAAAAATGTTCAATTACCACCATGTAACATAAAAACTGTAAATATGTCATTTTACAAGATGGATCTGTACATTCTGTACATTGTGTACATACATATATACACTGTACATGGTGTATATAAACATAATATACATATATTGTACATACATTGTTAATATATTTTTGTACATATATAGAATATATTTCTCTATGCACCCCTGTTTTCTTTTCCTCAGTTTGTACAGAGCACTCTCCACCATTTCACTGCGAGTTATACTGTGTATGACTATGTATGTGACAGATAAACCAAACTTGAACTTGAGCGTCATTAGGACAGAGCGGTAGTGAATGGTGATACAGTAAATGTCAAGGGCTCGGATGAAAACATCTTACTGCCACTGAGTGAATGATATGGACAGAATAAAGGCCACCTGGTGCAAAAGAAAAGCAAAGTGAAGGGAAAAAAGTCACTTCATATTGGGACAGTCAAACTAATCAGCTTGTGTAATGAACAGAAAAGCAGGATGCCATAAAGGGATACACAGAATGCAGAGCTGAATCTTTGAGCAGTTGTCGTTTTGGACTCTGCTGGCATCGCTAGTTCCCTACAGGCTTGTTCTGTGTGCAAGAGCAAACAAGGTGGGAGTGTGACAGTGCCAAAGAAAACACACAGAGTGCCGACCCCAAGGACGGGACGAGACGCAACACAGGACAGGACGGAACGCCGTAATCCCCTCAAACAGCCCGCCCACCCACTCCTGCAAAGCCAAGAAAATGAGAAATCAACCAAACCCCATTAATCAAAGATATTTTTTCAAACATGATATAAAAGTAGTCCCATCTGGTTTATTCCTGTATACACCAAAACTCGATAATAATTTAATGAATGCTTGTATTACAATATTAGTTCACCCGAGTCCATACATCAGTGTTCCTTTTTATTCGTACTGTAAGTGCCAAACATGAATACGTTATAATCTGGCAAATCATAGTGGATGCATTAACTGCTGGTGCTCAAACCTGCAGAAAAAGGACACTACTGTGTTCGCAACCAAGTGTCTGTGCCCAGTCTACACTCGAACACACACAGGACTGCTGAGACGTGGTCAGAAGGATCCCAACTGCAGCACAAAGTCTTGCCGCCAAAAACGTCAAAGCCATTGTACAAGTTAACATTATGCCCTCAAGTACTTCTTAAAATACAATATGCTTATCTGTTCTCCACCCAGCAGAGAGCATTTCCTTCCCCTGGCCACGACATCACTTCCCCTAAGCTCTGCATACGTGCGATGTGCTGTGCTTCATACGTGTGATGTGCGGGGCAAACGTGTGGCAGAATCCTGCATTCTGCCTGCCTCAAGTGACATGCGCCGGCTGCTGGTAGCAACCGACTTCGGTCACGTCCCTGTCTTGATACTTCACACCCCAGAGTCAATAACACTAACTGGATGCTTCGCAAGTCGGTCGCCTTCGCTTGGAAGTCGTTTTCGGTTCTCAAAGTGACAAAGGTGTGACTTGTTCTGTGGTTAAATAGGACAAATGAAGCACAGGCCTAGTTAAATGGGAGCAAATAAGATAACGCAACAGCTGAACACACAAAATGAACCTAGAACACATCCACAGTCTTTAAACATTGTGAAAAAGATGAATGACAATAGAAATGCGCAACTTCCAGTGAAAAGGCCTCCAGAGGCTGCGTCACCTTTCAGCCCCAGCAGGACAAAGGACTTGGTGCTTCTGTAATTGGAAAACAATCTGTGGGACAATTAAAGCAGCTGGACAATGGCATGGCCCTATGGGAAAGTTTGCTGTGCCTGACCTTACCTCTATCACCTGAGGATAATGGGACCAGTGGCTTTACTGTGCGAGGAAACGCTCAGTCAACGGCACGGAAATTCTGAAGGGCCTTCGGAATGAAATTCGGAATATGTGTGCATCACCCTACACAGAGTAGTCCCCTGTGCAGCAAACACATGGTGGCCAGAATTGTGCAACCAATCACCTTTAGCTAAGTTTAACACGATGCTATTTTCAGTCTGCCTGTTTCACATAACATTCCTCAGCACAGAACTGTCCAAAGGCATTTCTATTCCAGAAAGAAAGCAGACAATGCAAGACACTACCTAAGAAAAGAAATAAGCAGGAAGACAGCACTGTGCTTAATAACACTGAGTTACAGGGAGAGGCGAGGAGCTAGATTTCACATGCTTTGGAGTCCTTTAGCCACAAGCCTTTAATAGACACAAAGCCACACAAACGCGTGCACAAAAAAGGCAGCTAGTTCGCGTACAGGCCCACGTCTCCCACATTTACCGAACCGAATTGGTGAACAATAAGGAGGAAATAATCACAAGGGAAGTGAAATAAAGGGCGGTGAATAAAAAAAATTAAAAAATTAAAAAGAGGCATTGAGGCCCCTAGTATCACTGCCCTCTTTAGTTTGGCTAAGCATGATGAGGGATAGAGCACAGTGTACAAGACACCAACAGGAAACAGGAACACAACACAGCCAAGTTCACTGACCTCACTCACAGAGCCTGCCATTATTATCATATTACCCTTAATATCATATTACCCAGGGGCTCCGCCATTATTACCATGACATTAAGTCTGAGCTACCACACACAGCAACACCCATGTTTGGTATGGATTTTAAAATCCAATAGCCGACCTATATGAGGATGTGGTGCAAAGATTCAGATTAATTCTGCTTGAACAAAGCAAAAACACTTCAGTACAAATGTTGCTGACACTTTATTAGCATAAAAAACAAGCTTGCTCTCACATGAGAACTCTGAAGCTAGCTGAGCCTCTACAGCAACTGCTAGGAAATCTACTGACATATTACAGTGACATAGCCTACATTTCTAATAGTCTCTATCCCAATCTTCCATTACCATAAATCATTCAAGCGGAGGGGATTAAACATCTGTCGCCTGGGCCGACTCAGATAAGCTGACAAAGATCCATTTTCGGCGGGGCATCTATTCAGTGATGCAATACCCTGTCTGGACATCTCAGAAGCCGGTGCTAGCTGCACCGCGACATGTCGTCTGCTAGGCTGTCCATGGACAATACCACGGGGAACTTAACAGACGCAACACCAGACACTGCATCTAAATCCTGGCCCAGATAATATGATGGTCTGCATGCACAAAACAAAATCAGAAAAGCCAGCGCAGTCCTCTAGGGTACACACCAAGCACGGTAAAATGAAGACTTGGATCTGGCAAGGTTCCCAGAAGGCAAACCTTCAGTCAAGTACCTGTGTCAAAACATCTAGACTGTGAGAGCTTTGCCATTTCTCACTGGTTACTCATTTTTGCAATAATGTGCTTGATTTACTCATTCATGTACTTCAACCCACTCATGACTCAGAAGCTGTGGGCTTCTAAAGTAACATACAAACCACTGAGCTGTATAAACAGTAATGAGCTGGAGATGCACTACGACCTGAGATGCCCTAAGCAAAGAATGCTTCCCAATCCATGTTGTGTACTAAAACTAACATCGTGAAATGAAGCAGTGCCATAACCTGCTCAAGATTTTAAAGATACCATCCGTAAATCTGCAAGTAACATACAAAGCTCTGGATGAACAGTGACAGCACTGGCGTTAGCGGGTGTCCCTTTCAACAGTTCACGAACAGGAACATGAAGAGGAACTGCTGTAAAATCAAGGGGTCAATATGCATCATGTTCAGTTCAGGGCCCCCGGTTCTGTGTCCATTTAAAGTAGCATCATCTCACCAGTGGTCTGGATTCCAGTAACCTGCTGTAGAAACACTGGTTGCAGTGGTCTGACCTTGCAGACAGGAGCTCATATTTAGAGGATGGCAATGAAATGCGGCTCCAGAGAATCACGAGTGAGCACAACCATCATGACCTCACGCGTGAACAAACTTCCCCGGCTACCTCATGTGTGACTGGTAGTTGACTAACCAACTTGTATCTATCTAGAGTGACCCAGAACACGATGGTCCTTTCGAACTCACAGTGTTTGTCAGCAGGATGGCAGGATTTAAGTAGCACGAGTAAGAAATCTTCCACTCACCCCATAAACCAGTCCATCGTGTGAGTGGCAGGGAGGATCCACGCCAGCTGAAGGCAACCCCCCCCCCCGTGCCGTGGCTTAACCGGGCTGCGCGAATGCACGCCCAGCCTGGGCAGAGTCCGTTACCGTGGACCAGCTCCGGAGGACCTTCAACAATCACCGGGTCTGTCCGCGAGCTCTGCGTGCTCCCGCCTGCGACAAAACCACGCGAAGTGTTCCCTCCGGCGCCCGCGAGCTGCACGCCTGCACGGACCCGCGAGCCTCCGTCGCCGCAGTAACGCTCGAGCCCTTCTGCTCCAGGAGGCTTCCGGAAGTAAACAGACACGCGACCCTCGCTTTCATTTCCGTAGCTGCGGCGCATCGGTCGAGCCTCGATAAGACACAACTAGCTTTCCGGTGCGCTGCGGAAATGAGGAAAAACACCGACAAGTCAAAAGCCCCATACGCACACTGAATAACTGATTCATAATTGCACCAAAAATGGCTGAATAATATACGAATGGATTTCGAAACACATCTCTTAAATTATGTCAATATATATGATTTATTACTACTTAATCGGCCGATTCGGCGAAATTCATGAACATATTAATTCAATTAAGCTTTTTTTGTTTCATATACAAGTTAGAAGTCATTTAAAAACTGACAGACCTACTGATTCTGCGCTTTGAACCAAGTCAGTCTTAGAGACTAAAATGATTGCGTGTGGTATTAGGTACACAGCGGTACAATGCGTAATGAAACAATCAACCAGCAGATGGCGCTGTAGTTATTGAATTTGTGTACTCTGTTGTAGAAGCAGTCATTTCTAATCAGAATTTTAGACTAGCTCATAAATATATATTACATTTTTAAAATCCTTCTGAACCCTGGCTTTTAACTTAGGCAACATGAGAGATTGAACATTAGTGCACGGTGTACATATTCATGGTGAGGTCAGCTCCTTAGGGCGAGTACTGGTCTGATCCATATATATATATATATATAGAGAGAGAGAGAGAGAGAGAGAGAGAGATTGAACAAAGTGTTGATAAATGCTGATTGATATATCAGTAGTGCCGCACCATTAAAAGTTACCAGTAGATGGCAGCACAAATACACAGCACAAATAACAATAAAATATGTGCCTTCATCAAAACCAAACAACTAATATGAACAGATATGGACACCAATACCTCTTTTGGTAATATTGGGGAATTCCTTACTAGTGGTTAGTATTACATAAACCAAAAGTCCCTATCATCACCATACATACCCAACCCCCACACCCCCCATACACACCTATCCTTTCCATATTATAAATGCTAGACATTCATACTGAATGAATCGAGTGGAAACTTAACAACACCAAACCTAGAGTGACCCCTAATATTCCAATGTGTTATGAGCCTTAGAGTGAAGCCCACCAGCAGTTGAAGGTGTGCTAAACTGGAGACCTTGGATATCATCAGTGACGGGGCTGTTCTCCAGGAAGCACCTCACCCTCCTCAGCACCAGGGCATGGACCCTGCCCAGAACATGGTAGTGTTGCTTCCTCTCTCTCTCTCTCTCTCTCTCTCTCTCTCTCTCTCTCTCTCTCTCTCTCTCTCTCTCTCACACACACACATTCATACTCTCTCTCTCTCACACACACACACATTCATACTCTCTCTCTCTCTCTCTCTCTCTCTCTCTCACACACACACACACACACACACACACACACACACATTCATACTCTCTCTCTCTCTCTCTCACACACACACACACACACACACACACACACACACACAAAGTGATCTCATATGTTTTGTTATATGCACTCTACCCCTATTGACATTGACACTGTTTCTCTACGGTCACCCTCACTGTTGGTGGTGGTGTTGTAATGTCATTCAGTTGCTTCATTTTTCTGTTGTTTTTTTAGTTCATACTGATCAAGAGTTGTTTGAATTCCTTTTGTGCAATAGGGTATTATCTTTACTTTGAGAAAATAGCAAAAGGTACTGGACGTGTTAAACTAGTTTTTACAGAGTTCTCTCAGTGGATTCGAGCCAGTAGGTTGTTTACAATCTTTTCATTTTGTTTTCTGATTAATAGGTCATTTCAGTCACTCGTCATTTGTGGAGAAGTAATTTGAGGCCAGAGGGACTCCAAAAGAATGGAATGTAGCTCTGATGTAACAATTCTAGAAGTTTCCATATATAAACTCTGGGACACAAAATGATTCTGGCACACATCACAGTTACGGCTGGGAACAATCACATCCTCTGGAACACTCTCACGCACATGCACATGCACACACACACACACACACACACACACACACACACACACACACACACACACACACACACACACACACACATCTTAGAAACCTAAAAATGGCTGTGGTGACCTTTTTAACTGAATCATCATAACCATAAACTGAAAAGATTCACAATTTATGGGTGAAGTCCACTATGTTTAAGTTTTAAAGCATGTTTCCCACATAATTCTTTGAGAAGCAAATTCTGAATGTTTTCTTTTTAAGGATGATCTTACAAACAATTCAATGCCCTCATGACCTCACTGGTGGGGATTTTAGCTTTGGTGCTGAAGTAGAAAGAAACAGAGGAATCTATTGTGTTTCATTATGCAGTCATGGTCAGCTGTTCTCCAGTCAGCATGGGTTTATGGGAGGATTACTCATTGTTATTGCTACAGAAACGCTGTCCTTTATAATCTGGACACCACATGCTACAACTAACCTGTAAAGGGCTATACACCTCCCTCTGTCCCTCCCTCCTCCAAGCATGGATATCTTGGGTAGGCGACAAACAAAAAGCCGAACGTACACACTCGGGTTCAGGGAGCTGAACTGAGAATCAAACGCAAGATGAGTGGAGAAAGAAATATCCCCCAGTACGGAAGAGGGGAATTTCTCCCTCGGTTTCCCCTCAGACTGAGAGCACTCCTGGGCAAACAAGGGGCCTTTCTCACTGCTGGGTAACACCTTGGCCCTCAGCTCTCGCTTGCATACATGTGCACGTATGTGAGTGTCAGGGGCAGGGTGTGACCTTGCTGGCGTTGTGTCGTGTTCACCGGTGTATGAAGTCTCTGTGCCACCTTTCTGACTTCCTCTCCCCTTTCAATGGGGACCCCTGCCATAATAGAGGGACTTTATGGAGGCAAACAATAGGAGAAGCAGAGGACTCTTCCAGTAGCACAGCGCACCGCGGGCTCACATCCGCATGCACCTATGAGTAGCTAAAGAAAAAGTGCTAGCTTGTAACCTTGGTGTACTAAAACAATGATCTTGGTTTTAGCAGTCACATCAAATCAGTTACTAAATCTACATTTTATCACCTTAACAACATCAACAAGAGCAGAGATTTCCTGACAAAACCAGACCTACAGAAACTTGCCTGTGCTTTTATCTTCAGCCGGACTGATTAGTCTAATGAACTCCTAATAATCCTTCCAAAAAAGACAAACAAACAGCTTTAGTGGATTCAAACTGCAACTGCTAGAGTTCTCACTAGGAGCAAATGAAGAGAAACCATGACTCCCTTTCTGAAGTCCTTACACTTGGTACCAGTATACTACAGAGTTGACTTTTAGGTATTATTACTGGTCTATAAATCTCATGGGGTAGGACCAGTGTATCTGATACGACACAGTGCTGTGAGCTGGGAAGAACTCTCAAATCACTAGAAACTCGCAGCTTACTGCTTACAGATCCTGTGGCAATGTCTTTTATTTCTTTTAATTCTTAATTTATTCTTTATAGGTTTAATTTGAATCTATTAACTTTATGTTCTTTAATTTTTTTTATTAATCATTTTAATTCAGGTTTTATCTCTTGAGTCTTTCTTTAAATTAATTTTAGACCAAAATTTAACTTGAACTTTATTTTTAATAAATTGCATGTATAATAAATATTCTTTTTTTCTTTTTTTTTTTGTGGCAAAGATCTTCCTGAGGTGATAGAGGAAGTTTTATTCTTTTTATGGCATTTCTCCACTGGGTTTCCTTTGACTGCCTTTGCAGTTAGGCTTCACCGTGTCCGTGAGACAGGGTCGTATCTATCCAAGGAGTCCAAGTCTAATTTTCTTTCAATGCACCGGTGTGATTATACTACATGCCGGCTTCTGAGACCAAGATTATTCCTAAACTTGTGCTAAAAGTGACTTTCAACGGCAAAACACCACTGACATTAAAATGGAGCCAGACAAGGGTTCATCTACACCCAGGCCAATGTGTGACCGAACACCGCATGCACTGCATGCACCACGAGAAGCATATTGATAAGTGATTGTTCTGCATATGCAGTATTTTCCAGATGTGAGTCTTGTGGCAGACGTGCATGGCTACGCCGACGCTGTTGTACGATCGCTCCCCCTGGCAGCAGGGCTGCAGATTAGCCATCAAAGCCCGAGCTACTCCACCGATCTCGCAGGCAGTCCCATTCTCACGGCGCATGCTGAAGCACCGCACCTGTTTAGTGAGCATTCAATTCCCTCTTGGAGCACACCGATAGCAGGGCTCTAGTTTGCGCGGTAGTTGCCCGCGGTGCCGTGCTGCCGGCTGGGTGTTTAGAAGTCCGCCTTCCTGCCTTCCTTTTTCCAGAAGCAGCACGGCTGCAGGTCTACAGACCCCAAGAACCTTTAATAAACACTACATCATGTATGTATTTATACATTAAAAATGGGTTCAGTGGAAGAGAAACACCACTCAGATCTGCTCTTATTTTGTAATGTTTATATTTTTGTTTCATCTTCACAAAACAGGTACAAGGGGAGGAAAAGCCTTTGAATAGAACCTGAGGTATTTTGCGTCAAGCAGCCTATCAGGATTTTCTCTTAAAAAGTTCCCTATATCAATTATTTTTGTAGATACGTTGTTATTTACACAACATAATAATAATAATAATAATAATAATAATAATAATAAAAGTTGTTTCCCACAATTAAACAGATTCAGCAAAATGGACAGCCTGCATCTTTTCATTACATGTCTTAAATAATAACAATATCTTTAAAAATCTAGAAAAGGGAAAGAAAAGAAAAACAGGTGTCACACAAAGAAAAGGAACAGCAGCACAAGTACAGGAGGAAGGACTGCCATCGAGAAGCGAGAAATGAGAATCCATCCAGAAATTAACAACCGACACCATTTCACATGTACACCCAGAAATCCAGTCCAAGGGATGTCTTTAAATCTTTGGAACAAAGAAGGGAGAAAATGACAAACATAAATGTGTATATATATGTGTGTGGGGGGGGGGGGGGGGAAGAGAGAGAGAGAGAGAGAGAGAGAGAGAGAGAGAGAGAGAAAGTGAGCCAGAATGAGACAACAGAGTGAGCAAGACAGAATGTGGCCAAAAGGTGTGGGGAGATTAGTCCAGGAAGGTAGGGGCAGCTGTGTGGGGACCCACAGCTCAGAGATGGGACTTGTTTGCACCTACCCTGAGCCCAACTCAAGCATCACGTGCTATCATCTCTGTCTCCGCCCACCATGTCTTCCTTGGACCCAACACAAACCCAGATCTGACTCACCACAGCTGGTGTGTTATGAGCTTATACGTTAGTTAGCATATCACGTAGAGTCAGTTTATTTTTTTATCCCCTGCACACACGAGACTCACAGAGCAAAAGAGAGAGATCGAGACCTCCTGTCCAAAATATTGTGTGATGATTTGGGTTCACAAAGGTCCCTCTGAATTAGTCACTTACACCCCATCTGCACGGTCTCGCATAAACAATAAATAAACGCATAAATACAAAGAATAAAAGAGACAACCGGAAAACCCTCCAAGTCCCTGGCAACATTTTAAATTTGCATTCATCATATGTGCTTGTAGAGAAAAAGCTCAAATCTAAGATTCAAAATGCACTGACGTGCCTTACGGTCATTTTAGGAAGCTGAGCTATCACTTCTGATTATTGTCGAATACACATGCTTACAGTCCTATAATATTTCAGAGCCAACGGGCTGAAGACATACCGAAACCGTTCTGAACGTCACAGCTCGTGACAGTTCAGGACACTGAAGCAGGGGTTTGGGAACGCATGGTGTGTAAAAGCACTGTGGTACCCTTTTGATGAAACAATTCATAAACTCCTTAAAGCAAAAGAAAGTGCATTAAAAATACCATACGAACTCATTTTAATAATCACTCTCCCTTATACATGAAAAAATGGAAAATGTACAAAAAATGGACAAAATAGCACATACTGCTTGTAGTTCTGTATCAGTTTTGTGAGTGATTTTATAAATACCATACAGCGAAAAACTGAGGTCAACACACACACACACACACACACACACACACACACATACACACATACACACACATACACACACATACACACACATACACACACACACAATAAAAGATTCCACAATCATTATATTACTTCTCATTACCAGAATGAAAGGATAAAATAAAATAAATTAAAACCGAGAGAACCAAAGGATTAAGAACGTCCACTGAAATAGCTGTGTATAGTGTATATACTATGTATCTGTAGGGAACCCAGCAGCTGTGGAGCATGCTCAGTGTGGATAAGCTGGGTGGTCATTCATTTCATCCCCTCCCATTGTACGGTGGGGGAAGGGGGGGGGGGGGGTGTGAAATTTGGGAAAAGGTAAAAGAACAAACACAAAGAACAAAACAGTGACAGAGGGCACTGCGAGAAGAACATCCACAATGCCTTTCCTTCATAACATTCCTGCATCCTCCCCCAGAATTCCGCTCTTTCTGGGATACAGGAGTAGGGAGGACAAAGATGGTACACAAAGAAGCCTTCATTAGATCAGAGTCTGTACCAGGGCTTCCAGTCTGTCAGTAGAGACCCCTTGTGATGTGGAGGTGCAATTACACTGAGTGTAAGGTAGACTAATACCGTATGCAGTGGTGACCAGAGGAGACTGAGCCATGCTTTCTAATCAGTACAGTCAGGCTGGTAAAGCTTTTTTTGGAGAGGAACGTGTCGGAGAGAAGAGTTATTCTGCGCCTGGGTTTGGTTGTGCATGTACAGTACAGCAGATCAGTCCTTAGCACCCTCCCAAATCCTTTTTGGGATGGTGATGGCTTAGAAACACTAGAGACAGAGTGAAATTTGCCTCCACCTAGCTCCCCAGTCCCAGAAATCCGAATGTCCGATTTCTCCTAATCAGTCATTTCCTTGAGGCTAAGCGTGAACGAATGCTCCCCAAGTCCGAAACAGGCCCTTTCCACCCTCCCTCACTCCTCCTCGCCTGCAGGGGGTGCCTGTCTGCCTCTATCCATCAGTCCCAGCTTGCAGTGCGGTTGTCAGGACACCTCGATGATCTCCATGCTGCCTGAGAAGCTGGACTGCTTGCCGATCTTGGCGAGCTCCTCCCTGGAGTGCGTCTCCGAGATCCCGTCCTCAAACTCCATCTGACAGCTGCGTCGCTTGAACTGTTTGTCGGCGGCGGCGGCGGCATCCTCGTGCCAGCTGGCCCGTGACTCCCGCGCTTCGCCCGCCTTCTGCCGGAGGCGCACCGCGTCGCATGGGCCCGGAAGCGCGCCGCCGCAGCCCAGCGGCGTGAAGTGCACCGGCCCTCCCCCGCCGCCCAGAGACTCCGAGCCATAGAACCAGGGCGTGTCACCCGTGGGCGTGACGGGCGTGGTGGCCTGCACCGTGTCGCGGTGCTTGGTCCACATCGGCCCCGTGCCCACCGCAGGAAGGCTGAGCAGCAGCGATGACTTCAGGCTGTCATCCAGGCTGGGGCTTTTGCGCACGGGCAGCGTTCGGCCGAGCGAGTGCACTGGCGAGCTGCCTGCGCTGCTGCCACTGTGCTTGCTTTTCCGCCGTGAGCGCACCCTCGGCCCACCCTCTGCCAGCGGGCTCGGGGAGTCAGCCGAGCCAGGGCGGTCCGAAGCCGGCGACAGCTGGCACACGCCGTTGGCGACCCCAGAACCGGGGCTGTCCAACTTGCAGAGTTTGGGCACGTCCTCGACGTGGACGGGTGCCAGGCGAGGACACTGGCTGGGCGTGTAGACAGACTTGATGTCCAGCGAGAAGGAGCGCTTGAGGCGGTTGGTGTCCAGGATGCGCTCGACCGACAGGTTGAGGCTGTTGAAGCCCTGCTGCAGTGACGTGGGTGACACCAGCTTGGCCTCCATCTCGCTGCTGTCTGCCTCTCCCTCCGGACGAGAGCCCTCAGGCTTCGGGGGCGCTTCTCCTCCGGGTTCGCCAGGCTCGTCCAGCTGCTCGCCCTTCTCCTGACCCGAGGACAGCGCCTTCAGAAGCCGCAGACCCTTCTCGAACTCCAGCAGCTGGCCCAGGAAGTTAAAGTTTGGCGATATGGAAGGCCTGCGATCCTTAACGAACCTGGGAGGAGAGAAACGTGGGCTTTATTTTCGTCTGCACATACGTACAGTGCAACCCTCCCTTTCTGCACTCTCGGCTTTGGGATAAGACACGGTACATGTGTACCGTGTCCCAGTGTGACCTGTGAAGTTATGGGAAAGAAACGAAACAAACAAACAAACAAAAAAAACCATAACCACCATTGTTTACACATTTCTATGCAAGTCACTTTTATGACTGGGATAATAGATCTAATATTACAAGGGCACAGAACAGCTTTTTAAAAGCATGCAATTTAAGCTGCAAAGCGCCGGCGCGGGCTCACCTGTACGCATCATCTGATGACAAGCCCATTGTCTTCATAATGTAAGCGATGGCAATGGTGGCAGACCTAGAGATGCCCGCTAAACAATGGACAATCACTCGGCAGTTGGACACCTTGGCTTTGTCTGCAAAGGGGGAAGGGAGACAAACATGAGTGAACACAAAAGACAACCAAACACCCCACTGACACGCTACAGAACAGGCACATCTAATCTGCTGAACAGGCCGGGTGAAACCATCACGTTCTTCCTGGGGCCCTCTTAGCCTGAGCTGCTTGCTTTTCACAGGTGGGCTTTAGCTCTGATCCGTCCCTTTTTTACAAACGTGAAGAGAGCGAGTCCAAGTGTTCGTGAATGTGCGAAAAAAGGGACGGGTGTCACATTTCAAGTTTCCCAAGAACGCCGAGCGCGCGCGCACGCACGCACGCACACTCCAACCGGCGCGCACTTACCAATGAACTCGTTGGTTTTGTCCAGCCAAGGGAGAAGTTTCTCACAGTAGTTATCGTTAACAGGAATGCGCATGAAGTGGCTCTCCGAGATGAACTCCGGCTTGGGGCAGGTGTTACTGGCATTCAGCACGTACGTGATGCCATTCTGGACCATCAGATCCTGGGAGAGAGGCAACCACGTTAGCCCGAGCCAGTCAGCAACGCTCACAGGCATACGTGTTCAACATACACAACAATCGGATTAAACATGAGCACCCTGAGTATGTAAAGGGTAAAGGGTGTGTGAGTTTGGTTACAGGACGCACAGGACCAAGTCTGGACCAAATGCCGGGTTCCAGCCTCGCTTACCTTGTTGAGTACGTCCTTCTGCGAGCCCAAGTAGAGGTGAGGCAGGATCCGCGTAGGCCCCACGTTGGCCACGGGCAGACACGGCTGGGACAGGCTCATGGGCAGAACGGCCACGGGCTTCCCCTCACACAGGCCCGGGAAGCAGGACGAGAAGGCCGCAAACCCACCTGCACGGGGAAGAGGGAATGCGCGTGAGCCGAATGCCGCGACCAGAGAACCCGCGTTTCGATCGCACCACTGAAAAGAAAAGGCGCATCACCGCAGACGGGTCTTATTATATCACCGACACCCCGCAGGGCCTCGAGTTAAACCTGAACAAAGCAACTGCAAAAAAAGAATCTGTCTCGAACGAAGTGGTTCTGGGAAAACAGAGCAAGTCAAAAACCAGTTTGAGAGTAATTAAATAATGATGAGCACAGAAAGAGCTTGTTGGAAACCTGCATATCACAAGCAGGGTTAGCAGGGTTAGGGTGTGTTTCTAATCACAACACTGCTTAAGGCTAAACTCAGTCATCATGAGCACGATTACACTGCTGGGACTACATGCCTTGAAGGTACAGCGCATTAGCTAATGAGGGTTACGGCAGGTCAGAAGGGATAAGAGGAGTGTCTCTTAAGAGTGCTTTCCACATGGGTGGCTCGCTAAAAAGGGCGCAGTCTCTTTAAGAGGCAGGCGGCTCCGGTTCTGGCCCTCGCGGCTCCCTTTCCTGAATGACCTCATATCCTCTACTGAACGGTCACGTCAAGCCTGGGGAATGAGCACTCGATTCAGAGGTGGCTGTGGCAACATCGTCCCGACAACCAGGCGCACGCGCACACGTGCATAAACACATACACACGCACTCACACTTTGTATGTACATACGACTCTGTTTTACAAATCAGTTGTGTAATGTCTGCTGGCTGAGGGTGGACGAGAGGACAATAGCGGTAGAACTAGGTGAGCTGGGAAATGCCTCGAGATGGGTTTAGACCTTAATCTTGCATGAGAATCTGGGACACACACGCACACACACACACACACACACACACACACACACATACATACACACACAGTCAACACACACACACACACACAGTCAATACACAGTCAACATACACACACGCGCGTGCGCGCACACACACAGCAGTCAGCCAGAGAGCCATGACATCACTGTGTCCACACAACCAGGAAACAAAGCGTGAATAGCAAGCAAGAGTGACAGCATAGAACAGGGGGTGGGGTGGGGTGGGGTGGGGTGGGGGGGAAAGGAGGAGGAGGATCAGAAAAATAGAGAAGCACAGAGTAAAACGAGTCAAGGCAAATAAAGGCAGAGCTGATAAGCAGGTTTCTAACAAAGAGTGAGAGAGTCCACACAGGGGTGTCAGCGCATGACATCATCCAGCCTTCACACTCCATCGACTAACCACAGCTCCACAAGCACACCACGGCTAACGGGCTCCACTGAACACCTGTCAGCCCACCCGCCCACTCTGACCACCCGGCTCTCGGAGAGCTCGGGCGACAGCAGGCTGTCCGTTGTAGGTAGAGGGTTCTGCTCGTGACTTCGGGTGGAACAGATCGGCCTTTTGCAACTAGAAAGCCCAGCAACCCCCATCCTGTAGCGCTATAGCCCCCACCCCTCGGCCATGGTCTCACTCCCCCACCCCACAGTGCTCTCTCCCTCAACCGGCTCGCCAGCAGGGCCCGCTGACATCATTGCCCATGAGGGTTATGTCAACATTTGTCAGCAACACCCCCGAGGGACCGGAGACCTTGTGCAGCTCCGGCCTTGGTCCTCGTAACAACCACCCCTCCCCTGTGAGTGTATGCCTCTGCACGCAGGACTCTCACACACACACACACACACACACACATCCTGTCCTAGGCCTTGAGGCAGAGAGCAGGATGTGGAAGAGGACTTGGGAAGGGCATCTTAGACGGGGCACTCTGGGGGGGCTTCTGCCGCTACTCCACGTCACTCCTAGACGAGCTTCACACGAGGACCCTAAAGGAGCATCGCGTTCCCGAACAAATGAAACGCAAACAGGAGGAAAGTGCTGGACTCCAAAAGGCACCGAGGTGGTTAGAAAGCTAAACAACATTGCTCAGTGGGTCTCGACGGCGATGGCGAGATTACAGACCGCTTGCCCGTCTCAGAGGGTGGGCCAGACGCTCAGAGAAAGGCCTGCTCTCGCGAACGAGGCGATGCATCGTACCCATCTTAACCCAGTCATTCTGGAAAAACCCAAACATACCCAGTGAGTCAGCCATGGCACGCACATTACACAGTAAACACATTACGTGGATACAAGCATGAACTAACGCGCACACATGAACTATGCTCAACGCACTCATACAGATGACATCATTCACTTTTTGCACTCTGCAGTTGTAAGAGAGGACACTGGGAAGGGTGTGTGCAGGTTTGCGTGTGTGTGTATATGTTGTTCTATGCGCAGTGGCAATGCCACCGGACTGGATCAGCTGGGAGCCGCTCACACGCACACACACGCGCACACACACACGCGCACTCACACACACGCACTCACACACACGCACTCACACACACGCACTCACACACACGCACTCACACACACGCACTCACACACACGCACTCGCACCCCTCCCGTGTCTCTCTGCCTGCCTGGGGGCATTGGCAGGTATCCGTGGAGCTACTGGGCTGAAACTCCTGGTGCGGATGAACCTCACACAGATGGAGTGCTCATGCAGAGCACGTGGGGCACTGAACTTGCAGCCAGACCCGTCCAACGGCACGGCCTACTCTCGCCTAGCCACACTTCCACAAACGTAGTTTCAATTTTTCGTATTTTGTTGTTTTATCATCATCATTTAAGGGTGTTTAATAAGCTTATTTGAACTGTCTATAATGCTGTACACGTTGCATTACAGTGTGAACTCAGTGTGTTCCACCCTTAGCTGTAGCCTAGATACATGTTTAGCTCTGATGAAATAACTTTCAGTTTGTAAAGGAAGCGTTTGGCCTGGGAGTGCATTAACCCCAGCGTCTGACATCACTCACCCCGGGGCACAAGACCTCCTCTGCTAGGAGCCTTTCACTCTATAGGCCCAGCCCCAGACACACTCTCCATTCACCAGCACCAGCGCAAAGCCATTGATGGGGATGAATGGAGCTCACAAACACACACGCACACATATGCACGCATGCACGTGCGCGCACACACACACACACACACACCCTCCCCCAGCCTTTCAGCCTCCAGATGCAGGAGACATGACGCCATTGAGGAGCAGCCTCCATCTGTCCCCCTCCATCTCTGTCTCACACACACACACACACACACATTACCATTTCAATGAGGCCCGTATGACATCATAGCACACATGCATGCTGCACAATGAGGAACATCACAGGCAGCAGGGCTTTGCCTCCGGTGCTTGTAGTCACGCATGGCCGAATCGCAGGATAAAAAAGTCCTGGGGCAGGACACACAAGCAAAGCCATTAACCGCTGCTTCTATTACCCTTCTATTACCCTTCCTGCTGTTCTTCCCCAAAAACAATCCAGCAGCCTCACGCACAACAGTCTTGCAATATAAGTGAATGGGCTGATAACAGCAACCGTTTAACCGCTGCCCAGTGACAAAGCACAAAGCAAATACAGTGACTCACATATGCATACACACTCTTGCTTGCACAAAGACGTTCAACACACAGACACACACACACACACACACACGTGCATAGTGTAATGGAGCATGACGTGACGTGTTGGGTGAGATACACCTATTCATTCACAGGTAGCTTATCGGGATGTGTCATTTCTTCACTGTGGTTATTTTTCAGAGTGCTACACACTCTGCACCACAAACAAGTTTGTCTGGGAAATCTTATAGTTTTTAAAAAACAAAGAAAAGTATAGCATCACATAAACCGTGGAGCAAAGCACACAAAAAAGAGGGTGACTAATGGACCTTTGCAATTATTTTAGAAAGAAAGAAAGAACATGAATGAATAAATGGACCACAAAAAAAAATGAACCACAAAAAAAAAAAAATAAATAAAAATGTAAACGTAAGGACAAACAATGACAAAGAAAGATAAAGAGAGCAGATCTGAGCGGTCCCGGGTCGCGAGGCTCGCCAGCCCCAGGGAGCAACAGACCCACCTCGCAGCTGCCGCGCCTCCTTCATCCTGCGCACCCTCATCTTCAGCCTCATGCCCGGCCGCGGGGGCCTGGGGGAGACCAGCACCACGTCTGCAGGCATCGGTGGCGGCCAAAGCCCAACTCCCAGCGCGCTTCACCAGCCGCGGACACTGGACGTGGTCTCCACACGCAGAGACGGCTACGGAAAGGCCGGGCTTCCTGTGCGTCCTTGACGAGCGTCCGGAACCTTCCTCCGTCCGTGTGGCAGCAACTGAAAGTGGAGCTCCCTATTGTTGTGCGGCCTCTGTTCACTCTCTCTCTCCCTCCCTCTCTCTCTCCCTCCCTCTCTCTCCCTCCCTCGCTCGCTGTTCTCTTTATCGACTGACTCTTCCTCCCACCCTCTCTCTCTCACTCGCTCTTCCCTCTGACCTAAGAGTAAATGAGCTCATTTGCTATGAACACAGATCTCTCTCTCTCTCTCTCTCTCTCTCACACACACACACACACACACACACACACACACAGTCTCTTTCTCTCTCTCTCTCTCTCTCTCTCTCTCTCTCTCTCTCTCTCACACACACACAGTCTCTTTCTCTCTCTCTCTCTCACACACACACACACACACACACACACACACACACACAGTCTCTTTCTCTCTCTCTCTCTCTCTCTCTCTCTCTCTCTCTCACACACACACAGTCTCTTTCTCTCTCTCTCTCTCACACACACACACACACACACACACAGTCTCTTTCTCTCTCTTTACTGAAGTCAGAGCAGAATCTTGGCTCATGCGTGAGGCATGCAACCACATTCCTTACTCAACCAGAAAATATGTGGCCACCTTGGGGGCCCGCCTCATGTTTTTAGAAAACGGAGAAAACGAAAAGTATTTCAGATGCCATGAACACCACGTTTGCTGGTGAAGCTCAGGAGAGGTTGAGAATTTGAGCTTTGATGACAAGGCTTGCAGTAGTATTCTGGATCGTGCAAAACGCATGATGTGTGGAAGGTTCAGATCTGAAGAGGCTGTGCTTATTCTCCTTTGAGAGATCCACAGTTCCAGCTCTTATCCACCCCACACCCTGCCAGCACAAATGACATACGCACTTCTTTCCTGGAGTGAGTGTTGTTTCCGTTGTTTCGCTCATTTCCAAGAAACTATTTAAGCAAATTCCTTTATCTAACCCACCGGTTATATTTAGTGTCACGTGCAGCTCTTGTTTAAATGCCGATTTAGGTTAAGCCTCACTGTCTTCCCCTGCTCAGACACCAACCTGAAGGTCTGAGCTTAGCAGGAATGGATTACGAGACACTAAAAACTGCCATCGCTTGCGCCGGCTGAAGGCTTTAAATAGGAAGGCTGGTCATTCTTTCCGTGTGGTCTTTGAGGCAGAGCACGCTGCCGTCTCTCCCTTTCCCTCTCGAGCACAAGCAAGGCCGTGCTTTTTACGACATTCGGTTCGAACGAGGCACAGGGCTTGCTGGGTAAAAGCCCGACGAAGGTGTGTGGTGTTGCGCTGAGGCAGACACAACACCGGGAGCCCCGTGCTGTTCATCTGGCCGCAGATACTGTAAACAGGCTTGTGAGAAAGGCGAGCAAAAAAGTGTATATCCACGGTTAACTTTTCATGATCACGGCCACGTAATTACACACGTGTCATTATATGGGCATGTGATCTATGCGTGCGTGTGAGGGTTGCAAACAAGGAAGCAATCAGAAGCTGGGAAAACCTGTGTAACCCAGCCTGTATAAACCACAGTAACATTCAAATAGCACCCAGCAGATGATCACTGACAGCCAAAGAGGGCCTCCTGCGTGTCTGGGTGTGTATCTGTGTGGCTCAAAGATTGTAATTGCAGCCAGGCGTGATGCATGAGCCTGGCAGTGTGTTGGACAGAACTGCTTCAGTGGTGTATGTGTGTGTGTGTGTGTGGCGTCCGCACACGAGTCAGCACAGATGCTGGAGATTGGGCGCATGTCAGCGATTGATGATTGTGTTTGATCACATTGTGATCACATCCTGATCACATGATCAGCGGTCAATGGATGATGTAATGGCCACAGAGGCCCAGCTGCCATGTCAGCGGTGTGAGCTGCTCTCTAGTGGGGGAGCATGAATTCATGCCAGCCAAGGCACTCCTATCACTCAGAATAAGCCTCAGGGGAAGTGTGTGTGTGCGTGTGTGTGTGTGTGTGCACGCGCGCGTGTGTGTGTGTGTGTCTGTGTACGTGTGTGTCTGTGCGTCTGTGCGTGTGTAAGCACAAAAATGATAATAATACAGGAAAGTAGCTTCAGTATCTGGCAGGGACCCATCTTTTTAATAATCAGTTAATCCCCAATAAAAATAAACCCAGTGGGGGAGGAGGCAAGCAAATTAGCTGTCCACAGCCATATCGCTCCCAAACCAAGATCCAGGAGCGCAGCCCTGCTCCCAAACCAGTAATGGAAGGTGGCGCTGGACCTCAACGTCTGACTGTCTTATGTACACAAAGCCATGAGCAGGCTGCCCGATGAAGTCATGGAAAGAAAGAAACAGGAGCCGTGTGTGCGTGTGCACATGCGTATGTGCATAGGAGATACGGTGCTATCATTTTTCTTCCTCCCCAATCATATAGGGACAATTTCAGTGCATGTCAGAGCCATAAGGAAAAATCTGCCTGTATTTATTCAGTGCACAGTTCCTTTTCAAACAAAAAGCCAGTCAAACAGCACACTGAGAATGGCCCAGCAACCACCTGCCAACTGCATTCAGTCCAACACGTGTTTGCACAAATGCGCTATTTTTACATGCCAGCTTTTCTGTCATCTTACTCACACCAATTAAAATGCCAGTCTGACTTGTGGTACTAACATACATTAGTGAGCTCGTGAAAACACTCTGCTCAGAGGTCAACATGGGTCACAGAGAGTGGACTCGATAACCCCCTTAAAATAAACCCGCTATACTATAAGACATCCGTAAAAACACAGCTAAAACACAAGACACAAATGTTCAAAGTTAACTGATGCCATACTGCCCAATTTCAGCTTTACGGTTCAGAGTTCACAAAGGATTTAAAAGCAGCCTGTAAACTGTACATTCATTTTCTCTCAGGCTGTAAAGTGACTGGTATGGTGCAGTGTCTCTCAGCCAGATGGCATGTCTGTCATGTTAGATCTTAACGACCAGGTGGGAGACTCTTGGATGAACTAGATTTGACAGCGCAATTACCCCCTTGTGTCCTCGCCTGCAGTCAGTTCCTGGTTAATTAGCTACCCTTCAGCCTGGCCTATTCTGATCTCAGATCAGCTTTTACCCATCGGCCTGAACACTGGTATCAGAAATGTAGTTTGAAATTTATATCCATCTCTGTCTTATCTCTCTATCTGTACCTCTATGTATCCATATCTATATCTATATGTATATATCTATAAATGACTGTGTTCTCTATGTATGGGCTGTATATATCTAAATCATAGTGAGTATGTTTCTGGGGCTATCCTGTTAACTCATATACGAGACATTAACAAAGGATATAATATCTCATGTAACCGACTAAACAGCTTCTACTGTGGCAGTTGATGTGTTAGTGTAATCATGAACGCTTTGGTGTATTTTCAGTGCCCAAATAAGGATGAGCATGAGAAAATTACAGCTCTCAGTTCATCCCCAATTCAGCCCAGCTGTGCGACATCCTGATTGAGTCATGCTACCCCTACACAACAAAGAGCACAAGCTTCCACAGCTTACACAGGTCTCAGGTCAGTCTTAGTTTGTGATGTGCTGTGTCTGTGACCAACAGTCACTATTGCAATCTGACAGCAATGTGTCATGCAGTCACGGGCTGAAATATGAGTCAGCATCAAGTTCCCCTTTTCTGTTCCACGGAGAAACTCGGAAAGACAGCAGGATGCATACTGTTGTATATGATGCCAGACGAAGCTTTTATTTGTGTAATCCACCTCATGTCACCTCTTCTTGTCTTTTCTTCTTAATGTAAACCTCCTAACAGATAACAAGTCAAAGCTTCCCTTTGTGTAAAGGGAAACTTTTCTGTGTTAAATAAATAAATAAATAAATGTTAAAAAACGTAATGAAGAAATGAACATCTGGGTTTTGTCCACGTTCCCTGTGGGATCTCCAGTGCTGGAGCAAAGAGGGATGATGAAACCACAGAGAGACACACAAAGGTGATAATGAGTCGAGCATTACTGGATGGCACACTGTGACAGCCCCGTGCCTCTCTGGCCAAACGCACACATGCTACACTGCCCCAGAGTCGCTAAGCCCTAAAGCCCAAACATGTTAAAGGCACCGTGTTAAATATTTAAGACTGTGTGGGCACCGGCAGGGCTCCGAAATCACCTCCATTCATCTTCAGGGGAGGAAAAAAAAAAAAAAAAGGACACGCAGTGCATTATGGGAGGCCTGCGACAGAACTCCGTCGGCGAGGGTCCACATCAATGTTGCTAGCTCCTTCAAAGCAACCCCGGCAGAGAATCGACCAATCCGACAAGAGCCGGAGCCTGGCTTTGTAGTCTCCTCTCCCTTCTGTTTGGTACGTTATTGGCTATTACGTGGTCATATTTGATCTATTTACAACAAAACTTAATAAATGCTTTATTAAATGATTAAAATATTATTATTAAAGAACAGTACGTTCTCCGCATGCTGCCCGCTACTTCAGGGAAATGAGTGTTTATGCTGGTACCTCTAATGACCCAGCAAGTTCTAGAAATAGCTTTGAGAATATGTAGAAGTCCCATTTATTTGTACCAGCAGCTCTACATTTAAGAGCAGAGCTATATCCCACATGTGCTATATGAACAACACCCACCTGAAACTACTAAAACCAATCAGCCATCATTACTGTACTTTAGAAATGTATTATATTTGATTGTATTTATTGTCATAGATTATGGCAAAATTAATGTTCAAACTTTCAACCTTCAATAATAGACTACTTTTCTAAGGCCAGAAGACAACTTAGAACCAATAATAAGAGATCTTTATCTAATGTAGTCAGACTACAGATTGTACGGTGTCTTAATTGAGAGATGGAAAACAGTGGACTGAAGCTAACAGCTATACCTGTGGGCAGTGGACTGGATGGGGAAAAAAAAATCTTAGAATCTTTGAAGACACTTTAAAAAAACGACACTCGCTTAGCAAATGAGCATGATTTTAGCCTTCATTTCCTAAAGTGTTGAAAACCAACTACAAGAATGCTAACAGAGGAAGCCCTGGATTATATAACAACCAACACCCCCCCCTCCCCCCAAACTACTCACTCGGAACATTTCTGTTACCCAGCCTAGGGAGTTACTCTGCGAAAAGAAAGATTTTCCCACTTTCTCAGTTGTAATATGCACATACATGAAAATAATTTCAAAATATAATCTGTTTTGTGTCTAGCCATTTGACAATCCTGTGATATAGCAATAGCATAACAAGAGGTCCAACTCCAGAGGTGCTCACAAACTTTGCAAAGCAGCTTTTTGCCAAAGATTAAAAAAAAAATCCCTGGCAGTATAACCTTTATATTATAAACAATAAAACCTTTATATTATAAACAATAAAACCTTTATATTTTTCTACATATGATCTAGACCATAAACATCTAAATAATATAGCATTCCTCAAAAGCCAGTGCTTAAAAAAAGACACTTACGGCAAAAAAGGGATACTAGTGATCAAGAGATCTCCAGAGTGTTACACAACAGTGAGGGTATACGTGTGTGTGTTGGGGGGGGGGGTTCAGGAATGATATTAGGAAGACTCTCAAAATGATGTCAAAGTCTGCATTCTTCACAGAAGACTTGAGCCAGGCTGGAAAATCCACATTTAGCCTGGGATGGATGGAAAGATCTCCAGCCTTTATCAGGAAATGAACACAGGGCCACGTCAACAGTGCAGAGTGTCAGCAAATGCGCATATGCCTGCATGAGTGCGTGTTGCTGTGTTGTGATGCACCTTTCCTGGAATTCAGCAAGTGTCTGAAGACTCGTGTGACCCTGCCACAAGAGCCCTGCAGATTCTGGGTTCACATATAAAGACAACGACCGATAGTGCAGGATCTCATCCTAATAAATACAACAATCCAAACTAATGCTCATAACTGAATCCTTCAGTCAGAAAATATTTCCTTGAAAAATGTGCAGGTCTACGATTGCAGCACTAACTTTAAACAGCCATCCGCTGAATTCTCATTTCCGTAAGACACACACACACACACACACACACACACACACACACACACACACACACACACACACACACACACATACACATTTATGTTTGTCATTTTCTCCCTAAGAAATAAGAGCAGTCTGTAGCACTGAATGGATTTTTCAGGGGTGCCAGGAGAGCTCACTGCTATGCTGCAGCAAGGCCAACTTTCCTACTGCAAGAGCAGAGTGAGGAGGCTGTTAGCACAGAGATTCCAGCCTTCTTTCCTTCATGCCCTAGAAAGGGAAAGAGGCCCAGTGTGTACATCCACAGCCACCCAACAGCTGGACCCCTGAGCAGGAGGTCCGATGCGGGAAGAGTGAAACTTTACAGGAGGGAAAAATGAGAATGAAAAAAATAACTTTGAGGAGAAGAGAGGTGAGGAGAGGAGAGGAGGAAAGGAGAGGAGGAGAAGAGAGGAGAGTAGAGAGGAGAGGAGGAGAGGACAGGCAAGGAGAGGAGGAGAAGAGAGGAGAGTAGAGAGGAGAGGAGGAGAGGAGAGGCAAGGAGAGGAGGAGAAGAGAGGAGAGTAGAGAGGAGAGGAGGAGAGGACAGGCAAGGAGAGGAGGAGAAGAGAGGAGAGTAGAGAGGAGAGGAGGAGAGGAGAGGCAAGGAGAGGATGAGAAGAGAGGAGAGTAGAGAGGAGAGGAGGAGAGGACAGGCAAGGAGAGGAGGAGAAGAGAGGAGAGTAGAGAGGAGAGGAGGAGAGGAGAGGCAAGGAGAGGAGGAGAAGAGAGGAGGAGAGGAGAGGAGGAGAAGAGAGGAGGAGAAGAGAGGAGAGTAGAGAGGAGAGGAGGAGAGGAGAGGCAAGGAGAGGATGAGAAGAGAGGAGAAGAGAGGAGGAGAGGAGGAGAAGAGAGGAGGAGAGGAGAGGAGAGGAGAGGAGAGGAGAGGAGAGGAGAGGAGAAGAGAGAATTCACATCATGCTGAAAGAATTTGGCATCACCAGAACCTCTTACATTTGTTCAGCTCTTCATGTAATTTCTGGGAATTGACATAACAGATCATTTGAGGCCTTTGAGCATACAAAAAAAACCTAGAGCCAAGTAAACAGAGGGGCAAATGTGGGACAGCCACTGGCCATTTCTGTACACCGCACACGTCATGTGTACGTGTGTGTGTGTGTGTGTGTGTAAAAGAAGGATCAGTTGGAAGCACACTGGTTGAAAAGCAGGCGACAGGCGCCAGATGTGATGACCACAGAGGCCTAAACTAAAAATAGAGCAGTGTTCTCATCAGTGGAGAGAGAGAGAGAGAGAGAGACAGAGAGAGAGAGACAGAGAGAGAGTCAGTGTAGTGTGTTTGCAAACACGTGTGTGTTTGCAATAAAGCAGCATGCACGCCCCTCGGGAGCTTACCTCACCACCATCAGGGCACCAGTGTTTCTGTGTCATTGATCAGGCTGTGATGGACACGTGTTCCACAGACGGGGTTAGCAGACTCCCTCTGGAGAAATGAACTTAGTGTGTGCTCTCTGGGCTTTACACGAGTAATTCACTCTGGAGCATTCAGTACTTCTGTCTTAGTTTAACTTCACTAGTAATGAGGTACTAGCATCGCCACTTCAGGTGCTAGCGCCACTCCTGCAGTTTATGTAATTAACGTAGTTCAGCTTTTGCCATGTAGCGTGCACACACCTACAGTTGTGTAACAGATAGCTTTAATACAGTTGAGCCATATTTTTGTAGCGTAACGTGTAGCTCAGCTAATTATATTTGTAAAGAACACTGTCCAGCATTAATGACAAAGGCTTGTAAGCTTGCGTAACCGTAAAGCGCTTTTGTTTAATGACACGGATTCAGTCTTAAACTGTCACCACGCTGCCTAAAGATAAAATACAGAGGAAATCGATTTCAGCCATGGCGGGGTCTATACGTGCTGGGTGGGGAAGTGTCTGGCGGAGCACACACACACACACACACCACACACACACACACACACACACACGTCACCAATGGAGAAAGAAGAAACAAACACCCCGTCGGCAGAAAAGGTGCAGCGGAATGACACAAACCTGCTTTGAGCTCTAAATTCTGCTGAAGTGCGAGGAGATGAAAGGAGCATGGAGAGAATGAAAAAGATGAGGGAAAGAAAGAGGGAGAAAGAGAAAGGGAGGAGACGGAGGAGAACAGGTCCGATTTCAACCTTTCACTCAGGCTCATCAAAGTGAAAGGCCGCTTTGAACTTTAATCATATATAATCTTCCATCATCGGTCCACATAATCCGTTCTTTCTTCTGTTAACTATTAACCAGGAGCAGAGGATCAGAGCGGGAGGATCTATTATAGTTCCACCACGCCTTGCATTAGACAACACACCGAGAACACGCAGGTCAGGCACCGAAGCCAAATACCTCCACATGAGACAGTACTGCAGAAGCAGAGTGCCAGAGCACGGGCACTGTGGCACAGTGCAGCAGACGTGCGCTGGTGCGCGCACACACACACACACACACACACACACACACACACACACACAGTGAGCTAAGTGACCAAGTAGACTTCAGCGCCTGCTGTCCAGGGACAAAAACAGAGGCAGATGGCAACGCGGTGGTGGAAATTAAAAACAGTCACCACATCTGTAGGGTGCATACACACAAACACACAGACACACACAAACAGCACACAGAAAACCCAGACACAAATACATGCATGCAAACACACAAACATACTGCAGCTCAGTGGAAGGCCCACCTGATTTAATTAAATCCCTTCTGAGCGAAGTGTGAAAGTGCCGAAGTGTGACCTCCTGTGTGTGCACAGTGGGAGTAGGTGTGTGTTCTCTGCGTGCGTTTGAGCTTGCAGGCATCTGTACTACACTGCTGAGCGCGAGAAAGAGGAGAGCAACACAGGAGGCGCGTTCCACCAGCAGCAGACAAAGGAACGTGCTTTACCAATCGGGTCTCGGCAGGCAGGAACACGCCGACCCCACTGGGGACAGCTGGGACACGCTCATGTGGAGCATCGTTGCGGCTTCTCTCCAGTCGGAGGAGCAACCGGCCGCGCCCATGGCAGACGTCAGCGCGGCCAAAAGAATTCTATCAGTGTTTGTGCCACAATCCATCACCTCACAGGACTAGAAACGCTAAAATTAAAATGTACACTTACAGCTGAAGATCTAATCCACTTAAACACCACTCAGATGGAGAGAAGATGGTGTGGGGACCATTCACTGCTGTGCGATCTTCAGAAGGACGGCTTTAGACATCCTTCAGGTTGTGCCATCGTCTGGAATTTAGTCCCCCTTTCCTGCTATGATGTTATCTTAGCTAGCGAGAATCATAGGATGGCCGTCCTTCATCTCTTCAGACTCAGACACGTGTGTGTGTGTGTGTGTGTGTGTGTGTGTGTGTGTGTGTGTGTGTGTATATGTGTGTGTGGATGGGACAAAGCTGGCTGGTACATTTGGGCAAGTTACAGCAGCAGTGTATAAACAGCTTCTTATCTTATCTAAACAACCGTTAGCGAAATAAAGCATACCAGCGGTTCCCCGATATAGAAAATGTTTACCGGCCTGTTGCTCGCGGTGTTTACCAGCCTTTCTGTTTATTAGCGAGCATCATGGCTCCTGCGCTAGCTCCTTGTGCTGCCGCTGGCCCGTCCACTGCAATGCGCCGCATCACCATTGCATAAACACACCAGCAGGGTCACTCCGAGTGCGTGTCAATACTGTACTCGTTGAGGTCACCACTGCGTCTGTGCGCGTGAGCACCCGAGAACTCACTAATCCCTTTTCTTGCGTGCACACGTACATAGCGGTTTAGGACCAAATCCTCTGCCCAGGACGGGCGAGACAAAAGCAGGCATAATGAATCCTTTCTTTGCACTGTCAGTCTCATTTATGGGGTACTTTTCTTTTCATCCCCCCCGAGCATAAAAACAGACGAGAAAAGAGGAGAAGAAAATATGCGAGATGGAATGAGTAGTGCAGAAGGCGTCCGAAGGTTTATAGCATATTTACATCTGGCAGAAACACCTATCTAGAGAGACGTACATATTTTATCAGCAAGATAGCACGTGCAATCCCTGGGAATTGAACCATTGACCTCAGTGTTACGAGCACCTGGCTCGACGAGGTGTGCTACAGGAATGCGCCGGGTGCGCAGGTGTTAGAGAGCACGGCCCAAACTGCAGGAGGCTGCAGAATAACAGCAGCGCCACGGCAGCACACGAACCCAGCCCGCAGGGGCTGCGGAGCTCGTAAAGCAGAGCCACCGTGGCAGGCAGGGCCTTCCATGTCAGGCCAGCGGAGAGGGCGAGGCGAGGCAAGGAGAACCTAAGGGTGAGGCTGTGCTCCATGGCAAGGTAATGGGTCACAACGCGGCCACCCTAAGGCGTGCTGCTGTGGGCAACAGCGGCACAGGGTCCTCGTCTGAGCCTGATCCAGAGCACTCACACACACACACACACACACACACACACTCACAGACACACACACGCGCATGCACACACACACACACACACACACTCGCGCGCGCTCCCCACATGGGCCTGGACCCGTTCTCCAGCATTACGTCAGCTTCACTTTAAGGCTCACATCAAAGCTGAGCAAGAGATGTTTGTCATCTGTGCAGCCTTAGTATGACAGTAATGAAATCCCCGTGTGTTGCTTCCCTTCACGAAGAGAGTTCGGCTTCGGCTGCTGGCTCGGGCCCTGGCCTTCCTCCCTCATGAGCAGGCTCGTGCTCACACAGCCAGGCTGGTTCAGTGTGGATAAAACCGGAACACCCCTCAAAAAAGGCCCACAGCTGGGAGCAAACAGGGGCCCCCACCGACGTTCACTGACCTCATTTTTATCTGCAGCTTCCAGCCTGCCTCACTCTATCCTACTGGCCCCTCACCTCTGGAAACGGCAGCTATCGCAATTCCCCCCTGCGGGACGTCTTAATCGGACACGCGAAACGCAGCAGGGGACACGCGCGGGGGGCCGTCTCGGATGTGGAGAGAGACGGAACAGACCGAGAGCGCAGCTTGGAGTGTTAAACATGACAAATTAAGAGAGGGAGAACCGCAGGCGCTTAGTCATCAGAAACATGAATGAATTATCACCACCGACTGGAAGCCCTAATCTCCAGAAGGGGGCACATCATCTAAGATTACGTAGGGGCCTGGTTCGCATCTTTCAAAAATTGGCCCAAATCCTGAGTGAAATGGCTTGGGTTTTTTTTCATTGATGACATATTTGGAGCAGGGAGGTTTTGAAAACCCTTAAGCTTCGTAGCAGGAGGTGCTGGCTGTGCGTTTTCTATAGACTTCATACAGCTTCACACATCCGAGTCGCCCACTGTGACGAAACACATCAGCATTTCCCGCATTCCTAATTACACCGCCATGGGCGTTTTCACCTGCTCGTAGAGTCACTTGAGATGGCAGGAGGTTGGGGTTCTGCACGGGGTGCTAGCAGACTGAATCTTCAGAGTGATCTATGCCAACAGTGAGCCCGGTGGTAAAATTATCTCTCTGGACTTCTCTGCCAATCAATTTCCATATTACCCACACTAATTCTAGTATTGTATCTCATATTAATTTCTAAATAAAAAAAAAACAAACAAACAAAAACTGACTTTTAGTAAAATAACTGCTGTCTCATCAGAGTTCAGAACTTTATAAACTTGCATGCAAACATTTCAAGTACTAGACCAGAGCAGTAGACCGAATAGTAGTATAGAATCTGCACCATTCAAGCATTCTAAGCATATACAATCTGATTAGATCATATATGTCTTCAACATTCATATTATTCAACATTGATTTTTTACTACAACATATTTCAGTTCCAATTTATTAATGCAGTGTATCTTCAGGGTAATTTCATTCATAACAGCAAAAGACAGACAGACAGACACACACACAGTACACATGACAATATGTCTGTCACACACTTTTATTATACGATCTGCCAGACTCCATGGTTGCAAACGCTGACGTCAATAATAACAGTAATGCAATCATGTTAATGTAATGTTGGTTAATGCAGGTCCTTTATACCATCCCTGGGAATGGTATATTGAAGAAGCACCAGCCTGGCTCTGTGTCAGACTGTATGGACAGTGACGTCCGGAGAGCCGTTAAAGCACTACCAGATCAAAGACTGACACCAGGCGCACTTCAGTTATCAAGACCTTGAAGCAGTCACCATTGTGTGAAGGCTGCATGTGCAAGAACTATGAGTGTAGAAAGCAACAGGGGAACGTGCTACAGTAACAGAAAGTAAGAAGCTTGTGTGCATCGAAGGAGTTACGTACTCCACGCAAATATAAAGAGAGAAAGACAAAGAGCGAAAGAAAGAGAGAAAATATACAAGTAATATCCGAAAGAGATGATGGAAACAGCTCCCTCTGTTGGTTAAAAGCAGACGCACATCAGAAAGACTGCGATGCGGTCACTCAGCTTGTCTTCAGCTGAGCAGAAGTTCATACCTGTGAGCAGAGACACTTTGTGGAACGTTCCATCCAACTTGCTCAGCAGAATGTGGACAAAGCCTTCTTTGGAGAGCTGACTGACATCTTTAGTGCTTTGGTCATACACCACCACCTCTTGTCTCCTGGTCAGATCCACCTGCAGGTGCACAAACACACACGCGCGCGCATTACAACAACGAACAAAGAACCTAAAAAAGAACACAGTACAACAAGCAGCACTAAAAAATAGCAAAACAAAACCCAGATTCCATGGCTACAAAGAGGTGACCTTCATTTATCCTTGTCTCTGTGGAAGCATTCTGTATATACTAATGCCGGTTTAATATCTAATGGGTAGGAGGATTATAGCAAATACATACAGATGTTTGACATTAAGCTTTATGCAATACTCTCAGAGACCCGAAGACGCTAGAGAAGAGACCCACACACCGAGCTTTTCCTCTCTCACCTAATTTAAAACACAATGCAAGGGACTGGCGTGGCTATCTCAGTGTGCGCAATAACTGTTATTTATGTGTTACACGCACAAGCAACCGTGCATGTAATGTGCTTGTGTGCACCACAGAGCGCACAGTGGTGCGGGAGTGTGAGCGCGAGCACCGAACTCTGTGTGTGGCTGTCTGGCTGCCTCCATGTTGTCAGGCAGTTTTTAAATCACGTGGCTATCAGCCCGAGCTGCTGCAGAGTGCTTCTGTACACCACTGGAGCCCCGGCACAGAACGAGAGAGACACACAGACAGACCGAAGGATGAAGGAAACAGGGCAGTATAGAAGGAGACAGGAGCAGAAGAAAGGATAGAGAAAGGAGTGATGAGCATGGAGAATATGGAAAGATGACAGAAACAGAAGAGAGAGACAGGTGATGGAGACAGAAGAGAGAGACGGACGGGTGATGGAGACGGACGGGTGATGGAGACGGAAGAGAGAGACGGACGGGTGATGGAGACGGAAGAGAGAGACGGACGGGTGATGGAGACAGACTATCATGACTGATTCACCGTTTTCTTTATTTAGAACACTTATTTGAATGTCTAGACAAGGCTGCTGCTTCAACATTGTCACCAGTGTTAAGATAAACAGGACATATCTACCTCAATGACACATTAATTCTCCATGCATCTAGTCACATTCACTCACAAATCAATCTGAGGGTGTGTCTGACAGTAAATAATAATTAAGTGAATGAGTGATTGTGTGTGTGCGTGCGTGTGTGTGTGTGTGTGTGTGTGTGTGTGTGTGCGTGCATGTGTGTGCTTACACAGCAGACTTATCAGCTGCAGACTGGCAGACTGCCCCTCAGGTGATGTCACCAGCCCAAGGTCAGACACAGGTGCCAAATTACCAAGCGGTTCCAGTCACAGCCAGACAGCCCCACAGAGAGCCACAGTCTGCATCCCAGTACAGAGCCACAGTCTGCATCCCAGTACAGAGCCACAGTCTGCATCCCAGTACAGAGCCACAGTCTGCATCCCAGTACAGAGCCACAGTCTGCATCCCAGTACAGAGCCACAGTCTGCATCCCAGTACACCCAATACAGAGCCACAGTCTGGTGGAACAGACCAAAAAGAGAGAAGCAGAACTGAATGGTAACTAACTATAGTGAACTATTTCCTCTGAGACTGTGAGTAATCCAAATCAAATCTTCCCCTGTGTTTGCTGCCATCACCAACCATCAGCTGATGACCACCGAACAAGGCGTTCCACATTTTAAGGGGATGAACGCTAAATGCAGCTGGTGACATCAGCTGGGGATTACGCCATCTCCCTGGGTTGGCCACCTGCTGGAGACTGGCTTACCAACCACCCAAAGCAGGCATCAATGAAAAAAAGAAGAATGGAACGAGCAATAACAACAAAAAGCTAAAAATTCATTCTGTGATGTACTGAAAAACCATCCCTTTTTAAATACTAAAAACAACCACCACTACCACCACCACTCATGCATGTCATAATAAAGCTCCTTATTTATGACTCAGGTCAACCCTTTGGTTTGCCCTCAAAGAGAGCAAGATGTAAGTAACATTACATTTACAGCATTTGGCAGACACTCTTATCTAGAGCCACTTACAAACGCACCTTAGCACTCATTAACCTCATGGAAGTGACATAACACTCAGCAATTCTTAGAGTTAACACAAAGTCCAGGCTAAGCCAAAACATCATTTCACATGTCATCCAAAAGCATCATGCATTGCTAACTGTCCTGCTCCCCTCTCCTGCTCCCCACGACATGCGAGCCAAATTCATTATTCACACACACACACACACACACACACACACACACCAGCAAGGACAAGCTCACCTCAGCCAGGCCGCGGTCTCTGCCTCTCCCTGGCCATCAGATCTGACCATCACCTGTGTGGCGGGCCTTGGGAGCACAGCACACGCTGACCACCAACTCGCTGCTAAAGCCCAGCAGACACACAGCCGACAACCCACCAAGCAAAAAACCCCACAGAATTTTCGCCATTGGGAATTCTGCAATAGCACCAAAACTTTGAATTGTTTCACTGTGCAACTGAGGGAAGCTAGAAACTAGGGAAAAAAATGACTTGTTCGAACCACTTCTCAAAGTCCACTGTAGCTGGAAATAAAGGCTACGTTACACAGTGAGCTCCATACAGTAGGGGAATTGAATCAGGGGTCCTCAACTCCAGTCCTGCAGATGTCCAACACTGCAGCGGAGTTCCAACACACCTCGCTCCAGAATTCAGATGCCACAGCTCAGATCAGGGATGTACTACTGTGTAGGCCTGTAGCTCTCCAAGATCAAAAGATGAACTCATATTTACATTTCTCTACTGACATAGTGAACCCAACTGTGAGTGTAGTTCCGATATGCTTATTTTTAAATACACGCTAGATTATGGCTAAGTGAATATTACCAGCACATAATGGCTTCAAATGGTAGTACATGAGATATACAACTTGGGTTAATAAGTCATAGAAACCTGAATGAATATTTTCTGTAAACATCTGATTCAGGTTCAATCATGTCTCATGTAAACATTATGCTGTTAATGAACAACTAACTGCAGAAGACAACATGACTTCCACAAAAACAGCTTCAATAAAGAACCATTACAAATGCCTTTTTTTTCCCCAGAGCTATTCAACAGATCCAAGGTTAGCAACAAGACACATGTCATGTTAAGACTGTGCAGCTGCAGTGACATCAGCACCAACAAAAATGACAAAATTAGGTTTCAAATATTTCACTCGTCAGTTATGTGTCGGTGACGGCGCTAAGATGTACAGTCATGCGGATGGGCCTCCTGACACACAGCTCGGGCCTCCCCGAGCATGTCCGTTACATTAGCACTTAGTGCCGCTGCACCGAGAACGGGTCAGTGGATCTTAGCCAACAAAGCACGTGTCAAATCTCAACCTTCGAGACAGGAACGGCAGTCACTCACCACAGCTAGCAAGAGCTGCTTTTTTAATGTATTCATTTAGGTGTTCTATGGAGATCTGAGACAGGCTCACTACTGAAAGCCATTAAATGTCAAGGTGAGGCATTTGTAAAGCTGTTTCTGCATCATTTAAACAATAAATATATTTGGTTTCAGGTCCTCTAAGATAAAGGCAAGTTTTAATCTTGATAGCATGGATCAAACTAGGAGTTTTTGTTTTTGGTTTTTTTTTTACTCCAGTTAGTTCATAATGCATAGCATGTTAGGATTTAAACTGATTTCAGCCACTACGTGAATGGTTTTCTAAAGCATTTTCAGAGGAGAATATGCTCCACAGATGCCTCCTCCAGGATTCTTACAAACTCAGTCTAGGAATGCTGTTAATTTGTGGTTGCATACTGCATACCTGATTCAGTGTCATTAGGACATGGGAGGAGGCATTAATTATAAAACCATACTGCACTGTGTAAGGTACAATCCATCTCAGAGAGAAACACATTTTTGCTTCTGTTTACGATGCAGTAACAGGCATGAGATAGTTGCACACGTGTTCTTGAATCTCTACCTTAGGCTAAGGCCTTATCCTCTTAGCCTATAGCTGAGATTACATGCATTCCTGGCCAGCTTCTTGGTCTGGCCTCACCCTAGGCGACCACGAAGCCATCTGTCAATAACGACTCAATGGAACATTCGACAGCATGGATTAGCATAAGCCCAGAAATCGTCATAGTGAAGTGCTCATGTACAGGATGACTATGTGGTCTAGCCACTGTACTTAACACTGACACATTTACCAGGCATGCTAGGCCAACCCTGCAGTGCCTTCCACCAACGTAATATAGTGGACCAAACATGGTGGCAAGGGGGACCTTGCCATTGTGAACATACCACCAGTCAAGGTTATGCTCTCCTCCACTTCCTTCTTTTATTCATTCTCAAAAAGGACTACATCAGTAGCTTTTGGTTGCTGTGCTGTTGAGCGTAGGTCACTGCCCAGGTCCATACTAAGAGTCTCAAAAAGTGGAAGATGTTGTTCTGTAGCCTGGGCTGACTGTATAGACACACTGCATGTGTCTAGTCTGTGCTTTAAAAATGGCTACACAAAAGAGGATGATGTCTCGCTTAGCCAATAATAAAGAGGCTCTAGTGTCCAACCTGGCCCACCTCCCCCTAAACACCCAGCGAGTTTCAGCTTTCTCTACACGTTGTATTAACCCCAGCCATCGTCCTCTTTACTGAGGAAGAGAACACAAACCAGGCAGCCCTAGGGCATGACTAGAGAGATAAAAGGGTGAGCAGACAGCGGAGGGCGAACGGCCCCGGTGAGCAGTACCTCTTGTCTTTTCGGGTCTGCCAATGAACCAGGCCCAAGGAAGCAGTCTGCTCCACTTTGGGAACCAAAACAGCAAACAAAAGCACAGCGCTGGCATGCGGCAGCCACACACTGGGCCCAAGCCACTGAAAGAGTCTGTTCGACATTAGCTCCTAGAGGTTCTCTTAGCCAATTAACTGTGAGAGGTTCTGCAATGACAGTGCAAAATCTGGATCAGAGGAAGAAGTGGTGAAGAATGGCAAGCAATTAAAAAAATGCACCACGGATAAATCAGGTTTGGTTGAGCCCCCATACTGAAATCACGAGCTAAATGTTCTGTTTTCTTCCCATGCTCTGTGTTCATGAGCAAATGGAGACACCTGAACCTGGTGCATGATGAAGTGAAGCAAGAGGAACTGCAAAAGGAACATGAGCAGCCGAGAAGCACAAGGTAGAGTGCACGCCCAGCAAAGCGCATTCAAGCATGAAATTCAATATGAGGAACTAGACAAATTTGGTTTTGAACAACTCATCAAAATAGCAAGGTCACAGCTGCACCATCCTACTAGGTCAGTGTAACACCCAGAATGAAGTTATGAGTCATACACCACATTAATATCACTAATGATATCCACTGGTATTGATATACATAATAATCCATTAATCAGCTGAATTTCCCCATCACTAAGAGTATTACATGTGGATGATGCCAAGGCTTTGCCTGAGCAGGTTTGCTTGAAAAAGAAAGCAGATCTGCTCATCATCTTTGTGAACTTATCACAGCCGTGTTGGGACGCATGCATGTCAAAACCATTTCTGCTTGGGTTTTCCCCAGATATGTTCCCTCAGTTTCACTAAGCATCTAAAAATGATAAAGTCTTTGCATACTAGCTCGTCTGGATGGGAAAAAATGAAGTCATATTCAATGTTATATTCAATGCAGATGTCATGGAACGTGCAAGGATCCAATTTCTGCGCGATTGGTAAGCAATAAACCTACAGTGGTACTCCAAATATAGAACACTGGGAGGATCAAGAACAGTGTCTAGGCCACTGACTAGAATCAAACCACAGGACAGCAATGATGTCCACTCCTCAAATCTCCTATAACGTCTCAATCTGCTTGTTGACAACTAGGATTAAATCCAAAACCTTTTTTACGAATAAGAGAGTCAAATACTGCAGATGCACAGGAATTTGGCTGTCTTTTATTAGGTGCTAAGACTTGGGCTATCAAACAGGTTTTCAAAAGTAACCATTAATTAGTTACACTGCAATGTGACGAGGTCATTTCATCCATGGAGGACCTATAGGACACGTGAAGTGTCCTCTTCAAAGGGAACAGCTGGCTTTGTTCGGAGTCCCTTTAAATTTCAGCCCCCTGCTCTTCTCAGAGTTTACATGGTGCCATACCTTGACCTTCCCGTTGGGCTGCAGGAGCTCAATGACAGACACCTTGTCCTGCTGTAGTCTCCTCTTCACCAGCTTGGAACAGCAGACGTTGACGGCACCGTGCACATGCGAGGCATTGTACTCAGAGAACGTGCGGCTGTCGATAACGAGCAGGCGGCCGGCGCCGCGCTGGAGCAACCCGGCCAGACGCTTGATGTCCATCGCGCTGCGTCGACTCTTCTCGCCCGCCATGGAGGTTCCTCTGGAGCCTCCAGAGAAGATGGGGCTCGCTCACCGAGAGGGACACCGGAGTCGGGGCGCGTGCTGGCAGGGGCGAGGGGGTGGTGGTGGTGGTCAGATCACCGGAGTAGCACGGGGAGAAACTTCATAGCTGCCATGCTGCCTGAGGGAACAGAAAGGAGTAGTTTAGGAATGACACTAAAGCATGACTTCAGATCATTCTTCAGGACTTATTAACCATAACTCAGCAAGAAAAAAACAAACAAAAAAAACATCCATCACATTAAATTCTTTAGAAAGACGACTGTTCTCTTCCCCCACTCGTCATCAAATAGCATGCAGTACAATTTACAAGGGCGCTTATTGTCAAAGGAGAGAGTTCCAAATGAAACACCACCACCAGCTAGCATTATGTTAAGCTATGGAGGAGTGTGTGTGATGTTTGTTGTCGGATTTAGAAAGGGCTTTTGTTTGCCTGCTTGTGAAATAAGAACCAGGCGAGGTGGCCTAAAATTAAGCTCAGGGAATTTCGAACCTGGCACACTCCCTGATGGGCAGGGCACGCACGACACACAGAGCCTCTAAAGCTTCAATCAGTTTGTCAAGAGACTCCACTCATCTCAGCTCACCTATCAACTACCACCTATTAGCTGATCCCGCCCACACAAACTAGATTTGTTTAGGCTAGTACAGGCTGACACGTAACTGCATGTTAAACATATGATGTCTTAAGATCCTAATTAAGATTAGGTCTCGACAGTCAACTCCACATGGCTCCACATTGTTTGTGACTTAATCTGTCTTTTTGCCACGGCGATAAAGTGGACATCCACCGCAAAGCCATAGGTGTAGGCATACGGCACGGTCAGGCTGACCACTTTAAAAGGGCTAGTAGCGTTTCCTGGAGGGAGCTGCACCAGTCTCCTCACCACTCAGGCACCCAGATAAAGACGGCCGACGAGGGCAATAAGAGAGACAAGTGCACTTATGCAGTGCATACAGAAGCGCTCTGATAACAATTTTCTAGAAAGAGGGTAAAAGAGCATTTTTAATTCACCTAAGAGACATTTGGATATGATGTGCAAATTTTTGAATGAAGTAAGCAAACAATGAGAGACAAAAGTGCCCCATAGGTGGGCTTCACTCCGGCGTGTTTGTCTGCCCTGTTTTCCACAACTCTCATCTAACACGGTCATAAAAAATACATGCCTTTGGCTCGGTCTTTCCTTCCCCCCGTCCTCATGGAGACTCCAGTGAAAGTAAAGATAGATGAGCTTTCTCACGCGCTTAGCAGAACTCACCAAAGCGTATCCATGCCATGCACACCACATGCTAAAGACCAGCTGGAACTGGAAGATTCAGGAAGCTGGAACCTCTTTAGACTTCCTTATGTGGATGATGTTTCCAAGAAATAGCAAAAATATGGTTCGTCACTCCCAGCACTAAAGCGCAGAGCATGTCCCTTTGCTGGGTCTGGATAGGGAGACCCAGGGGTTAGGGAAGGTGGCCCAGGGGTTAAGGTAGGGTGGCCCAGGGGTTAAGGTAGGGTGGGCAGGCATGCTGGACAAATAAAAGCACTCCTGCGTGATTGGGCTTCTGGCTAAAAAAAAAAAAAAGGTTAAGGACCAGGTTGGCAGCTTTCACAACAGCTCAGAATGTCCACCATGCAGATATCTCCCTCTGACTCTCTCTGACTTACTGCCCCCCCCCCCCCAATCCCTCTTACTCTCTGCAGAGAGGAAGGGAGGGGTGATGGGATGATATTACTGCAAGAAAACCTGCAGTACCATGCAGTGAGTGTTTGTGTGTATGGAGAGAGAGAGAGAGAGAGAGAGAGAGAGAGAGAGCGCGAGAGAGAGAGAGAGAGAGAGAGAGAGAGATTTCTTGCACAGAGGTACTATGCACACAAAACATCAAACATTATGCAGACCAAAAGCACATATCTCCCTCCCCATACGCACAGAACACAAATAAGCACAAACAATAAAATTACTTATAAAATAAAAACAACATTAAGAAGAAGAAGAAGAATAAAGATGACAACGATGATAAATCACAACAGCACAGCTAAAAATAGAAAGAGCTTGCATTTCTCTGTTCAATCTCAGTACTTTACCTTCAGCATAACTCAGCATCCTACGTGCGAAAAACACCCCACACCACACCCTGGCCGAACAGGTCACTTTTACTGTAATACCTGCCTCAGCACCTAATAAACAAACCCCATGCTGGGTGGCTACCAACCCGATCTGCTCGCTCCCGATCTGCGACAGCACAGAGCAGAACTGCCTAGTAACCAAGCTCGCGCAAAGAGCATCACCAACACGGGCGCGTGCACTGCGATGACGAAAGTAACCACCCCCCCCGCACTGACAAGCCGTCTGCAGAAACACACCAGCCACGCACACACATCCGTTATTCAGACACAACGCGACGCTCGCTGGTACACGCCGATCTGCTGGGGAGCGGACCGTACTCCTGAGTCTCCTGCCTCTCTGTGCAGGCAGCGTGCATTCGCACGCTGGCTGCCAGCCAGCTCAAGCACGGCCAGGCTCCTCACTCGACCTGAGAGGGGCGCTGTGGAGCCTCTCGCCCCACGAATGGACTGCTGGAAAGAGACCGCCGGAGCAGCCTGGGGGACAGGAGCAGGTACAGCAGGTCGGGAGCTCCTGGATGGGCTATGCGCTGCAGTTGGAGTCAAGCTTCCATATCCAGGCTCACTCTCACTCTGGTTGCAGCCACACTTAAATAGCTTTCAATCAAATATTGGATGGTGGCTATGAACAAATGTCCTTTATCCATCGTTCGTCATCTGCTAGCCCTGTTTAGCAGAGGAACATGCTATTAAGAAGTAACGCCAATGTTCAGCACTTATTATGCATTTATCCACATTTGTTAAATGCAGACAATGATGAACAGACTGGCTGAGATTGTGGTTGTTATGGAAACACAGAACTCTAAAGAATCACTGGGAATATACAGAAGTTGCAGGTTACTTGGGCATCGTGAATAGCAACAAAATTCCCAGAGCGCTTGGTTTATGATTTTTTTTTATTGAAACTTTAGCAGTGACTCATAAATTGCACACAATACAGGGTTGTAACCAGAATCAAAATTTGTGATGTCCACATTTTAGAAATGTGGCTTGCTCAAATGAATAAATGTATGAAGAAATTGCCAAATTGATTTCTTATTGCATTTGATTTGGAAACTTTCTATCTTCTTTTCTGATGTCCCAGACTTGTGTTGAGGTGTTGATAAAGCTTGTTTAGAAACAGGAGAATCAGCACAAACCTCACATTAATGTTCATGGCTATTAGCACTGACTAATGTCTCTTACAGTTCAGTGTATGACTAAGTAGGCTATTTTAATGAAAATAAATGTTAGAAGCCAAGATGCAAGTTCTAGTTTATGCTACACTCCTCCACATTGTCTGAAGGTTGCTGTTTCCATGCCGAATTTCCTAATTAGAGGTGTGTGTGTGTGTGTGTGTGGGGGGGGGGGGGGGGGGTTGCCTTCCAAAACTAATGATGTCTGGACTACTGATTAAGAATGTAACATTACTTACAGACTTACTATGTATTTTGTAATGTTTGCTACTTCCTGACCAAGCAAACTGCATTTAGAGTCCACTCCCTCAGTTCAAACCATCATTATTATAATAAATTGCCCTCAGATCATTGTGTAAAGGCAGCGAGCAATGGCACGCGATGACACACGGCTGTTCTGCACTTCTTCACACTGACCAAAGTCCAATTCCTTACTGAACTGAGGCAGGCAGCAGTAGTAGCTGTTGTGATTAACACGGTCAACATATTACATGATTCTGTGGTGTTGTGGATTTGATTCTGCCACTGGTGACTCTGGGCCTGCCTTATGAGCACTGCATCACCGTGCTCCATGAACATGATTGCTACACCACGCCAGGGTGAGTTTATGCAGCAAGTACAGGACAAAACAAGGCAGAAGAAATATGCAGGCTAAACAGCTTGTTAGATTTGTGCAATATATTGTTTTTCACTTATCACAAAATGGGGATATGCAAGAAGAAATCATGCATGCAAACACATACTCAACTCACACAGAAAAGCTCCAATTTGCTCAATATAATATTTAGGCTGCGTTTTTATGTGAAAGCTTTAAGCTCTGTGCTGTGTGTCATTTCACGTCAAACCAAGTAATTTCACAATCACAACATGAAGCAATACAGCCACAATGTAATATTCTGTTGACATTCTAGACACTCCCTACCACACACACACGCACAAACGCATGCGCACAAACCCCTCCACCACCATTTAAAAGCATGTAAGCCAAGAACCAATTCCTTAGCTCAGTCTTTGAATGTCCCAAGACAACATTAGCACCCTGGACAAGAGCACAGTGAGTCCTAACATGCACAGAGACTGACAGTTTATGAGCCAAATGTGGCTGTTTATTTAGGCTTGTTTTACTGTGAAACAGAAGACTCCATGTGGGAAAATAACATATCTCTACTCTCCTGTGGATATCAGTAAATAAGTGTCCCCTTGAAGTTCAGATAGTGTAGCCCCAAAGGACAAACTAATTAAATGTGACTTCAATGTGAAGTCCATGCAGTGGTGGATGGATGGGGAATACTGGGAATACAAATATAGCACTGACATGATCATATGACCCTCAAATCCAGCTTCTACCAGCACAGCAGGTCAAACCCAGAGTAGCATAGGTTCTGTTTTCTAATATAGTTTGGGCCGAGTATTAGATTGGACTGTAAACTTGCATGTTACATACAATTAAGGTTTAATGAAAGCAACTTTTTGAGGCACGGATCAGCACAGAGTGCAAACACTAATAAAGTAAGGCGCTGTCATGGAACCTTCTGATTAAAGACGGAGGACATAAATGGTACAGCAGCAGATATCCTGTTAGTAACTCGCAGTGAGATGAAGATATCCATTTTCATAAAGATCTCTCCTCTGCATGGTGTAATTATGTCCATCCTTTGGCTTACCCAAGACAGAGCGGATGAAAGCGTGCATACAGAAAATGCATCTAGCAAAACAACTAAGAACGGTAGTGATAAAAAGACCAGAGGTGCCATAGGCTAAAATAACAACAGGCCTTCCGCCAAAATTACGCACCAGTGGCGGAATGCGACAGAGTACAAAACTGTCAATTTGCCATTGTTGGCCAGAGCTCCCCCATCCAATTTCGTTGACCGCAAAACACATTCAGATGGCGCTGCACCACCGTTCGTCCTGTGCTTGTCATTCGTCATTGTGCAAGAGCACTAATCCCAATGCGTTTTTATCAAACCATGCATCCGTACGTACCAGACAATCACCAGTGTCCATGGAACCAGTCTGTCCAGCTCGTCTCCATGCAGACACCGCGCTCCGACGGGAATAAACGTCAGTGTTTACTAATCATGGGTCTGGGCGCTGGTGGACTCGTGGACCGATGAGTTTACACTGATGTCAACGCGCACTCAACAGGCGAATAAAAAAACGACATTATCGACACGGAAAATAATTTATTCCATTGCATCGTACTTGGGCCGACGACCTAAGGCTGTGGTTGAAAATAAAATCTGCATTTACAAGATATTAAATCAGCCAAGAAAACAGAAGCTGCACTTGGACACTAAAAATGAACCAAAGGATGAGGTCATGGTTCAGGAGAAGGAGGGGGGGGATGTGGTTGACGTCACTTTCAGCCAATAGGAGTCGGCGGCTCAAGGGCTGGCTGACGTCAGCCCTCTGATCCGCGGATTAAAGGGACACAGTGATTTGAAGGAGGATGCGCGGATAATCGTGGTCGTGTCGCTCTCGCAGGAGACGCACTGCACAGCGCTGTTATGGCCAGGTTCTGGATAGTGGACACCATAGACGGATCGGAGGCAGACTGGCAAAAACGCCATGTGTTGCTCAACGATATTTTTGAAGCATAAACTGTACGTCTTTTATTCACAAATTCACAAGTCTTTGTGTTATGTAGTAAGTACTGGCTCAACTGAATGTCCGACAGCGCTGTCATGCGGTTGGCGGTAGAAAAAAACGAAAACAAGCCAGCGTGGTTTCGGTGGTTTCTCTCTCTCTCTCACACTCACACTCACTCACACGTCTCCATCTACCGGTTTTGAAAGAAAGTACATTCCTTTTACAGTCCTCTTCCTGTTACACAAGTTGTACTGAACAAGAAAAAAATGTAAAAAATAAATACAATGAAGCAAACAGAGCATAGAGCTCATATAAGCTTATAATATTTCTTGTCAACATTATTATTGGTGGTAGTGCAGTAACAACAATAATGGCAATAGTAACAATGGTGATTATTGTATTTCTAAAATCTTTATTTGTAGCTCTTAAAAATCGAGTATTTAACAGAGATTTGAATTAACATGAACAGTTAATTAACTAATTAATGGAAAAACAAATGCAGTAAGGATATACAAAACATTTTAACAAGTGAAAACCTAATTTAAAAAGACAAACAAAACATTTGCACACTGACAGAATTGTTTTTCATTGTTCTAAAGGCATTTTAATCTGTCTTAAATGTATTTGTAAGACAAATATTAATAGTGAAAGTTGATAGCCTATGCCTGAACTGATTTCCAAAATAAGCAATATATAAAATTGAAAATAATAATAATTATATCAATTAATTTTAAATGCCTCCTCAGCAAAAATCTTTCATTCAGAATTTTAGTCCCTCACCCTACAGGTACTCAGCACAGATGTAAGTTCTCAAGACATCTTAGGTAGCTTTTTTAGAGACATTGTAAGTGGCTACCTTATTGTTCTGGAATGGTTTGTGGAACATAAAGAGTTCAAGGTGTTGGCTTGGTCTCCAAATACCCCAGATCTCAACTGGATTGAGCATCTGTGGAATGTGCTGGTGGGGGGGGATCAGATCAACGGTGACCCCACTTTACAAGCTGCAGGATTTATAGGATCTGCTGCTAACGTCTTGGTGTCAGATATCATAGGATACCTTCAGAGGTCTTGTGGATTCTATGCCTTGGCAGGTCATGTACATTTATGGCATTTAGAAGATGCTCTTATCCAGAGCGACTTAGAAAAGTGCTTTTCCTCATAGAACACATCCTAGTACAGTACAGTAGGTTAGAGTCTAAGATACCAGTGAACTAGAATACTGTAGAATACAGGGATCACTGCTGATGCCTAGAAGTGCAAAATACATAAGGTCTCTCTTAAACAATGATAAGTGTAATTAAAAAACTCTAGCACTCATTGTTTAACAACATCAGTGTAATAAACAATACCCTACAATAAGTACTAATTTAGTCAGTCAGTATGGGAGCAGAGTTAGTTGTCCTTTAAATATTCTGCAAATAGATGGGTCTTCAGTCTGGGTTTGAAGACTGCAAGGGTCTCTGCTGTCTGGACAGCAAGTGATAGTTCATTCTATAGGTCAGAGCTATTTACTTGCAAAGTGGGATATATACAGCATATAGTATCATTGTCTCAGTGTCTTATACTAGAGAGGTTTAGTATTAGTGTCATAGTGTCTTAGGATAAGACACTAAGAAAGCCTATAATTCAAAGCCCCACACACGGATCCTGGAATGCTTGAGACTATATATCATCAACAGGACTCCAAGAGTCTTCATTAAGAACTCAGCGCAGCCGTGTGGCACTAGTCACCATCAAGTGTGGGATTTACCAAGGAGATGCCCTGTCCCCACTGCTGTTCTGCACCCGCCTGAACCCCCTCGCTGAGATCATCACCAAGAGTCACTACGGATACTGGCTACAGTGTGGAGCAACAGTCAGCCACCTCCTGTACATGGATGACATCAAGCTGTATGCCAGATTTGAACAAAACACAGAGAGGGAAGGTGGCCAGAACTGAGGGGATCATACTACCAGAAGGTAACATAGCAGATGTTGAGGACATCTACAAGTATCTTGGAATCCCACAGGCAAATGGGAATTATGAGGAGGCCACAAGGAAAGCAGCTACAGCCAAATACCTACAAAGACTGAGGCCAATCCTGAGAAGTCAACAGAATGGGACGAACAAGATCTGGGCAACACCTACGCTCTACCAGTCATCAGACACCCCGCTGGCATAATAAGGTAGCCTAAGGAGTAGGCAGAAGTCACTGACATTAAGACAAGGAAACTCCTCACAATGCATGGAGGGTTTCACCCCAAATCCAGCACTGTGAGAGTGTACACTAAGCAGTGAGCATCAGAGCCATTATTCAGAATAAACAACTAAGCTCAATAAGCTCTGAATACAGTAGAGGCTGGGATCTATCAAACCAGGCATGAACCCAGATGCCAAGATGCCCCTGAGACGGTCTGGCACATAACAACAGGATGCAAGACGCTAGCAGGCAGAACATACATGGAATGCCATAACCAAGTGGCTGGCATAGTATACAGAAACATTTGTGCTGAGTACAGGCTGGAAGTTTCAAGATCATAGGGGGATACTCTCCCAAATGTGTTAGAGATCCCGTGGGACTTCCAGGTACAGACAGCCGTAGCGATACCTCTAGCAATCCCAAGAGATAGCAACATCAGGAGCAAGGAACACGAAAATCTCGAGAAATACCAAGCGCTGAGAGAAGAGCTGGAAAAGATGTGGAAGGTGAAGGCAACATAGGTTGTAATCGGAACACTAGGGGCTTTGACCCCCAAAGTGGGAGATTGGCTCCAGCAGATCCCAGGTAAATAAAATACACAGCCACCTAAAATACTTTTCTATCAGTCTTGAAGACATTCTGACATATGCAGAGTTCTTTTATGGTGAGGAACTAAAGTTCTGAAAAAAAACTCTTTACTGAGGGTGCATCTAAAATTGTGGGTGTATGTCTGTGTGTGTTTTGAAAATGAATTCATATATAGGCTATATTTAGGCTCATATTTAGAAACAAATTATGGATAATCCATTAGATTAATGTAAGAAAAATTCCCTATTTTCCTTAAACTATCCACCTGGTCCCACCGTATGCCTCGCATGGTCTGGTTTTCCTTCTTCAGGGCCCTGGGGCATGTTCCTCATTGTCCGAGACGCCCAGACACAGGGAGGTTTGGATCCAAGTGCTGAAGGCTTTATTGTGATCACAATACAGGTAGGGGCTGTATGAGGTGTGAATAGAATCGGAGACAGTAACCAGATCATGATGCAGGGAGTAGTCAACCCAAAACAGGGTCAGAACCGGTAGGCAGAGTCCAGAGAGAGCCGAAGGGCTAGCAGCAAGTCGTAGTCTGGGGAGGAAGCAGACGTCCGTAGACAGAAGAATCAACAGGGGAAGAAAACGCTTGGTATGAATACCGGGATGGCAATACTTCGCAAATTGGTATGGGAGAACGGGAATCTTAAAAAGGGAACAGAGAGAAACACTGGTGTAGCCCGGGAGTGGTAAAACTAGTGGGCTGGGCCAAACTCGTCACACTCAGAGTGAGTGACACGGAGTCAGAGATACATGAGACGCACTTTCTTCAGACATACCTGAGTACTCATAGATGGCTAAGCAGATGTATAAGAGGAAGTATGTAAAGCGCAACATGTTCAAACTAAATTGAATATGCAGTGTCAAAAATGAGACGTCTGTCATTGGCTCAGACTACAGTTGGCATAGCTTTTCATCTAGAAATAGAAATGCTAACATGATAGAGGATAGATCTTTAATATTGAAATCTTTATGGATTAAAAAGACTTGTTTATTGTAAAGAAAAAATATATAAACTAGAAACTCATTACTGGGTTAGTATCGCGCCTCGTAGTGTCTAGAAACACATTAGCCGTTCAGTTCAGTTCACTTCTGAAACATATGAGCCGTTTAGTTCAGTTCACTTCGGTTCATTTGATTATACACGTCCTCTGCTGGCTATAAAATGTATTGCAGTAATCTTTTGGTACGACGGAATAAACACGAATGTGTTTGCTGAAGCGCTGAGCACAATTATTTGAATATATTATATACACATAGTAAACTTCATGAACCCTTAAACCAGTTTGCATTAGCCATTGTTTTGTAAGGTGAAAATACCCATATACCCAAAAGTTGTTACATTATATTTTGAGGGTCAAAAATAGATAAAAAGAGATAGATGCACATAGAAAGTGCAAGTGAAATCTAAGAGACTAAGAAATTGCACTTTAAAAATGTCAGAACTCCTGTGCAAGGGTTAGATGAATGCCAAATTTGTTTCTGAGCAATTTTAAGTACTTAAATAAAACTACTTACTTTTCCACTTGTAATCACAAGGCAATAAATAAAAACATGTCTGTGTAACAACTCACAAGACTCTTTGATCAACATTTCAAATGTGCTCTTCCTTAATGGAATTTAGAGTGTACTTGGGTTAATGAACTGTTGTCATTGCCAATTTAATGACATGTAAGATACTTGCATGTGTCATTCCAGTATATCACTAAGTAAAGATTATCTCCTCTATATCTCCTATACAGAGTACCTTGGAGTCTCTAGTCTCGTGTTAATCCACCTGGGCCCATTTTCCACTACAGTGGATATGATCCTTTCATCATCTTTTCTGTTTTTTACCCCAAATATCTTCACATGAGACCTTCAGGACAAAAAGCATTTCAGCACTTTCAATTCTTATCTGATTAACAAATCAGCACATTAAAAACAGGTATGGCAGCAGCAGTTAATCTGTGAAAGTAAGGGATGTTCTCATTCATATCTTAAGCATGACTCAGGGGTACAGAGATTAAGTAAAGGGTATGTGTCACCTTCAAATAAATTTGAAAAAGAATACAAAGCTAAATGTTTAAAAGTTTTATTTATAATTATTTAGAATCTAGAGCACTGGAACAGGGTGCAACCCCATCACATGGCAGGAGGCTGCTGGTAGCTGCGTAGCAGGCTTTGGTGGCACATAACTGTGCATAGTGTCAGGTGATAGCCACTACACACCAACACACTAATCTGACAAGCAATAACCTTGAGTCCTGCAAAAAACCCAGAAGCCTGAATAAAGCTATAGCTGACAATATTGCTAAGATAATGAGGGTTGTTTTTTTTTTAACAGCACACCTCCAACCCCAGCTATGTCAGTTCTGCTACACTCTGACTATAGTTAAATGTCAGTTCTGCTACACTCTGACTATAGTTAAATGTCAGTTCTGTTACACTCTGACTATAGTTAAATGTCAGTTCTGCTACACTCTGACTATAGTTAAATGTCAGTTCTGTTACACTCTGACTATAGTTAAATGTCAGTTCTGTTACACTCCGACTATAGTTAAATGTCAGTTCTGCTACACTCTGACTATAGTTAAATGTCAGTTCTGTTACACTCTGACTATAGTTAAATGTCAGTTCTGCTACACTCTGACTATAGTTAAATGTCAGTTCTGCTACACTCTAACTATAGTTAAATGTCAGTTCTGCTACACTCTGACTATAGTTAAATGCACTCAGCACAGTTGGGGTGGGGAATGAACAGTAACCACAAGATTAACAAAAAAAGGAACTTCTTTGTAAAAAGAATCCAGAATCCTAAACTGTCAAGACTGTGAGTGTAAATTACAGTCTCCCCTTACAATCCTGTCAACTAGTTATAACAACAGCAACAACAATAACAATAATAATTCTAACAATAATAATGTAAAACTATTGTTTTCAATTCTGTGAAATGTTATACTTTATACTTTAAATATTAATTTTATTTATTGATATTTACTGATTCATTTTTACCATTATTTTTATCTTTGTGTTATGGAATTAAGGGGTTACAGTGGCCTTCCCCTGCAGAGTCCTGCATGTCTCTGATGTGTAATGTTGCTAATAGTTTATCTTTTCTTTTACTCATACTACTCTCTAACCCAAGCAAGTATTTAGTTTTTAACCTGGATTTAAAAACTTATGTTCCTAATATTCTCTGCAATGGTATAACATATATTAACATATATTAAACAAATTGCATTATGGAATCCTAGAGAGAGGTCTGCAACTGTAGCTTTTGGTTACGCAGAGAAACTTTCAAGGTCTGGGAAACGTAATTTGAGCAGAATTGGTAACCAAAATGACCAAAATGATAAAATCATAAAATTACCAAAAACATAAAATGATGTTTTATCAGAATTTAGAAGATGGAAGTTTGTCCTCTAAATGTTTATGTCTTGTACACTGATGATACACAGTATAACTGAGGAGCATCAATGTATAGTAAAAATAAGTATCATGTTTGTGCATTAAATATGCAGCAGTACAGCGATTTTTACCAAGCACTGTAATGCACACAGTGGGCAGAAACCTATTACTAAGTTACATTTCACTACTGAACTAAGGATACTTTTGTCCTTCTCTGTAAGGCATACATGACCTGTAATTTTGTCAGGTCATTCCTGAATGAGGCACAGCACAGTGTGCGTTATTTGCATATTCTGTACACAAGCAGGAGAGTGTTAAATGCTGTCCACCTCAGACCCAGCTCAAATGGCAATATAGCAGATTATGTGTTCTTAACATTTCAAGCTGCTGGTTTTTTAACAGATTGTTGTTTAGTTTAAACTGGACCCAGTATGAGTCTAAGTTTAAAAGTAATAATAAAATACCAGATAACAGTGATAATAGAAAAACTGGTGATATGTTACAGAACTTCCAGTCTAATGCAGAAACACTCTTATTCCTCTTTCTTTATTATGTGCCTTTATAATGATTGCATGCATGTTTTACATTTATCTTACATTTAATTTCATATTTCCTAATTTTAATAACTCTTTGTGCTTCCTTGTTCTATTTCTCATTGTTTCAGTTTTCAGTTTTGCACCAAGACTGCCTACATACTGGGTTACGAGCTACAGATGTACGTATGAATATCTACATGTTCTTGAGCCTCTGTAGTGTATAGCGATTTTTGAAAATTGACCTTGCACTTGCTTTAAATGACCTTTGGCTCCTATTTGCTATGGGTAAAGTATCATAGGGAACAATTTAAGTACTAGCATAATCAAATGTATGTAACCACAAAGGTAGTCTATTATAACATGCAAATACCAAGAGTAACTGGAAATGCAGGTTTCATCAATGGAAATCCAGTATCTATCCTAGTCACCAGTTTCCCCTGAAATCAACTAGGTCTCATTTATATTCTCATTTTAATGAGTACTTGTTTTTCATTTTTTAATCCCACAGACTATGGCCAAATATTTTTGTTGTGCACTACATTTAGGCTATACAATGTTTGAAAATCAAAGCCAAAGAATAATTAAAGTCTGCTAAATTGCCTCTGTCCGAATTACAACCAGTCAGAAATGATCTAGGTCATTAACATTAGAATTTAGGCATCTTAAGAATTTAGCACATATGACTGAACATAACTTTGCACTGCAAAATGAAACTACTATCACAAGCAAGATATCACATACTTCCTCTTTCACAAGGTCACCATGTGTGATTTTGCAAGGAAACGAACTCTATCAGAGTGGAGGCGAGTTAATAAATGAACTATCCATAGCCCAGTACATTAGAGCCTTGCACGTACATGTTCACCACAGTACACAAGCATTACGTCTCTTTCCCATCAGAAGAGGCGGCAACCAACTGTGCATCTGCCTGCCTTTAAACATAGGTGAAAGAAGAACTAAGTCACCAGTATCTGAGTAAAAGAAGGACTTCAGATAAAGCTGCTGATTCCTGATAACTACCTCAGGAATACATGCAGGTGGGGCCGAAGCGCCAGCCAGGCACACTGCAGACACTGCCAATCCCCATCAGCCAAGTAGGGGTTTGCTTGGGGGTTTTGCTCACTGTCATTCCCTAGTGAAAGGTGTACATATGAAACAGCACCTATGTGCAATAGATGTTTTTAAGATGACACTGAAATAGCACTAGTGTTACTATGCTGTTTAATATCTCCGAATTATACAGGGAAGGGTTATAATACCATTTGGGTGTCATTTGTCTGTTTTTTACTTTCTGTAATTGATTTTAAGAATAGCTGCAAGAAAGCTAGTCCTTGACCAGAACACACAGGGCATGCACAAAACATTTTAATAAAGATGTTTTGTTTGTACAAGTTCTATACACACATTCAAAGTGCCAAATCACATCAGAAGGTATTATAATGATATTAAAGTGTCATAAAGAGTATTATACAGAATGCTAAAACTATGGGTCTATACATACAGAAAGATGGGAGTGGTTGTATGTATATAATAAGCATATGTGTTTTGAGCTTGAAGTCTCTGTGTTTATAAGATGCCCACTCCAGCGCTTTAATGGAGGCTAATGAGCTCTGAGAGGTCTCTGTGCTGCCCCACCCACACACCCCGGGCAGCCAGGCTAGTGACAATGACCTGGGGAACACCGCATACCAGCGCTTCCAGCCAGCCGTGCCGACGGCTCCGTAGATGGATGAGGGGAGATTAAGTCAATATAGCGCAGCTACAAACATTCCCAGCAAAGTGGTGTGGTGACATAAATGCTCTTGTTTGCGTTGTGTGTCCACTCTTAGAGTTTGTGATTGCAATTAGGATGACTTGGAGACTGTAAACAGTAAAATGACAGAGCGCAGAGATGGCTGCCAAGGGCTTTCCACTAATGATGGCCATTCTGTTAGTGTAATTATGGCTTTTTTTCCATAAAGCCAAACAAAGTTCAGTTGCCCATGGGATGAGTAATTATGGTAGACACTGGGTGGACATAGAGTGCATGTTGTGCTTTAAAAAAGAAAGCAGATAGGAGTTCTCCCAGTATTAAGGCCTAAATCTGTTAGGTGAATATTATACTTCAAATGGTACTTTTGCAGAAAAGATGTACAGTATATGTATTCCTTGAAAAAAAAGGCCATTATTCAGATCACAGGATTTTGGCAAAGACCTAATCCTGTATATGATAACAGCCTCTTTTAAATAATGACATCCTTGGAAACAAATTTCTAGGTGCAATGTTTGTTACTGATTATGTTTTATATGTCTGGAGGAAAAACTACAAGTTGTGCTGTTGCACTTAGAGTTCTAAAGTTAAAGATTGAGAAAAACTACTGCAAAAACTATTACAAAATAAAAAGTCACACTGGGGAAAATGTTATACTCTAACCACTCAAATAAACACATTCCTTTCATAAAAGTCTTTTGGTGGTTTGTTTTTGTTTTTTTTTCCCACAGTTTGAATTCATTCAAAAACCCAAGTAATGAAAAATGTTATTGAGGTGAACAAAGGCCAAACATCTCCCATAGACTGAAATACAAATGTCATTCTATGCAAATACATAATAAAGGAAGTCCTATTAGGTGGTATTCAAAAGCACAGAATAAGGAAATATACAAAGTGCTCCCACAGGAATGAGCGCCAGGCTTAGGAATCTGTAGATCATGCAGTCTGAAAGCCTACCAGCCATCTTCATTCAAAACACCTTTCTAAGGTTACAGATTTGTACAACGATACCTTTTGTACAACATGTGCCTGTAGCCCTGGATTCCATAAGGTAAAAAAATAATAATAACGATACTACTACTACTACTACTACTAATAATAATAATAATAATACATTCTTAGAACATCACTGCAACCAGTCACCACACCATTATGGAGACTGAAGGCAAACCTGTGGGTATCAGTAACAAATGTATAGGGAACAAAGGGACAGGTGCTACTCAGGGTGTCTAGTACTCACTGCCACTGTAAGAAATAAGCTGTTAATGAACATCAGTGCTGTCAAGTGAAATCTGAATAGCGCACCAGTAAAAGCAGCAGCTCCCCTGACTGCCCCCCAGCACCCGTCTGTTAAGAAGCCCATGCTTTTGACAAGATGCATCCTCACCCTTCACTTTAGCTATCTGTGTAAATGGGCCATGGTACAACAGGCTAAAAGTTGGCAAACAGCTTAAAAAAACACCTACAGCAAGACAACTTTCACAAATTCAGCTTTATCTTGAAAAGTGACATGCCCGGGTTTACACATTTCTTTTCCTTCTTTCCTGTGAACTAACATCTTTAGCAGGAAACACATAAATCTCTAAAATTTGAATTTTGACTTATATAAAGTTTATTTAACATTATACATGGTAGAGTTCCCCAATGAGCAGGCATCTTATCCAATATTGCACATGTCTTATAAAGTTTCCAGAGACAGGATGTTTCAGACAGAGATCCAGTAGCTGTGTAAAAAAACAAAAAAACAAAAAACAATTCCCCACTTGTCCTCCACAAGGCTGTCTCTTTCCTTGAATCTTGGGTCTTCTACCAGAGGCCTGGGAGATTGAGGGTTCTGCATAATATCTTAGCTGTACAAGCACTGCACTCTTCTGGATGGAGATGTGGAATGTTGATCCTGGGATCTGCTGGAGTCATTCTCCCACTTTGGGGTTCATAGCCCCCAGTACTCTGATTACTACTAGAACCCATTGCCTTCACCTTCCACATCTTTTCCAGCTCTTCTCTCAGCCCTTGGTATTTCTCAAGCTTTTCATGTTCCTTGTTCCTGGTGTTGCTATTGCTTGGGATTGCTACATCTATCACTATGGCCCACTTCTGCTGTTTATCCACCACTGCTATGTCCAGTTGTTTAGCCATTACCATTTTATCCATCTGCATTTGGAAGTCCTGCAGGATCTTAGCATGGTCATACTGCACCATCTTTTGGGGAGTATCCCACTTTGACCTTGGAGCTTCCAGCTTGTACTTGGCCCAGATCTTTCTGTACACTATGCCAGCCACTTGGTTATGGCATTCCATGTATGCACTGCCTGCTAGCATCTTGCATCCTGCTGTTATGTGCTGGATTGTCTCAGGGCCTTCTTTGCACAGCCTGCATCTGGGGTCCTGCCTGGTATGGTATATTCCAGCCTCTATCGATCCTGCATTCAGAACTTGTTCCTGTGCTGTCATGATTAATGCCTCCGTGCTGCCTTTGAATCTAGCCTTTTCCAGCCATTGGCAGGGTTTATCCATATCAGCCCCTTCCACTATTTGTAAGTGGTGCAAACTGGGCCGGGGTTTATTCTCCCATGATGGTTCCTGCTCCTGCTCATTCCCATTCTCTTCGGGTTTCTGTTGTCTGAGGTGTAACTAAGAAGTTCATCACATGGGGCCGTATTCCTTGTGTACTACTGGATCTTGGTTGTTTCATCCTGTATATGGCCCTGATGCTCACTAGTCCACGGTCCCCTCCTTCTGCTTAGTGTACAGTCTCAGAGTGCTGGATTTGGGATGAAACCCTCCATGCATTGTGATGAATTTCATTGCTGTATATCCTGGTGAGATGGATTAGTGAGTTGATGTCATCCATGTAGAAGAGGTTGCTGATTGTTGTTCCACACTGTAGCCAGTATCTGTAGCCACTCTTTGTGATGATCTCACTGAGGGGGTTCAGGCCGGTGCAGAACATCAGTGGGGACAGGGCATCTCCTTGGTAAATCCCACACTTCACGGTGACTCATGCTATTGGCTTTACGTTAGCCTCTATGGCCGTCTTCCACAGCCCCACTCCATTCTTAATGAAGACTCTTAGAGTCCTGTTTATTTGATACAGCCTCAAGCATTTCAGGATCTATGTGTGGGGTTTGAAACATAAGCTTTCTTGTAGTAAATCCAGGCGGTGCACAGGTTGGTCTGTCTGGTCTTACAGTCTTGAGAGACTGTTTTATCAACCAGTAGCTGGTGTTTGGCTCTTATGCTGTTCTTGTCAATGCCTTTCTGAGCTCTGCTCATATACTGAGTCTTGTGTCTATTTAGCCACAATGTTGCCTGACAGGAGCTTCCAAGTTATGCAGAGGCAGGTTATTGGCCAGTAATTGGATGGAACTACCTTTTTCTGGGGTTCATTCAAGATCAGGACTGCCCAGCCTTCAAGTAACCATTCAGGGTTGATTCCACTGGAATTATCCATCCAGTAGCAACTTCTTCACTTGTGCTGCCAGGCACTCAGGGACTGCAGTAAGCTTCTTCATCCAGTAGGCGCGGACCATGTCAGGGCCTGCAGCTGTCCAGCTCTTCATATTTGAGATCCTTTCTTTGACGTCTACTAGCATGATGGTTACTGAATCCTGTTCAAGGAGATAGAGACAGCACTGGAATGGCACTATGTCTCAAGTAAGGTCAGGGGCCTCATTTTGGTCTATTATCACAGCTTCTATCAGAGTCACCTGGGGGGCAATCACTTCATGATGGCATTAGCTGGAAAAAGGAATCATCACTGGATATAACATTTCAGTGATCCTCTTCGCCTTGGCTATGAACATACTGGTAAAATCATCTGAGGTGGAATGCAGAGGCCCTCTGGCAAAGTCTGGAGTCTTACAGGCCCCAGTAGAAGCCTCTATGGATGATCTGATGTAACAGTAACAAGCTCAGTGGCAGGACACGGGTGAATTCTCCAGGGCTTCAAGAAGCTCATCATAGGGACACAGATCTGCTTCAAGCCAGAGAAGTTCAGAACCTTGGTGCTGAAGAAGGGAAAGATGACTAACTGCTACTATTTTTATCTGGGAAATACTAAGATACAATCAGTCCCAAACAGAAGTGGGTAGAGTAGCCGAAAGCTGTACTCAAGTAAAAGTACTGTTACATCAAAATAATAATTACTCAAGTAGAAGTAAAAGTAGTCATTTAAATTATTACCTAATTAAATGTAAGAATGTATCTGTTGAAAAAGACTACTACATATAGATGCAAATATAATGTAACAAAAAAACTATGGTTAATAGAGAAATCCTGAAAGCATATTTGAATTCCGTGTGCAAAAATACATAATAAACAGCTATTTTTCTTTTCTCTGGGTCTTTGTCCTGCTTAGTTCTATGTATGTGTTATTTTTAAGCTACATAAGGATTTTCATATCAGCTAAATATTGTGCATATAACATGAGTCACAAGCATTACACTGGATTTGGTGATCACTTTCTGATTAGTACAGTCTGTGAGAATATACCAAGCTCCGCGTAATGTTTCTAATACAGTCTGTTAATGACATCCTTCCACGCTCATAGACATGGTCTGCAGAGGCACTGCAGCTCAGGCACTGGGTTTTACCTCTAGTCTCCTCTTCCTCTATTAGAGGAAGGCCATCGGAGCCAGCACAGAGGCAGCAGGAAAGAGCTTTAGATGGCTGTAGATCAAAAGAAGTGATCTGTGGGTATGTGCTACTTGGGCACATGCTGGTTATTTGGATCATTCCCATCTGGGTCACCTGGGAGAGGGTGTCTGATTTGAAAGTCCCTAAAACACCATGGGACCCCAGATAACATCACTGACATTGTGTCCAAATGCATCAATTTATGTATTTTTATACACCACTGTATAATTGTGAGGATTAAGTATAGAAGCACTAACAGGGTCTCCTTCCTTCATCTCTGGTCTGATGTGAACTGAAGCTCCTTTTACTCACGATTCAATTAGTGGAGTCGTACTCTGTCAGTAAAATTAGTTAATCTGAATAACAATTACAGTGTCCAAGAGATCATATCTGCTGTGTTGATGGGACTTTTTGGAGCTTGTGCTGCAGTTATGTACAGTATGTGGGGTTATATAAGCAATCTTCAGACTAGGTCACCCTGACCAACAGTGGCATAGCAGGAAGTGCTTTGCTCTATTAAACTGTAGAAAGAAAAGTTAGAGCTTTTTTTCATGTGCTTTTGGCTGCGCAGAACTACATATAGATACAATCTGACAATGGCTGTGAGACCACAAGAACTAACTGAATTCAGTTCAGTGTACATGTATAACAGTATATTTTACAATACTTTACTTGATACTTTATTAGTTCAGCTGTATTTCTGTTGTAGATCAAGTTCCTCAAGATAGTAATGTAAAGGAAGAAAAGCTATAAAATAAGTATGTGCACCTTTAGCATACTACCTGTTCTATATTTCTATATTACTGAGCACATGTGAACCTTTAATGGATGGCAAGACTGAGTTCAGAGCGAACGTTTGCCGTGCATAGCAGCTTACTTCCACTTTCAGAAGGTTTTTTTTTTTTTTTTTCCCGTCTCGGATGTGTGGTTTGTCATTTTAAAATGGCCACAGACCATCTGCTTGCTACCATTCATTTGATAGTGGCCTAAATTTATCTATGGGTTGGTGCCATAAGAATTCAGAATCACATTGTTATGTCCTACTGAGTTAATTTGAGACTATAGACAAGGTTTTACCTGTATTTATTTTGTGAGATATTTATTTATGTATTTGTGATTAGAAAAAGTAAAGCTTCTAAAGTTTCTTTTTTTATGACGGATAAGCGGCGTGTTCAGAGGGTGCAGGACGCGGAACTGCTGGACGCCTATTGCTGAGAGGCGGTGGTGGTAGATGTCCGCTCCACCCAGGATTGGAAACTCAAAAAAACCAAAAAAACAAAACCCTTCCTTCATTTCACACTGCATTGGCGCATCATTTCATACCACGGAAACGTTTCAGTTGTGCGAGCGGTCAACTAAACTTTTAAAACATTTTCTTAAAAACGTAGATATTCTCAAGAGAAAGACAAACAATTCTCACGTCAAGAGGAAACTCGATCAAGATAATTTCATAATTCCAAAGAGTGCTGCTGGGAAATTTAACGGAACATGTAATACTCGTCTGACAGTAGAAATCTACCATTCATCATGAGAAGTCTTCCGTCAAGGCGCGATATCCCAGTGACTGTCCTGAGCCTGTGTGTGTTATGCCAGGTAAGTGTCTCTTGCACGGGTGAAGGCTGGCGTTTTCGGACTGGTAAACAATAGCACCAGTTAACGTTTCGACTAATACACCTGTTACATCAGGTAAATTACATGATAGGCTAAATCTTTTCAGCTTTGTGTTTTCTGTTTAAAGTCCTAAACTGTCAACATATTTATGGATTTGCCTTTAGGATAAAGCTAACGCTATAGATTGCATTTTCCAAGCGTATGGGACTGAGTAATTTTAACTCAATGGCTTTTATCAGTAGTCTGCAGCCTGTAGTCTCCAGTATAATTTCATGTATCACATGACGTAGTGAAAAATAGCCTAAAAAGTTATCACGAGAAGTCACACAAATGTTGTGGTTTATGTAAATGTGGCAGTTTTGAAAACTGTAGATAGAGAACATATGAGTTTTGCTCAGGACAACAAATAAAACCAAATGAAGTAGGCTGAAGGAGGAAAGAGAGCAGTGCCCCCGAGACTTTAATATAAATATAATTAATATAATTTTAGTCTATTGCATAAGGCTGCAAAATCCGCCTCAGATAAGGGAACTGAAACATTTTAATATAGTGGTTACATTCAGATGGAACTGAAACATTTTAACACAATGGTGACCCTAAACGAGTATATACTAAGTTTCCACTCACATCACCTGTACGATATAGCTACCATACAATCTTTTTTTTTTCTATATGTTCCTCAGAAATGTTCCTACATTTCAGCAATACATTCTGAATACATTCCTCAATGAATATATTAATTTACTAACTTTTATGCATATACTGGAGTGCTTTTCTAATTCTCTCTCTTTCTCTCTCTCTCTCTCTCTCTCTCTCTCTCTCTCTCTCTCTCTCTCTCTCTCTCTCTCTCTCTGAGGAGAAAAGGCTACGTATAAAAACATATTGTTTTGTGTTCCCTGTGGACAACAAGAAATGCTTTGAGATAAAATCACTTGTTCTTAAAGAGGCAAATTTGAACTGAAATTGTGATAACCAAAGTTGCTTTGTGATTATAGTGGGAATGTATCTGGCAGTTTCTCAAGAATCTGGGCATATTGGTCTAGCCAGTGAGGTTCTTGCACTGTGGACTGAAGTGCTCAGAGTAAACTAAATATATATATGTGTCTGATTTTGAATGGTAAAATTCAGCCAAAGGTGATTTTAGTGGAGTCCATATTTTTCTGATCAGTAAAATGTGAGATCTGGAATTGAGATGGTTAAACCACTGAAGGGAGACTTTTGGAGTGTGATTTATAAACAGAACTCTATCGGTTTGTAGACAGAAGTCTGAAGGGGCAGGAAAAGAAAGATAAGGGAAGTGCTTTATTGCAAGTATTGTGGCTTTCGTGTATTGAGTCACATTAAAGCAAGGAAACAAGGAAAACATAAAACTGTGCAAATCAGAGAGATACCAGGACTGGGCTAAAGAAACACTTCTATTTGCAATAGAATGAAAAAAAATTGTGGAAGTGCATAACTGGTTTCTGTTTGGAAAATACCCCATCTTAAAAGCACATATTTAAGAACGAGGGAGAATACCTACTGTACTGTCCAGGATACATTCTATGAGTAAATGACAAAGTACGTTTGTAAATCTCTCTGTATAAAAGAATCTCCCAAATGCCATAAATGTAACATATGCTTTAATTCTGGCTATAACATGCAACATGCAAGTGTTTGGGTCTTATGATTGCAATAAATTCATGCCAGTTGTAAATAGACAGTTTACATGCACTCTAGAATGTCGTCACAGTGGGCTCTTTGGAAGTGAACAGGCTGGCAGTGTGACAAAATGGTATAATTGTGATCAGGACATATTCTAGCTGAGGTTTAAAAAAGAATGGCAAGAAGGTGTGCACAGAAGAAAGGCTTGCTACCATTCCTTTGATAGTGGCCTAAATTTATCTATGGGTTGGTGCCATAAGAATTCAGAATCACATTGTTATGTCCTACTGAGTTAATTTGAGACTATAGACAAGGTTTTAACTGTATTTATTTTGTGAGATATTTATTTATGTATTTGTGAATTAGACTATATATATACAGAATGCGAACATTTATGAGTAGAAAATATCCTCTGTTACACCAAGAAGAGTGACAATGTGAATATGATGATTTAGTGTAAGTTTTATGGGGCTCTGATCTATTTCCTAAAGGTGAAGGCACAGTAGTCTTTTAATTTCCTCCTTACTTTAATTCCTGAGTATGACAGTTTGCAGGTTGTCGGTACTCTGTAACCCATGATGCAGGCATTCAGTCACAAAGGAAGGTACACTGCTTTGCAAAAATTCCATTTAAAAGCTTGTATTCCCTTTAAAAGCAAAGTATGAACTGGCCTATGGGTCCCATGACAACGGATCACAATAAAATAAATTTGATCTTGAAAAAAATTCCAAATCAAGCTTTCTTAAACTGTTTACAAAATATAGAACAAAATTAATCAACTCAAAGAAATTAAAACTTTCTAATATAGACTCTATAGAGAAAATACTGTATTAATGAAATGTACCCATTAACAACTTAAAGTACATAAAACATATAGTTTTTTTTACAATGTGAATGGAGCTGTATCAGACACAATGCCACACTGCATCTAGTGACCAAGGTGTGCAATACCTAGTTCAGTTAGGTCAATGTTAGTTTATGGAATTTATTTAGATCAACTAGAGCACACACACAAGAAACCTTGAGAAATGAACCTTTCTGTGAGTGTCTCATGAGTTCCCACTGATTCTAAGTCTTAATAAGATATTCATCAGTAGAAGCTTCTAGACGAGTATATATACCCCAATATCTGCATTAGTTAGTTAGCTTTTCAGAGTTCTAACGAAGTTTTATTAGGAGATAATTTGTGAGGGGGGCCCCAAGATTTTGACTGCCTAGGGGCCTCCACGGGGTGCTGGCATTGGAAACACACTTATGTAACTTGTTTTGTCAGTCACCTAATACTGACTTATATGACTAATAGGACTTACATGACTAATGCAACCAGCAATAAAGTTGTTTACAGTAAGCTTAGATTTAGTAAGCAAGCTTAAATTTAGGTTAATTTATTTGCCTCTCAAAGTCAAAAGAACTGTTAATGATTCAGTGTTTTGGAAGCAATATGCCTAAGCAAATTAGTGTATTTCTAAAGACGAAACAGACTGCAGCTATTCTGGGACTTAGTCTATTTGCATGTATCAACACACCACAGGTTTTATCGCGCTAATTACGTGCCAGCAGCATCAGACCGGAAACTGGCTTTTTTGAGCAACCTCACAGTTTTCTATGGTTTTAGTATGCTAAGATGTGTAGTGCTCAGCCGTTTTCTTCTTTTCACAAGTGACTCCCATGAGTGTGCTCTTATTACTCAAATCACAATGTTCCACATTAAGTACAAACAACAATGCTGTTGGCAGTTCAGGAGGCATTAGTGCTATGCACTTGTGTAGACACAATGAAAATGAGAAAGCACTCAAGTGAAAAGAGAATCAAGTGTGGTTCTTCATTGTCCATGATAAATACATAATAAAACATCTATTTATGGTCATCCACATTCACTCATCTGATCGCAATCACGCGATTATTAGTCATTCCGTTCACCTGCCTCTCATTTACCCTAACGAACTTAAGTCCCATTTGTGCGTCCCTCCAGTGCTTCGTATTTGAGCTTGTAGACAGGCTACTTCCTGACAGACGGACTATACTCACCAGCACATTATCACATTCTTTAATCTCATTTATGATATTTTGTTTTTAGACTATTCTCATTAAATTTCAGTTCCAGATCAGGTCACGACCTGATCTGTGATTGTCAAAATGTCACATATACATTTTCCCCCCATATTATTTTTTACACCAAACAGATGATGTGTATTATTACTGTTTTCAATTCTTTACAGTAATACCCTGCTCAATATTTTAAAGGCACATTTACTAAATAATTTCAAATAATTTTTTAAACCAACCACGTTAAACGATATTAAACATAATTAAGAAGCATAATTATAACCAACCATGTAGCAATGTAAAACATACAAGAGAAATGGTCTAGACCTAAAAATACTCTTCACTAGTTATTTCATTTAAGATATTTTTCATATTTTTGTGTTTAAAATGTAACAATGTGACTTTACAAATGTTTTTTACTGTTTCATAGCATTCAATTATGACAAAATGCAGATATTATGACAGTATATAGTACATAGCAGTATAGAGTCAATATATCATTTTCTTAATGAATGTCCTGAAAACCCATGATTGATAGATTTGACAGTAAAAGTGGAAACAGAATTTGCATAGGAACACAATGGTAAACAGAATGAATAAAATGGCTTTTCATTCGGTCTTGCTTGGGTTTGAGTGCCTCTTCATATATATATATATATATATATATATATATAATTTCTTTTTCTTTTTTTTTCCTGCAGTGTACTGTGGTAAGAGATATTAAAAATTGTGGTGAAGTACACAAAGTTGACATTTAGTAGTAGGTGGAAGCAATCTCTACGGAAGAAACATTAAATATTGGGCAAGACTCTATGGATACCATTTATATTTATATGCCATTTAGCTGACACTTTTATCCAAAGCAACTTACAATGATCACTGTATACAATTTGAGCAATTGAGGGTTAAGGGCTTTGCTCAGGGGCCCAGCAGTGGCAACTTGGCAGTGGTGGTGCTTGAACTGGCAACCCTTCAATTACTAGTATGTAACCACCTTAACCTTGTCATAGATTGTTTCTGGATTAAAATCTGTGTTCCTCTGTTCTGTTGCTGCTTCCCAACCAACAATTGCTCTCCATCTTGAGCGATTTTACCAAAAAAAATGTTAGACTCATGTTAGGCAAATATTGTTCCTTTGTGATGTGAAAAGTCTTAAACAGTTATCCAAAAACACTTGAAGTAAAAGCTCACAGAGGGGCTTCAACAAAGCAAAACATTGTGTCAGTTACTATTCTCTTTCATTTTTGGGTAAACTTTGTGAAGAATAATGTGTGACTATTGTGTTATCTATTGCAAGCTGAATGCCTCCTGGTCATAAATATGTGCCACTATTTATAACTAATTTATAACTTATTATGGTGTATCCCATAATTTATAACTAATTATGGGATACACCTCGCCACAAGCTAAAAGAAAAGTCTCATTTCAGCAGCTGATTTTCCGTCCATTCTTCTGCCATATGTGTACTTTTCAGTTATGTTTTTCAGCGCTGTATGTGCTTTTTCTTCTCACTAAACCAATGACCTCTCTTGGCAGTCTTGGTTGTTTTAAATGAGGTGTGTGATGGGTATTTTTTCCCCCCATAGTTTCGCTTTTCCCAACAAGAGTCTGTAGAGCTAAAAAAAAAGCAGAAAAAAAGAGTAAGTATTGTTATAGCTATTACACAAGTATGCAGTAAACTTTTTGGAAATGTTATTTTTGGATGAACATTGTGCTGCCCATTCCGTGGCCTTCATAACGAATGGGGCATTGCTTAGGAACAGCGTCGGCAAAGAGCAGGGAGGGATGCAACCCCCCTTAACAACAATCACCCTGGGAGGTGGCAGTTCTGGGATCAGTGTGGCACACTTCCTGCTCCCTGAGTGCCAAGGCTAATCTTGTAACAAAAAGAGCTGTGCCTGTGTAATGACTAGAATTTAAAGACTTGGGCTGAAATTAATATTCAATATGAATTCTCTAATCAGGTCAGTGTTCTCCTATTGATATGTTTACGCAGTGAATGAGGCTTGCCCAAGGCTGTTTGGGAAAGCAGTTCAACGGAACAGAATGTCATGCTGGAGGTTGTTTAATATTTACCAGTTTAGTAACTAGGAGTTGATATACCTCGTTGGATGATGCGCTTGGTATGTTTATAAATGCCTTTCTGCTCTAGTTTCCATTAATGATTAAAGCCAAAGAGGGTCTCTCTTGTTCTTGATAAGGAAGCTGTTATATATTGGTATTAAAGTTTGATCTGAGTGAGGACTTTGGGTGTTAGTGATGCAGTGTAATACAGGATCGCAGTTTAAGGAACAACTCTGCTTCGCTGTTCAGATAATGTTCTGGAATTACAGTGTCACATTTGAGTCAAGCCAATAAATGTTTTTACAGTGATTTTTAAAATAATCTTTGTCATAAGGCAGCTTTATAGAAATCCAAGTGTAGGCACCTGACCCAGGTCTCCTGGGAATATTACACTTGTTTGAGGCATTTCCTCTTTTTCTGTTCCATAGTTTGCTTTTATTGTAAAACATGTTTTGTTATATAGATTCTGTAATTGTGCTTTTAAGTTCTCTTTAGTAACTTTTGGAAAGTTTGAAATTTTTAAAATTCTGTTGTATTAATTTGTTTAACTTCCAGTAGTTTTATGAATAACAGTGGTTCTCAGTAACTGATGTGGGATTGGTCTGTGAAGGGTGGATATTTTGCCCCTCTGGAGTTATACTTTGTTGCTGTAAATATATAGTTCAATGCCCATAGTGAATAATTTAATTACTATGGTATTTCAACATGACTTTGACTACCTGGCAACAATTGGACCTCAAAGGGTTTTAACAACATAGTAGTTTTATGGACATTTTTTGGAAGACAAAATGCAGCTATCCACAAGTCCCGGAAAAGTTATTGTGAAGGCCAGTTACAGGTGGTACAAAAACCTGGTCAACTTTAATTTTTTGATAGGTGAAAAATTGATACTGCAAAAAATAATCTTTAAAGTACGTCAGACAAAAGGGAGACAATTTGGAAACAAATGGGCATTTTAATGTTTAGTTAGCGTGCCAAATTATCAGAGAACACCAGTTCCATGGCTGACCCCTGGCAAATAGATAATTCATAATTAATAAGACATTAGTTTCAATTCACTATTTTTCTAATGGTTATCTGTATACTAGTTTAGACATTGGTATAAGCGTGTATGATGTTATAGTGCATGTATTACCTGAAACATCTGCTGTTCAAGAGAGGTAGAAGTTTATGGATTGGTTTCCTGAACATGGATTAATACCACTCTTTGACTTTGTAAATCACAGTTAATTTGTATATTACTTTTTGTTTACGTCTTCCTGCATGACATATGACTTATTTAAAAAAAATTAACAAAAATACATGAGAATATTGTTCTTTATTTCACCCATTTAACAAAATATTAAGATATTAAGAAATTAAGATGTTTTCCTCTTTGAATTACTTTTGTCTGTAATTATAAAAGTTATTTATGTTACTGTTGTTTTGTGTTCTTGTAGTTGATTTTTTTTCTCCATTTCTCTTTCAGAGCTTAAGCTCAGTATCTGAAACACAAACAACTAATGGGACCTCACTCCCATTGAGCAGTACAGCCACTAATACAGATGTAACTCAAACAGCATCATTGAGCAGTATAGCCACTAATACAGATGTAACTCAAACAGCATCATTGAGCAGTACAGCCATTAATACAGAAGTAACTCAAACAGCATCATTGAGCAGTACAGCCATTAATACAGATGTAACTCAAACAGCATCATTGAGCAGTACAGCCATTAATACAGATGTAACTCAAACAGCATCATTGAGCAATACAGCCACTAATACAGATGTAACTCAAACAGCATCATTGAGCAGTACAGCCACTAATACAGATGTAACTCAAACAGCATCATTGAGCAGTATAGCCACTAATACAGATGTAACTCAAACAGCATCATTGAGCAGTACAGCCACTAATACAGATGTAACTCAAACAGCATCATTGAGCAGTACAGCCACTAACAGAGATGTAAATCAAACAGCATCATTGAGCAGTATAGCCACTAATACATATACAAATCAAACATTATCATCTTTCATAACTAATACAACCATCACAAACCCATTAACATCATCCACACTGAGCACTGATACAAAGGGACAAAGTCAAACGGTATCCACGCCATCCATCACCACAGCGAGCACAACTGGAGGAACCCGAGCAACATCACCTGCTTTCAGCACTACCTCGGTCACCTCAGATGGACAAATTTCAATAATCTCATCCACATCCAATGCTTCTGCCAAAGGGCCAACTCTAGGAACAACACCTGCATCTACTGCTTCTGTGCCATCTACAGTCATAACCAGTACAAGGATTACAAGTAAGTCCTACAGTGTAGTTCTTCTACCACGCGGCTCATTTGGAACATTGTGAATATCAGATTTTCTCCTACTGACATATAAGAGAGCAGCTTGGCACGAGTGCATCTGAACTTCTAGATTTTGGTGGCGTTTGAATAAGAAGAGCAGTAAAAACTAATTTTGCAGTGTGTCAGTGAGGCATCGTTCAGAAGAACAAGGTTCAGGTAATCTGTGAGATGTGTGTCAGTCACCATGACACCATGTGGAAATACCTGACACACAAATACCTGAGCAGCTGTGGAACATTAAGTTTATCATTTACATTTACACTTACATTTTGTTAGGTGACATCTGTTAGGTGGAGGAAAAACTTCAAATGAAAAATATCCAAGGCATTCTAAATGCCAGACACCCAGAGCTATTTGTCCACGAACACTGAGCATTGTGTTAAACCTCTAAGTAAAAACCCACAAACCGAGGACATGTGAAATTATAGGACCCTGAAGCATGTGGAACACAGGTCATTTCACTGTAAAAAGACTGGATGTACCCCCACCCCCTTAGCTGCAGACCCATATCACAATAGCTCCATCTACTGTCAAAGCAGTCACTCCAGATTGATTTTCACAGCATGTTCTCTAGTTATGTAAATGTGTGTATAATGTGTGTATAATGCTTCTCCATCTTTCTGTTAACATATCCAGATGTGGTTGCAAATCTTAGTGTCTCTATCAAAACAACATCATCTGTGTCTCTAACCTGGAATTCGTCAAATGGGAACAGCTCTTTCTATAGAGTACAGTGGACCGATGGCAGAGTATCTAACACTTCAAATACGTTTTACACAGTCACTGGTCTGACTCCTGGAGTGAACTACACATTCAATGTTACTGCAGTAGCTGGAGATGGAGTTACTGCAGGAACACCTGCTTCCACCTCAACATTCACAAGTAAGTGCTGTTCTTCAGATAATTTATTTTTAAAAGTACCTATAGAAAAAGTATTATGAATGTCTCGTGGGAGGAGGGCCCCATAACTTTAGTGCATAAACTTAAAAAGCAGATTACCCCATTTTTATAAATAGTCCTTTAGTACATTTGGCAGCCCAATGCTAAGCAATTTAAGCAGTTTAGGGCATTTTTATGTAGGCAATCTGAGTAAGACATTTGTCATTAACAGATTTCAAATGAAGACAGGCTGTGTCTGAATGCATCTCTTCACTCTCTGATTCTCTATGGACTATATAGACTGACACCCCAAACAGTGCACTATATGAATTCAAACATGGCCAGTTAATTTTAAAATGAATTCTGATGCAGTATGTATAGCTGTGTATCATCGGCAGATTTATGGAAGTTGACTGTTTTTAATGATGATGGTAGATGGGCACATGAGTAGATCCTGATACACTACAGTAAAGGTCATGTATTTTACAGACTTATGTGCCAAACCAACATTCTGTCTTGCTCCCTGATCCTGATCCTGACCTTTCTTAGCATACACCCACTAGTAGCCTATCTGTCACTCCATCCAGCTCCATCAATCTCAATCTCCATCTCAGTCTCATTTGTTACATCTCCCTGATTATTAATAAAATTCACCTGTCTCTCATCATTAACCCCTCCCTTTAAATCTTTGTTTCTTTTGAACTCTTCCAAGAAGCATTGCCATGTCTAGTCCATGCATACCGAATGGTCTCTCCGCCTGCCCTGCTGGTTACTGTCCGGTTTTGTACTTTGGTCTTGGTGTCTGCCTCACCCCCCTCTGATTCATTCACTTTACTGGACTGATACCGCATGAGGCAGTTTTTGGATTGATTTCTCCTTTACACCCTTGCCTACCTACTATGTTTTCTCTGCACTCTCGCTGGCTACTGACTTTCGCATCTTTGAAGACTACAGCTCTGGATTATCCTCTTGTAAATAAAACAAATTCATTTAATCATATATGCATCTGTTTCCAGTCTGTGATGTTATACATTCTTTCAGAAATCAGAATGAAAATATTGGCATACACCGAGTAACCTTTATTTGTTACACCAACCCAGTAACTCTACCTGTTTAACATTTCACAGTCAACTCTAAATTGTAATCTACGACCAGAGATTCACTATTATCTTCACTATTGTACTCTGTCTGAAACCAGTTGACTGTACAGGAGTTCTGTGCCCTGTATATGCTGTGTCAACCTTGGTCATTTTCATGAGTGGGCTGGTTTTTGACCAAATTATATATATATATATATATATATATATATATATATATATATATATACCATAAATAATACATTTATGCCATAATATACATTTTGATTGTAAATGCACCTGTCAATACTGTTTTTGTAAGAACATATGAATAGAGCATAAATCGATATGTATTATGAATACACACAATATCCAAACATCACATACCTTCAGAAATACAAAAAGAAAACAAATAAAAATAGATAATTAGTAAAAATGACCAATGGGAACGACAACTGTGCAGAGAACAAGATAAGGTCCCATCAGCTAATTCAGAACATATCACTCACCAAAAAAGGATCAATAGTGGTATACCTAATAAGATGGTAAATGAATGTATGATTTCTATTGAGGATGTGCTTTCAGTTATTTTAACTTTTCATAGTTGATAGATATAGATCTGGGGCTTCTTTAGTAGAGGTCTGACCATTGCTGCTTTGAGTTCTTTGCTGAAAATGATGTAATGAACTGTTAACCTTGTCAAATCCAATGTTCATAAGGCTGTCAAAAATCACTTATTTGAAAAATTATTCCAGATCTGGAACCAGGACACCGTGAATTTAATCAGAGATATTGTTGTATGCATTAAGATTCATTTATTTTATTAAAAGCAACTAGAGTGTGTGTTTTGTGGGCATGTGAATACGGGATTTGGTCTCCTGCACACAGAGTTATATTGTAAATCTAAGGTCAGTGATTATTTTTACAGAACAATGCAGATTTCTCTGAGTCATTGTCTCAACCCCCCTTGATGGCTACCAGATGAGGATTTAAAAATGTATCCATTCTTGAAGTTAGAACATGTATTTACCAATTAGCCAGAACACACCCATAGCCTCCTTAGTGATGTTCTCTTCCACACTTCCCTCTCCTTTGGGGAACACACCTGTGCACTTCACAGAACCTATGTGTCTAGACCAAAGAACCCGTTCACTGGTGCAGTAGCCAGAACACACATTGACTGTGTCTCCATTACAGGGTCCATAGTCATAGTGAGCACAGTAAAATGTATCTCTGAAATTTTATCTTTTTGTGTGGTAAGCTGTGGACTTTTGCTAAATTAAGGCAATTTGATGATGCTGTTGTGCATCACATAATGTGCATAATGAATCTCCATCTTTCTGTTAACAGATGCAGATGTCCCAAATCTCAGCGTCTCTAACAAAACTACTTCGTCTGTGTCGTTAATGTCGTATTTGTCAAATGGGAGTAGTTCCAGAGTACAGTGGACCGATGACAGAGTATCTAATGCTTTAACATGCATTTGCTTACAGATCCAGATGTTGTTGGAAATCTCCAAGTGTCTATCAAAACCACCTCATCTGTGTCCCTAAACTGGAATTTGTCAAATGGCAACAGCTCCTCCTATAGAGTACAGTGGACCAACGGCTCAGTATCTAACAGCACTAACACTTCAAATACGTCTTACACAGTCACTGGTCTGACTCCTGGAGTGAAATACACATTCAGTGTTACTGCAGTAGCTGGAGATGGAGTTACTGCAGGAGCACCTGCTTCCATCTCAATATTCACAAGTAAGTCCTGTTCTTCAGATTTGTATTTATTTTTAACAGTACCTATAGAAGTATTATGAATGTCTTATGGGGGGCTTAAAAAGCAGCTTAAGCCATTTTTATAAATAGTCCTTTGCTACATTTGCCAGCCCAATGGTAGATAAAGAAGCAATGGCGCTTCAGATAATTGCTTTCTTCAGTCATATTCCCACCCTTCTCTGTATATTTTAAGAAGGCTGATAGACTGATAACTTTGAATTCCAGGAGATGCAGTATTGATACATACAAAACCACTGCTGTTGAATGAGTCTTTTTTTTTTACATGCAGATATCTATAATGTTTTTCTAGCAAATAATATATGGGTTGAAAATTTATTAGATCATGATTAGACTGATTAATATATGCTCTAAGACTTAATGGTTTATGTCCATTAACTATATTTTAAGTTATAAGGTTTAGTATATGTATTGGCTTTAGATAGTATTGTGTTAGCCTGAATTGAATGTGGTGTCATAAAAAGCTAGAGGATGGGTCGAAAGTTACCAATAGTTTCTGTGTGCTTAAACGTGTGATTAAGCAGCCATTATATATGTATGCAGGCCAGAGGCAGGTAGTGACTATGGCCGTGTACAAAATATAGATACGGCAATATATTTTGCACACACGCTTACCAATATGTAGTGTCATGGCTGTTTCAGTATTTATGAATGTTTATATTCTTTACATAGTGTGAAATTCATGTTCAACTTTAAGTACAGTATTTAAAACATCCAGCAGGAGGCACAACTGTGCCCCATTTCCAAAAATCATTATAGTGTTATCATCTTAATGAGAGACTGTTCAGCGTAAAGCATGCTCTACCATTTAAGATGATTTTTGTTTTACAACATTTTTGGAAAACCAACCCAGATGATGAAAAATCAACACATTAATATAGGAAAGACCTTGGAAAGCAGCTACAGCGCCTTCAAATTTTAAAGCAGACATTTATGTAAATGTAGACAGAAAAACTGTTAATTTAAGTTAAGTTATAATTGCAAGTTCTTCATTAGTAAGCTACAATAATTAGTTAAAACCTTTTCTGTTAGTGAGAAATTAGAAGTTGTTGGCTGTGTTCAGGAATTCTTTTTTTAAACTTTCTTTTTCATTTTGGTACTTTAAATTTACTCTCATCATTAACTGTGTTACTGGTCTGTATTATTAATAATTAATAATAACATGTCAATAATAGATTTCAATAGCATCCAGGTAAAATATACTGTAACAATATAACATGTTCAATGACTCTGATTCACTTACAACTAATTGTACCAAAACTAACAGTTAGTGAGTATCTAACAGCTGTACAAAACTAACAATGAACTAACAATTAATTGTACCAAAACTAACAGTTAGTGAGTATCTAACAGCTGTACAAAACTAACAATGAACTAACACTTAATTGTACCAAAGTGGTTATGGAGGGCCACATGGTATGAAGCACATCTGGCTACAATTCTGCAGTTCCAGAGCTGTTGCCCTTATCATATCTAATCATGGCAGGTAAAGCAACCACTACGTGAATTGTCATTAGCTACTCACCTTTACTCAAGTGATTATAATCAGAACACCATTTTAACTGTGTGAATCATTATTTTAAACATTATTACGACTTGAATACAGTTTTTGGCTAACACATCTGTTTTCGGAGCCACTCTATTATGACAGTAACAGTATCGTTTACATTTATAGCATTTGGTAGAGGCCTAGAGTGACTTGCAGAATCTTTATTGAATGCACGTCCTCATGTGACAACAGATAGGTTAGTGTTCAGAATAATAGCAAGCTAAAGCCATCTCCTGAGTGTAAAATGAGTTTTTTTTTTTAAATACATAAGTGTATATTTAAGTGTTTAGTCACAATGTGGAAAGGTGAGTCCTTAATATTCGTTTAAAGACAATCGTTTGAAATGTCTCCGCTGTACGGACAGGTCATTTCACCATCTGGTGCTAGGACAGAGAAGAGTCTTTTTGCATGTCTTCTTTGTGTCTTGAGGGATAGTTGCTTGACACAAGCAGTACTAGAGGCTTGAAGGCAGCAGTGTAAAACAGAGTTTGAAAGTGCCCTCAAGTATGTGGGAACTGTTCCAGTTATGAGTTTTTAGACAATCAATGCATCAGTGTTGTAAATCTGATGTGAGTTGCTACAGGTAGCTAGTGGAACGAACGCAGCAAGGGGTGCCATGGGCGAATTTAGGAAGGTTGATAACAAGCCATGCATCTGTGTTCTGGATGAGTTGTTGGGGTCTGATGGCAGAGAGGGGAAAGTCTGCCAGGAGCGAGTTGTAGAATCCAATCTTGAGATGACAAGGGGCTGAACAAGCACCTGAATGACTTCCATGGAGAGAAATGGTCAGATTTACATGATGTTAAAGAGAACCTGCATGAACATGTCAAATTAGCAATACAAGGAGAAAATGATAGTTGGTTATTCAGTAGTACCCAAAGGTTGTGAGCTTGTAAGAAGTGCCTGTATGCAAAAAAAAAAAAAAGTCATGGTACACCAAAGAGTAAAATATAAAAGTGTCAGTACTGCATACTTGTGAGTACCGGCCCACTTTGAGCACTGACCAGTATCACATTGGAATGAGAAAAGTATGGATAATTTTACTATACAATGAACTTGAAGAGAATGTGTGGATGTCATGTGAAACCAATCTGTTGGTATTTCAACCTTATGCAATCAAGTTTAAAAAAATGTAACTCATGTTTGGTGAAGAACAAAAAGGGCAGAATGCAAACCTGAGTCTCCAAAACGTTAGACGTTTATTGATACACAGAATGAAACTAAACAAAGCAAAGCACAACAGGCACAATGAAAAACAACTTACAAATAAAAGAGGAACACATGCTATATCACTCCAATAACTGACAAACGTTGGAACAACCACTGGGGATTTAAATCCTCACACTACTTGGGCATGGAATAAGGGACAGGTGAAGCAAGGACCAGGATATGGCATAGCAGCATGTGGGGGAAAGTAAACATACGCACAACAAACAAATAAAACAAAAACACAAAGCCACATGGCAATCTTCGCCATGCGGACGAGGGATAAGGGGCTGTTACTGTATCCTCCCCCCAGTCCACCAACACATGGAAGAGTCTGAGGGCCACTTCAAACCCACTTCAAACTTGTTCAAGAGCGCAGACAAGTCCGTAGTCAGACAGACCAGTTGGCTGTCTCCCCAACCTGTGGAGTTCCTCCTGAGCATCTGGGGATAATATCGGCCAAACAATGAGCAGCACACTTCTTCTCCTCATGCACCTACTCAGTGTGCTTGGCCATCTTCAGCAAATACCTGGCTCCCGTAATCAGTCCATGCAGAGAGACTCCCAGCATTCTTGAAATGGTCAGTTATTCTGTGACGTTTGGTGAGTGGTGAAAATGGCAGAATGCAAACCCGAGTCTCCAAAACTTTAGGCGTTTATTGATACACAGAACAAAACTAAACAAAGCAAAGCATGAAGCACAGCAAACAAAAGGAAGGACAATTTACAAGCAAAAGCCAAATACATTAGTCACTACAGACGATCACTACATTACTGTAATAACTTACAAAGGTCTGAACAAACACTGGCGATATAAATCCTCACATTACGTGGGCATGGAAGAAGGGACAGATGAAGCGAAGAACAGGTTAGCAAGGACGACATTGCAATATATTGGAGAAAGTAAATACACACACAGTGACACGTCAAAAAAAAACAACACGAAGCCACATGGTGTTCTTCATAATGAAGACGAGATGTAGGAGGAGGGGGCTGTTACAGAAACCATTTATCATCATTTGATGTGCTGAGAAAATTCTTCCCTATGTGGATCTATCTGCTTGTTATATAAATATGTTCAACTTTCATACCATACAATTGAATTTCAAAATATGACTTTTTGTATCAGAATGTGAATCCTAGAGGAACTTCTGAACAGGCTATAATTAAGTGGATGTATTTGCAAGTTTATCACAAGATGTTTCTTAAATGGAAATTCTTGTTGATTGAAATGACAACCCATTATTGGAACTCTTAATTTAGAAACTGCACTGAAAAAGGAGGAATAGGTCTTTCTTTATAGTTCAACATGAAATCATTTAAATTTCAGTTTACAAAAGTCATTTTTTTAAACATCACTAGTCTCCTTCCTGGGGTCAAATGGATTTAAAAGTTATCTGCAGTTACTGTGCATAACAAGTTTCAATAAGTTGAACAATTTGTTTGAATTTCAATTTTAGAAGAAATTCTAAGGATCCTTTGCCATTTTTTAATTATTTGGAAACTTTCCACTTGCTAGTTCTTTCATATCAATTTTTAAAAAAAATTCTACCAACGTTGATCTTCACTTGCATACACAGAGCCAGCTGTTCTAAGAAACCTGACACAAATTAAATGTGATGATGCAAGACCCTTTTTAAAAAAAAGATTACTATTCTTATTTCTTGAGCTAAATCAAATTTCTGTGTGTCTGCAGTTACTGCAGATAACTTAAGAAAAGGGCAATCTATAGATGTTTTGGCTTATACAGGAAAGGTTGAAGAATTGGGAATTTTTATCATAGTTTAAATTTCAGAATATAATTTTGTATATTTCAAACTATACAAGTAATTTAAATTTGAGATTATTTACGCTAATTTGACATTAAACGTTCCATATTCCCCATATATATATATATATATATATATATATATATATATATATATATATATATATATATATATATATATATATATATATATATATATAGTACATAATGGGAACGTGCTATTTTTTGCCTCAGTTTTGTGTTTGCTTAATATGACAGGAGCTATTTTGAGATCTCAGCAAAGGGGTTTTCTGTTCCCCTGCACTGTTGTATGCTGGACTCTGGGAAAATAGATATGCTCTCCTTGCTTGCACAGAACCAGATTTTATGAATAACCTGATTTTGAAGGAAATCACAACAAATTCATTGTTTATGAACTGGACTGAACCAAATGGACAAACGTCTTTCTTTAAAGTACAATGGAGCCATAATAATGTAACTTTAAATATGATGAAGATGATGAAAGATCCTTTTTAAAAAATCATTCATATTCTGATTGCTTGAGCCAAATACAATTTCTTTGTCTCTGCGGTTCCTGCAAATAACTTAAGAGAAGGGCAGTCTGTAGAGGTTTTAGTTTATACAAGAATGTTTGAAGAATTGGAAGTGTTTATCATAGTTTGAATTTCAGAATGTATTCTGAAAACCCTTTGTCTTACTGAACCTTTCTGAAAATTTAACACTTATCAGTTCCATTCATGTTAAATTTGTCATTTTCTGATCATTTTGCCCCTCACTTGCATGCACAGAACCAGATGTTATAAGGAATCTGACTTTGATTGAAATCCAAACAACCTCATTGTATATAAAGTGGACTGAACCTATCGGGAATAAGCCTTTCTTTAAAGTACAGTGGACCAGCAATAATTGTACTTTAAATGCAACTACCAACAATTCTTTTTTTAACATCACTGAGTTGATTTCTGGAGTTGAATACAAATTGCAGGTATCTGCAATTGCTGCAGATAACGTAACAGAAGGTCAATCTGTTGGTATTTCAACCTATACAAGTAAGTTATAATATGGGCAACATTTTACATTCATTTTACATTATCCTTAATTTTGACTTTACTTTCCGTTAGGAGACCACTTTAGAAATTTGCTTATGTCTGTTTCTTTCAAATAATCTGTTGTGACTTCCTAACAGCTTTGCTTATAACTTGTATGCAGGTCCATATCTATGTTCGCAGGGTCCTGTGTTCCAGTGGTCCTATTTATCCAATTTTTGTATGGCACATAATGGGAACATGAGAAAGGGTCCTTTGCTCCCCAGTTCTAGATATATGCTCTGCCAGGGTCCTTCATTCCCAGTGATCCGTATTCCATATCGCAATATAATGCATAAAGGAATCCTGATTTATTTTTTTGGCTGTTTTACATTTGCAAAATATGAACTCTGCAAAAGGGTTTTCTGTTCCCCTGCACTGTTGTATGCTGGACTCTGGGAAAATAGATATGCTCTCCTTGCTTGCACAGAACCAGATTTTATGAATAACCTGATTTTGAAGGAAATCACAACAAATTCATTGTTTATGACCTGGACTGAACCAAATGGACAAACGTCTTTCTTTAAAGTACAATGGAGCCATAATAATGTAACTTTAAATATGATGAAGATGATGAAAGATCCTTTTTAAAAAATCATTCATATTCTGATTGCTTGAGCCAAATACAATTTCTTTGTCTCTGCGGTTCCTGCAAATAACTTAAGAGAAGGGCAGTCTGTAGAGGTTTTAGTTTATACAAGAATGTTTGAAGAATTGGAAGTGTTTATCATAGTTTGAATTTCAGAATGTATTCTGAAAACCCTTTGTGTTACTGAACCTTTCTGAAAATTTAACACTTATCAGTTCCATTCATGTTAAATTTGTCATTTTCTGATCATTTTGCCCCTCACTTGCATGCACAGAACCAGATGTTATAAGGAATCTGACTTTGATTGAAATCCAAACAACCTCATTGTATATAAAGTGGACTGAACCTATCAGGAATAAGCCTTTCTTTAAAGTACAGTGGACCAGCAATAATTGTACTTTAAATGCAACTACCAACAATTCTTTTTTTAACATCACTGAGTTGATTTCTGGAGTCGAATACAAATTGCAGGTATCTGCAATTGCTGCAGATAATGTAACAGAAGGTCAATCTGTTGGTATTTCAACCTATACAAGTAAGTTATAATATGGGCAACATTTTACATTCATTTTACATTATCCTTAATTTTGACTTTACTTTCCGTTAGGAGACCACTTTAGAAATTTGCTTATGTCTGTTTCTTTCAAATAATCTGTTGTGACTTCCTAACAGCTTTGCTTATAACTTGTATGCAGGTCCATATCTATGTTCGCAGGGTCCTGTGTTCCAGTGGTACTATTTATCCAATTTTTGTATGGCACATAATGGGAACATGAGAAAGGGTCCTTTGCTCCCCAGTTCTAGATATATGCTCTGCCAGGGTCCTTCATTCCCAGTGATCCGTATTCCATATCGCAATATAATGCATAAAGGAATCCTGATTTATTTTTTTGGCTCAGTTTTACATTTGCAAAATATGAACTCTGCAAAAGGGTTTTCTGTTCCCCTGCACTGTTGTATGCTGGACTCTGGGAAAATAGATATGCTCTCCTTGCTTGCACAGAACCAGATTTTATGAATAACCTGATTTTGAAGGAAATCACAACAAATTCATTGTTTATGAACTGGACTGAACCAAATGGACAAACGTCTTTCTTTAAAGTACAATGGAGCCATAATAATGTAACTTTAAATATGATGAAGATGATGAAAGATCCTTTTTAAAAAATCATTCATATTCTGATTGCTTGAGCCAAATACAATTTCTTTGTCTCTGCGGTTCCTGCAAATAACTTAAGAGAAGGGCAGTCTGTAGAGGTTTTAGTTTATACAAGAATGTTTGAAGAATTGGAAGTGTTTATCATAGTTTGAATTTCAGAATGTATTCTGAAAACCCTTTGTCTTACTGAACCTTTCTGAAAATTTAACACTTATCAGTTCCATTCATGTTAAATTTGTCATTTTCTGATCATTTTGCCCCTCACTTGCATGCACAGAACCAGATGTTATAAGGAATCTGACTTTGATTGAAATCCAAACAACCTCATTGTATATAAAGTGGACTGAACCTATCGGGAATAAGTCTTTCTTTAAAGTACAGTGGACCAGCAATAATTGTACTTTAAATGCAACTACCAACAATTCTTTTTTTAACATCACTGAGTTGATTTCTGGAGTCGAATACAAATTGCAGGTATCTGCAATTGCTGCAGATAATGTAACAGAAGGTCAATCTGTTGGTATTTCAACCTATACAAGTAAGTTATAATATGAGCAACATTTTACATTCATTTTACATTATCCTTAATTTTGACTTTACTTTCCGTTAGGAGACCACTTTAGAAATTTGCTTATGTCTGTTTCTTTCATATAATCTGTTGTGACTTCCTAACAGCTTTGCTTATAACTTGTATGCAGGTCCATATCTATGTTCGCAGGGTCCTGTGTTCCAGTGGTACTATTTATCCAATTTTTGTATGGCACATAATGGGAACATGAGAAAGGGTCCTTTGCTCCCCAGTTCTAGATATATGCTCTGCCAGGGTCCTTCATTCCCAGTGATCCGTATTCCATATCGCAATATAATGCATAAAGGAATCCTGATTTATTTTTTTGGCTGTTTTACATTTGCAAAATATGAACTCTGCAAAAGGGTTTTCTGTTCCCCTGCACTGTTGTATGCTGGACTCTGGGAAAATAGATATGCTCTCCTTGCTTGCACAGAACCAGATTTTATGAATAACCTGATTTTGAAGGAAATCACAACAAATTCATTGTTTATGACCTGGACTGAACCAAATGGACAAACGTCTTTCTTTAAAGTACAATGGAGCCATAATAATGTAACTTTAAATATGATGAAGATGATGAAAGATCCTTTTTAAAAAATCATTCATATTCTGATTGCTTGAGCCAAATACAATTTCTTTGTCTCTGCGGTTCCTGCAAATAACTTAAGAGAAGGGCAGTCTGTAGAGGTTTTAGTTTATACAAGAATGTTTGAAGAATTGGAAGTGTTTATCATAGTTTGAATTTCAGAATGTATTCTGAAAACCCTTTGTCTTACTGAACCTTTCTGAAAATTTAACACTTATCAGTTCCATTCATGTTAAATTTGTCATTTTCTGATCATTTTGCCCCTCACTTGCATGCACAGAACCAGATGTTATAAGGAATCTGACTTTGATTGAAATCCAAACAACCTCATTGTATATAAAGTGGACTGAACCTATCAGGAATAAGCCTTTCTTTAAAGTACAGTGGACCAGCAATAATTGTACTTTAAATGCAACTACCAACAATTCTTTTTTTAACATCACTGAGTTGATTTCTGGAGTCGAATACAAATTGCAGGTATCTGCAATTGCTGCAGATAATGTAACAGAAGGTCAATCTGTTGGTATTTCAACCTATACAAGTAAGTTATAATATGGGCAACATTTTACATTCATTTTACATTATCCTTAATTTTGACTTTACTTTCCGTTAGGAGACCACTTTAGAAATTTGCTTATGTCTGTTTCTTTCAAATAATCTGTTGTGACTTCCTAACAGCTTTGCTTATAACTTGTATGCAGGTCCATATCTATGTTCGCAGGGTCCTGTGTTCCAGTGGTACTATTTATCCAATTTTTGTATGGCACATAATGGGAACATGAGAAAGGGTCCTTTGCTCCCCAGTTCTAGATATATGCTCTGCCAGGGTCCTTCATTCCCAGTGATCCGTATTCCATATCGCAATATAATGCATAAAGGAATCCTGATTTATTTTTTTGGCTGTTTTACATTTGCAAAATATGAACTCTGCAAAAGGGTTTTCTGTTCCCCTGCACTGTTGTATGCTGGACTCTGGGAAAATAGATATGCTCTCCTTGCTTGCACAGAACCAGATTTTATGAATAACCTGATTTTGAAGGAAATCACAACAAATTCATTGTTTATGAACTGGACTGAACCAAATGGACAAACGTCTTTCTTTAAAGTACAATGGAGCCATAATAATGTAACTTTAAATATGATGAAGATGATGAAAGATCCTTTTTAAAAAATCATTCATATTCTGATTGCTTGAGCCAAATACAATTTCTTTGTCTCTGCGGTTCCTGCAAATAACTTAAGAGAAGGGCAGTCTGTAGAGGTTTTAGTTTATACAAGAATGTTTGAAGAATTGGAAGTGTTTATCATAGTTTGAATTTCAGAATGTATTCTGAAAACCCTTTGTCTTACTGAACCTTTCTGAAAATTTAACACTTATCAGTTCCATTCATGTTAAATTTGTCATTTTCTGATCATTTTGCCCCTCACTTGCATGCACAGAACCAGATGTTATAAGGAATCTGACTTTGATTGAAATCCAAACAACCTCATTGTATATAAATTGGACTGAACCTATCGGGAATAAGTCTTTCTTTAAAGTACAGTGGACCAGCAATAATTGTACTTTAAATGCAACTACCAACAATTCTTTTTTTAACATCACTGAGTTGATTTCTGGAGTCGAATACAAATTGCAGGTATCTGCAATTGCTGCAGATAACGTAACAGAAGGTCAATCTGTTGGTATTTCAACCTATACAAGTAAGTTATAAAATGGAAGACTTTTTACATAAATTTTACATTATCCTTAATTTTGACTTTACTTTCCGTTAGGAGACCACTTTAGAAATTTGCTTATGTCTGTTTCTTACAAATAATCTGTTGTGACTTCCTAACAGCTTTGCTCATAACTCGTATGCAGGTCCATATCTATGTTCGCAGGGTCCTGTGTTCCAGTGGTACTATTTATCCAATTTTTGTATGGCACATAATGGGAACATGAGAAAGGGTCCTTTGCTCCCCAGTTCTAGATATATGCTCTGCCAGGGTCCTTCATTCCCAGTGATCCGTATTCCATATCGCAATATAATGCATAAAGGAATCCTGATTTATTTTTTTGGCTGTTTTACATTTGCAAAATATGAACTCTGCAAAAGGGTTTTCTGTTCCCCTGCACTGTTGTATGCTGGACTCTGGGAAAATAGATATGCTCTCCTTGCTTGCACAGAACCAGATTTTATGAATAACCTGATTTTGAAGGAAATCACAACAAATTCATTGTTTATGAACTGGACTGAACCAAATGGACAAACGTCTTTCTTTAAAGTACAATGGAGCCATAATAATGTAACTTTAAATATGATGAAGATGATGAAAGATCCTTTTTAAAAAATCATTCATATTCTGATTGCTTGAGCCAAATACAATTTCTTTGTCTCTGCGGTTCCTGCAAATAACTTAAGAGAAGGGCAGTCTGTAGAGGTTTTAGTTTATACAAGAATGTTTGAAGAATTGGAAGTGTTTATCATAGTTTGAATTTCAGAATGTATTCTGAAAACCCTTTGTCTTACTGAACCTTTCTGAAAATTTAATACTTATCAGTTCCATTCATGTTAAATTTGTCATTTTCTGATCATTTTGCCCCTCACTTGCATGCACAGAACCAGATGTTATAAGGAATCTGACTTTGATTGAAATCCAAACAACCTCATTGTATATAAAGTGGACTGAACCTATCAGGAATAAGCCTTTCTTTAAAGTACAGTGGACCAGCAATAATTGTACTTTAAATGCAACTACCAACAATTCTTTTTTTAACATCACTGAGTTGATTTCTGGAGTCGAATACAAATTGCAGGTATCTGCAATTGCTGCAGATAATGTAACAGAAGGTCAATCTGTTGGTATTTCAACCTATACAAGTAAGTTATAATATGGGCAACATTTTACATTCATTTTACATTATCCTTAATTTTGACTTTACTTTCCGTTAGGAGACCACTTTAGAAATTTGCTTATGTCTGTTTCTTTCAAATAATCTGTTGTGACTTCCTAACAGCTTTGCTTATAACTTGTATGCAGGTCCATATCTATGTTCGCAGGGTCCTGTGTTCCAGTGGTACTATTTATCCAATTTTTGTATGGCACATAATGGGAACATGAGAAAGGGTCCTTTGCTCCCCAGTTCTAGATATATGCTCTGCCAGGGTCCTTCATTCCCAGTGATCCGTATTCCATATCGCAATATAATGCATAAAGGAATCCTGATTTATTTTTTTGGCTGTTTTACATTTGCAAAATATGAACTCTGCAAAAGGGTTTTCTGTTCCCCTGCACTGTTGTATGCTGGACTCTGGGAAAATAGATATGCTCTCCTTGCTTGCACAGAACCAGATTTTATGAATAACCTGATTTTGAAGGAAATCACAACAAATTCATTGTTTATGAACTGGACTGAACCAAATGGACAAACGTCTTTCTTTAAAGTACAATGGAGCCATAATAATGTAACTTTAAATATGATGAAGATGATGAAAGATCCTTTTTAAAAAATCATTCATATTCTGATTGCTTGAGCCAAATACAATTTCTTTGTCTCTGCGGTTCCTGCAAATAACTTAAGAGAAGGGCAGTCTGTAGAGGTTTTAGTTTATACAAGAATGTTTGAAGAATTGGAAGTGTTTATCATAGTTTGAATTTCAGAATGTATTCTGAAAACCCTTTGTCTTACTGAACCTTTCTGAAAATTTAACACTTATCAGTTCCATTCATGTTAAATTTGTCATTTTCTGATAATTTTGCCCCTCACTTGCATGCACAGAACCAGATGTTATAAGGAATCTGACTTTGATTGAAATCCAAACAACCTCATTGTATATAATTTGGACTGAACCTATCGGGAATAAGTCTTTCTTTAAAGTACAGTGGACCAGCAATAATTGTACTTTAAATGCAACTACCAACAATTCTTTTTTTAACATCACTGAGTTGATTTCTGGAGTCGAATACAAATTGCAGGTATCTGCAATTGCTGCAGATAACGTAACAGAAGGTCAATCTGTTGGTATTTCAACCTATACAAGTAAGTTATAAAATGGAAGACTTTTTACATAAATTTTACATTATCCTTAATTTTTACTTCACTTTCTGTTGGGAGACTACTTTGGAAGTTTGCTTATGTCTGTTTCTTTCAAATAATCTATTGTGACTTCCTGACAGCTTTGCTTATAACTTGTATGCAGGTCCATATCTATGTTCACAGGGTCCTCTGCTCCAGTGGTCCTATTTATCCAATATTTGCATGGCACATAATGGGAACATGACAAATGGTCCTTTGTTCCAGTTCTAGATATATGCTCTGCCAGGATCCTTCATTGACCCATATTCCCCATCTCAATATACTACATAATGGGAACCTGAATTATTATTTTTTGGCTCAATTTTGCATTTGCAGAATATGATAGGGGCTATTGTCAGAACTCAGCAAAAGGGTTTTCTCTTTCCCAGCACTGTGGTATCATTCTCTTTCTAAGAAGCCTAGGGTTTAGGATTAGCTTTAGAGTTTGGAGGGTTAATGAGTTTTAACAAAATATTGAACTGAGGAACATTGGACCTTGGGAATATAAATACATTTCCCTTCTGCTCTCCTTGCATGCACTAAACCAGATTTCATGAATAATCTGATATTGAAGGAAATCACAAAAAAAAATCATTGTTTATGAACTGGACTGAACCAATTGGACAAAGATCTTTCTTTAGATTACAATGGACCCATTATAATTTACCTTTGAATGTGATGAATAAAGAGCCTTTTCAAAAAATCATTGCTATTCTGATTGCTTGAGCCATATATAATTTCTGTTTGTCTGCAGATCCTGCAGATAACTAAAGGGAATTGCAATCTCTAGAGATTTTGTCTTATACAAGAATGTTTGAAGAATTGGGAATATTTATCATAATTTGAATTTAGAATGAATTCTTAAAACCCTTTGTGTAAATATCTGAAAATTTAGCACTTTTCAGTTCCATTTCCTACTAAATATGTACCATTTTCTGATAATTTTGCCCCTCACTTGCATGAAACAGAACCAGATGTTATAAGGAATCTGACTTTGTGTGAAATCCAAACAACCTCGTTGTTTATAAACTGGACTGAACCAATTGGGAATAAGTCTTTCTTTAAAGTACAGTGGACTAGCAATATTTCTACTTTAAATGAGACTACCAAATATACTTTTTTAACATCACTGGCTTGACTTCTGGAGTCAAATATAGGTATCTTGCAATCTGCAAGATTTCTCTGTAGGTATTTTAACCTATACAAGTAATTTTTACATTTGAGATTATATACACTAATTTGACAAACCTTGTATGCACAGTGCATGCACAATGGCAAATGTTTTAAGAAATCTGAGTTTGATAAAAATTGTTACAATAATACAACTTATTTGTGTATAAACTGGACTGAACCAATTGTACAAAGGCCTCTAAAGTGCAATGGAGCAGTTTCAATTTAATATTGAAAGTGATGACCAAAGTCCTCACTGCTCTGAATCCTTGTCATGTACATTTTAAGTTTCTGCTTTTGCTATAGATAGTTCAACCAAAGGCCAGTCTTGTTCTTTTATTGCAGAAACCGTATCCAGTTTATAAATAATTTTCCCCCAGGTTTCATTTTTTGAAGATGTTTTAATTTTCCTTTAGACGAGAATTATTCTTTCTTAAACCGCTCTAGATAACATATATATATGACATTTTATTACTTTTTATTATTTTTTTACATCATTTTACATCATGTTATTAATCTAAAATGATGAGTTTTAAACTCATTTGCCTGACTCACAAATACAAACTCTTTTTTCAGTAATCAGTACATGTTAATTAGATCATTTTATTAGATAATTTCTTTTTATTTTTGAATTATTTTTTAGAACTTCATTGTTCTAAGGAAATCTAATTCATTTGCCCCTTTCTTGCACTCACAGAGCCAGATGTCATCAGAAACATCAGTGCTACTGAAATCACAATATCATCAGTGTTTCTGAACTGGTCTGAACCAAATGGGCAAAGATCTTTATTTAGAGTACTATGTACCACTGATAATAACAGCACCATTTCTCATAATACAACTAATTCAAGATTCTTTAATATCACTGGTCTCATTTCCGGAGAAAGATACACTTTCTTGGTAACTGCTATTGCTGCAGATAACTCAACAGAGGGTCAATCAGTTGAACTTTCATCTTACACAAGTAAGTTTTAGAATTTATTTAACTTGTTCATTACCTTGAAGGTCTTCCTTTGAGTTCACAGAAAAATGCGCTGCTAGAAATTGTACTGATGTTACAATATCTTTTTTTGTTATTGCACTGTTTTTGTTTGTTTGACTGCTTTTGGCTTTTTTTTTTTTTTTTTTTTTTTTACAATTACCATGTTTGTATCTTTTGCGCTCAGAAATAGAAACAATTAGAACTTTTAAATCATTTTTTGTTCCCAATATGACAGATATTACTTTACAATATATTGGAACTAATACACTATAGCTCTGAATGCAACAACATATTTTTAACACTTCTCTTTCTTTTCATTCTTTTATCCTCATGGCATCATTGATGGTATCTAGTGCAGTTTCAGAGTTTTAGCGATTAATTCCAGATAAAACATTTTTTCCAAAAGGATAGTAGGTTTTTAAAATGAAGGTTACCTCATGTACTACTTTTATGTGAGGAGGGGATTTATCAATTTTATTTTTGCTTTCTGTTTTATTCTCTAATTTTGTTTTCTAATTTTTCCTGTTCTGTGTTTACTGTTTGAGTATAATTTACTACCCATTATTATTCTAAGGTAATTATTTAACACATTTGCCCCCCAAAATTTTACCTCTTCCCTCAGATCCAGACATCATCAGAAATCTCACTGCTGTCAAAATCACATCATCATTTGTGTATCTGACCTGGATCGAACCAATAGGAAAGAGAGCTTTCTTCAGAGTGTTCTGGAATAAGAACAGTACAAGTTTCAATGAAGCTAATGTTACAGCAACTTTCTCTAATATTACTGGGCTCATTCCTGGATCAAATTACTCATTTAATGTCTCCGCTGTTGCTGCTGATAACTCAACAGTAGGCAACCCAGTTTACCTTTCCATGTGTACAAGTAAGTTTCAAAGAATTAAAATATGAGAACAGTTTCTTGTTCACTGTTCGTATTTTTTCTTTAATTATTTTTAGCAGATTCTATGATACAGCTCTGACCTACAAAATCTTCAAGTATTTTAGAATTCTGAAAGGCAAATGTTATAACAAGAGTGAAATTAAAACAAGGAGCTCAATTGATAAGATTCAGCCAACACTGAGACTTCCTGACTTCATTCTGTACTAATTCTTTATTAATGATTTATTGGATTAGGAAACTGGGTTTTTGGTCATATTTAATAGTAAGTGAGATCTTTTATGTTAAGAGCAGATAACATGCAATAATATAAACAATAGCACTCGTAGGCTGTTTCTAACTGGAAGGTGAACCAGGAGGGCACCATAACACATTACATATGTAGAAAATACATTTTGCATGCATCACAGGAAAGGACCTCTTAGTACACATCCTCTCTTCCACATCCCGGTGGTTTTACTGTGTGATAGTCTTACACATTCAATAGTAACTATTGTATCTGATTATTCAAGATGCAAGTCCTGTTCTTGACTACAACTGTGAAGGACCAAATCGCACGACTTTCCTGAACCTTACATGGAAGGATCCCTTGGGCAGCAACCAGGGCTTTAATATCACCCTCAGTGGAGAAAACCGTCACTCCGTTCAATCATGTGGAACTGTTTGCAACGCAAGTTGGCATGGCCTTCAGTACTCCACAAGTTACAGTCTGAGCATTGTAACCCTAGGATGTGGTCAAAGTGGGATATTGAATTTTACATGCAAAACAGGTTTTACTGGTATGTGATATAACCAATTTTTGTTCCATGCTACATAAAAATCATATTTGCAATAACATGCAGTTAATATGATTTTTAAAAATATGAACCCAAGCCCAAAGTATTATCTAACACGGTACAAATTAATTAAATTCACGTTTCTATGCCTTTCAAGAGCCACCAATTCCTACTGCATTCAATATAAGAATAATAAATGAATCTCCTGAAGGAGCCCAGAAAAAAAAAGTAACAATTCAATTCAGTGCCAATTTTCTGAATGATGCTCACGGACCAATTGAAGCCTACGGTGTTTTGCTGTCAACTGATAGTGGTAGGACTTCTTACATTTTTTTGTTGTTTTTGAAGAATGAATAAATGATCAACTGAATTTTTCTTATAAGTTTTCTTATGTCTTGTGTATAATTTCAGCCAATAACTCCATCGGTTTCCTGGCAAAAAACTATGATGATTGGATGAAAGACATGACAATGACTTATCTCACAGTTCTGAAGACAAATGAAAATACCAGAAGCAGTGTAAATACCAGCATTGAGATTGAAATAGGAAATAACAAGACAGGTTCAGTCAATGGTACAAATTATATAAATGGACCTTTGGATGCTCAAAGGAAGTACAGGTATGTCAGCAGATTACTCAGAAGATTTCAAAATAAAAGTAATTCAGGGGGTTAGAAAAAAAGAAGAATCACCTTTGTAAATGTATAGTTTGCTAAATTGTATATGATAGTGAAAAGAAATTATATTATTACTTGTAAGTATTATTAATTTTTTTCCATTACTTGCTATATGTTTTTCTCTTTGCAGTTCAGCACTTGTTCTGTTCACCTACTTGAAGATCACTGGAGGACTTGTGGACATCTCAGATTCATTTTTCTCTATTTCGCCTTTTGTCACACTGTTGAATCCAAGTAAATAATTTTACAATCCTTAGTATCCAGACAGACATCAGCTCCTCAAAATAGTGGAGAGTATTTAAGAATATCATTGAATACACTCTCTACTAGTTTGTTAAGATCTTTGAGACATTTTCAGTGTTGTCAATAGCTGACAGACAGAGGTCCTTCCCCCACACTGGTCTTTTGATTACACCATTCACCTCCTTCTGGGGGCCACTCTCCTCAGCGGCCACATTTTTCTCTGTCAGGGCCAGAGAAGGTGGCCATGGATAAGTACATCTGGGAGGTTCTGGTGCAGGGGTTCATCAGACCATCTACATTCCCTTCTGGTATGGGGTCCTTCTTCATTGGGAAGAAGTATGGTGGCCTTAGGCCCCGTGTAGATTGCTGGGGCCTGAATAAGGTCACAGTGAAGGACCTTTAGCTACTCTAGTTCAGCTTTTAAAGTGCTGTAGCAGGCATCCATTTTTACAAACCTGGACCTGTGTAGCACGTACAACCTCTTCTGAGTACGACCAGGTGAGGAGTGGAAGACAGCCTTCATTACAACCATGGACCTACAGTGGTGTGAAAAAGTGGTAGCATTCATCAACTCAAAGGATATCACTAGATATTAATATACAGTGATGTGAAAAAGTGTTTGCCCCCCTTTTTTTTGCATGTTTGTCACACTTAAATGTTTCAGATCATCAAACAAACAAATAGACAATGATAGCACAAGTAAACACAAATGCAGTTTTTAAATGAAGGTTTTTATTATTAAGGGGAAAAAAATCCAAACCTACATGGCCCTGTGTGAAAAAATGATTGCCTCCTAAACCTAATAACTAGTTGGGCCACCCTTAGCAGCAACAACTGCAATGAAGCCTTTGTGACAACTGGCAATGAGTCTTTTACAGCGCTGTGGAGGAATTTTGGCCCACTCATCTTTGCAGAATTGTAATTCGGCCACATTGGCGGGTTTTCAATCATGAACCGTCTTTTTAAGGTCATACCACGGCATCTCATTTGGATTCAGGTCCGGACTTTGACTAGGCCACTCCAAAGTCTTAATTTTGTTTTTCTTAAGACATTCAGAGGTAGACTTACTGGTGTGTTTTGGATGATTGTCCTACTGCAGAACCCAAGTGCACTTCAGCATGACCAGACATTCTCCTTCAGTATTTTTTGGTAGACAGCAGAATTCATGTTTCCATTTACAACAGCAAGTCTTCCAGGTCCTGAAGCAGCAAAACAGCCCCAGACCAACACATTACCACCACCATATTTTACTGTTGGCATGACGTTCCTTTTCTGAAATGCTGTGTTACTTTTATGCCAGATCTAATGCAACATTCACCTTCCAAAAAGTTCAACTTTTGTCTTGTCAGTCCAGAGTATTTTTCCAAAAGTCTTGGGGATCATCAAGATGTTTTCTGGCAAAACTGAGATGAGCCTTTATGTTCCTTTTACTCAGCAGTGGTTTTTGTCTTTAAACTCTGCCATGCAGGCCATTTTTGCCCAGTCTCTTTCAAGAACACTGACCTTAACTGAGGCAAGTGAGGCCTGCAGTTCTTTGGATGTTGTTGTGGGGTCTTTTGTGACCCCTTGGATGAGTCGTCGCTGTGCTCTTGAGGTAATTTTGTTTGGCCGGCCACTCCTGGGAAGGTTCACCACTGCTCCATGTTTTCGCCATTTGTGGATAATGGTTCTCACTGGGGTTCGCTGGAGTCCCAAAGCTTTAGAGATAGCTTAATAACCTTTTCCAGACTGATAGATCTCAGTTACTTTGTATCTTATTTGTTCCTGAATTTCTTTGGATTGCAGCATGATGTCTAGCTTTTGAGGATCTTTTGATCTACTTCACTTTGTCAGGCAGTGTAACGGTGGGAGTGAGCAAGAGGTGAGGTTGCCAGAAAGTGCTCTTTATTCTCCATGGGAAAGGCCCAAATGTCTGGCAACAAAATTGAAAGACAAAAATACAAATGCTTGGCAACTCCTCACACAATAGTCCGTTAATGCACAGCCTCATCCCTACCGACCTGCAGGCTGAAATAGGTGATGGGAGAGACAAAGAACAGGTGCACTGGGTTAGTAGACTGGTGATTAGGAATGAGGTAGGTGTTTACTGTGGCTCTCACGGCAAGTGGGTGTGGTCCCCCTGCAGAGAGGCCAACCCTCCGTGACAGGCAGGTCCTATTTAAGTGATTTCTTGATTGAGAACAGGTGTGACAGTAATCAGACCTGGGTGTGGCTAGAGAGATTGAACTCAGCTTTCCAAAGATGTGATAAACCACAGTTAATTTATGTTTTAATGGGGGGTGGAGGGCAATCACTTTTTCACAAAGGTCCAAGTAGGTTTGGATTTTTTTCCCCTTAATAATAAAAACCTACATTTATAAACTGTTATCTTTGTCTAATATTTAAATTAGTTTGATGATGTGAAACATTTAAGTGCGACAAGCATGCAAAAAAAAATATATCAGGAAGGGGGCAAACACTTTTTCACATCACTGTATATGAATATCTAGTGATATCCTTTGAGTTGATGAACGCTACCACTGTTTTTTTCTCTCCTGGGAGGCCATTCACCAGTACACTTTCATTCATCTAGATAACATCCTCATATATAGTAAGAGTTTAGAGGATCATGTGGTTCATATCAGGCGGATTCTCCAACTGCTCTTGGAGAACCGCATATATGTTAAGCTTGAAAAGTCTGCTTTACACTTAACAACTGTTTGGTTTCTGGGTATTTGACACCCTCAAAGCCAAGCTAGTTGCGGCACCAGTCCTCCATCTTCCTGACCTTGAGGTCCTGTTCCTCGTGGAGGTTGATGCCTCTGAGACAGACATAGGAGCTTTCTCAGTCATCAGGTCCTGATCCCAAGCTCCACCCCTACTATTCCCAGCTGCTCTCTCCTGCTGACGGGAATTATGATGTGGGAGACTGGGATCTTCTGGCCATTAAATTGTTTCTTGTAGAGTGGAGGCACTTAGTGGAGAGGGCCAAGCACCTGTTCTTAGTCTGAATGGACCAGAAAAACCTGGTATACATCCAGGAACCCAAGCAGCTGAACCTAAGGCAAGCTCAGTAGGCTTTGTTCTTCAGTTGCTTTGACTTCGCCTCCGAACCGAGCCGGATCTTGGAGGAGGTCCCCTGGGGCGTCTTTATGTTCCTGTATGGTTCTGTAAACAAGTCCATTTTTCAGAGTGCCCAAGGGCCATACACACACACACACACACACACACACACACACAATAGTTCATAAGATGTGCTGATATTTGTGGTAACATGCAAAGTCAAAAAGGGGTGGCCCTGTCCTTCCTTCTACCCAGGTCAGAAGGTGCTGCTTTAAGCCAAGGACCTTCCCAACAGGTTGGACAGTAAGAAACTGGCCCACCATACATCAGACCCTTTTAAGGTGGTCTGAATCATCAACCCAAATTCTTCTTGTCTCCAACTCTGGTGCTCCCTCTGGATAAACCCTACCTTCAAGGGTCTTATGCCTCAGATCCTACTTGTGTGTCCCAGGAGCTTGGCCTGAGAAGCCCATACTTGCATACATAATTGCAAGCTTTCCAGCTTACACCATCTGGTGGATTCTGGTCTCACAGTGGGTCAGTTGTCAGGTCCAGTAACTCGTGGACTGGGAGGGCTATGGGCCTGAGGAACGTTCCTGGATCCCACCACAGCACATCCTGCACAAGCAGTTCATCACATCCTTCAAATGTGACCAGGAAGCTGGCTCTTCTTGGGCCATTCGGGGGACATGGAGGTGTGGGAGGGTTTCCTATAACGTGTGACCCACAATGCCCAGAGGGCTGCCACCAGAGGGAGGCCATGAGCTGGGATCCAATCACTGTTCATGAGCCTGATCTCCCTCAGGTGGTCCCATCCAATATAACAGATTCACAAAGCTCAATCTTTGCAAAGTCTTCGTGTGTGCTACATGTTTACCCTACCTCAGCAGTAATCCGTATTTCTCTAGTGGAAATTTTCCCACAAGAGTTTCAGTTGTATTTTCTCTCCTGTTCTATGAGGGACAGTCTACACTTGTGTTTGTCATAAGTTGTTTCTTCTGGGTAAGTTTCCCCTCGCTTTCAGTTGTTTGTCCTGTCCCACATTAAAAATATATATATAGATAATATAAACAAGTATCCATTGCCATAGTAATCTTTATTGTAAATTAACAATTATCTTTATTCTCTCTTTTTCTGTCAACTTCCTTATCAAAAACTTATCTACAAGCGATTTAAGTGCAACAGCAGTATACAGCTGTTACAGAGTGGTGGCTAGAGATGGGGCCCTGACTGGGCTTAATACCTGGACCACACAATTTTATTGGGACTTTGCTCCATTCCTTTTTGTAGTTAGAAGTGGCAGGGGGGTTGCTCACCCCTAATTCTATTCTATCTGTTTGGGAGCACTCGCTTCCTCCCCTACGTCTCCACTAAGCATTCCCCACACGTTCTCTTCTCTCCACTCCCAAGTCCCCCTCACTTTCGCTGTAATTTAGTGAGTAGGGCCGTGTGTTCTTAGTAGGGGACTCCTTAAATTCAAACCCTGTCCCTGCGACCTGGTTTCCTTTTCATTTTTTTTTCCACTCACTTTCCCTGCTCCATCTCATCTGCATTTGGGTCCAACTAGGAGGTCCAGAGTGTCCACCAGGGTTGCAGGCTGTCAGGGTGTTTCACCCTTAATTACCCTGTCAGACCTGCTACCCCATTACCATCTTCTTTAAAATGCAGTGCTTGGGCAAAAATAGGTATTCTTTTAGGAGACTTCTAAGTGTTTTGATTATAACTCATCTTTGATTTGAATTGTGTACAGAACCAAGCAACACTGTTGCCATTGTTTTGGGGGTTCTGTCCATCATTATTCTGATGATCATCATCACCATCATCCTGGTCTTCATCATTCAGAAGAGGTGAGCAGTCATGTGACATGGGGAGGGAAAATGGGAGATGGGGAGGTAATTACAAAGAGAGATGAGGTAGCACCTATTGTTTGGTATGTGGTTTGACACTGTACTTATCGTTATCTGATAGCGCTTATTTTGTATATTTTTCACTTCTTGTAGGTATCAGCATTGATGCCTCTATTTCAGCAGTATTATAGTTCAGCCTTACCCATTGTACACATTCTATGAGTAGATGAAAAACCACTTTTGCAAATCGCTCTGGATAAGAATGTCTGCTAAATGATGGAAATGGGAGTATAAATGGTTGAGATTATGTGCAACATAATGTCATGCCCCAGCTGTACTATGGCACAATACATTTATTTGATTCATACATACCTCTAAACCTGTTTTAACACAACAGGATACAATCATAAAATTATCATTGTTTGGCCTCCTTACAAAGTTTTTAAGAACTTTTAATTCTATTAAGAAGGTTTATAGGTCTTTATTCAGCAGGTTTATTACCTTCCAAGCATCACTGCAGCTGACAACTTGTCAGCAAGAGGGCATCATTGTCCTTTGAGCATTACTTCATGCACTAATGCATTTTTGTCTTTATATCTCAGAAGAACAAAAAAGAATGAAACAGAAATTCCTGTGAACACTTTAAGGTAACCCTTCAGTGTTATAGTTTGATATGAATAGCACATTAAAAATATATATATAGGTAATATAAACAAGTATGCATTGCTATAATAATCTTTATTGCAAATTAACAACTATCTTTATTCTCTCTTTTTTCCATAGGAATAAAGTGTAAGTAACACTTCCCTAACAAAATCTTATGTACAATAGATATCACTGCAAATACATCAATATCTTGGCTTAATCCACAATACTGCATACAGCTGTTATACCAACTCTTATGTCAGTCAATTGAGTCACTGCTCTTTATTATCTGGCATGAAGTAGCATTCCTGTGAGAGTAGAGGACTATGAGGCTTACTTCAAGAAACAGCAAGCGGATTCCAATTGTGGATTTGCTGAAGAGTATGAGGTGTGGAAGACATTCTAACTACTGCATAATTACATTTATTTTGTGTAAGAAAACAAAGAGGCTAACATCTTTTTTGTCAGTTATTATTTAAAACAAAACTAGTGACATGATAACAGCTACAAAATTTGGGGCCCTTTGGGGACAAGGGGGATGCTTCTTTTGTGTTAGAATAGCCAGATGTTTCTTTGTGTACATTCTTTCCACATGCAACACGGTACCCCGATTAGATGTTCTGTTGTCTGTGCAATGTCTTGGAATGTGAGCTTATTTCCTACACTTTTAACAAATGACAACTCATACTAAACTGACTGCAGTAAATCTCTTGGAGCTGATCTAAGATATTTTCTCCTACCTTGTGTGTTTCAAAAAGTAACAATTATACTTTGAGATTCCACAGTTTTCTTTTGACTCAGAAATGTCCTTATTCCTCAAAAGAGAGAGAGAGAGAGAGAGAGAGAGAGAGAGAGAGAGAGAGAGAGAGAGAGAGAGAAAAGGAGGATGACATGCTTGAAAATGTTTTATTACAATACAAAATGCCTTGAAGAAAGACCTCTCTATACAGCTATGCTAATTAAGCCATTGGATATAACACTTAGAATCCATGGAATACAATGTTTGCAATATGTGTGAATAGTCAATAAGTAAACATCAGCATCAAGTAATGTGAAAGATGTTTTTCTGAACATGTCACTTTAAAGTGTCACTTATTTTCATCTATAGAATATCAAAGTTGTTGGAACTGCTCAGGCCAAGATTAGTGCCCTTGCTTTGGAGAACAAGGTGAAGAATCGCTACAATAATGTTCTACCCTGTAAGCATACTTACTCCTTACAATCCCACACGGTCAGGACTATTATTATTATTATTATTATTATTATTATCATTAGTAGTAGTAGTAGTAGTAGTAGTAGTAGTTGCTCAGTAGTTAAGGTAATCTGAAGGTTGACAGTGCAAATCCCACCACAGCCAGGTTGCCACTGTTGGGCCCCCGAGCAAGGCCCTTAACCCTCAGTTGCTCGAGCTGTGTTCAGTCAGAATTGTAAATCGCTTTGAATAAAACCATTAGCTAAATGTAAATTTATTAAATGTAGCAGGCAGTTGTATTAGAGCCCAAGAAAAACAAAAAACTTTGTATGGATCTTAATCCTAAGGTAGATTTGATTATTACTTACAAGTTTTATATGGTATGTCTCACAAAAGGCATCTGTTTGACTCTATTTTACTCCTAGATGATATCTCTAGAGTCAAGTTGTCGATACATGGCAGCACATTTGATGACTACATCAATGCAAACTACATTCCAGTGAGTTGATATTTATTTTTTATGATCATTGAATATCAGAAACATGAAATTTTCAACAAGCATGAAGTCAGTATGTGTCTATAGTATATTTGTTATCTCTTTATAGTTTGCCACACAAATGGTGGATTAACCGATAGTTAACTTTATTTTCTATACCAATGCTTACTTATGTTACTAATAAGGGCAGTAGAAGGTTGGTAAGTTTAATACCTAAGCAATATAAGTATCACTATCTAAGAATTACCTGAATCTAATTGAAAATGAATACTTATCTTATTCAACTATATTTCCACTTTTTTAAGTCTTACATTTTCATTTGCAAGTTAGAAGAACTTCTTTCAAATCCCAAAGATTATGATTCAGAGTTTTTCAACCCAAAGCAATTCAATTGGCACTCCTACACATTTTAAAGTAGCTAGTTTGCTGGCTCACTAATCTTAGCTAGGCTAGTTGTCAATTTCACTAACATCAATAGACATTATCTCAGAAGCCATATTCTACAGATCCATGACTGTGGTATATGTGATGCACTTGTCATATGTGATCAATGATATTATTATTATTTATTTTTTGATATATTCTTCTTTTCTTTTTGTAATTCTGAAATAATCTGAATTTCAGAATTCAACTGCCAGTGTTTTGTTTTCAAATGATGCTCAGGATTTGCCAGATGGTCTAAGTAGGGTGATAGCAGCATGAACAAAAAGAGTCCCATTGCCCTTCTGATTTATTAAATTATACTCCTGCATGTGTATCACTGTATATGTGGATATATGATTTGAATGTTTGTTCAGGGATACAACTCAAAGAAGGAGTACATAGCCGCTCAGGGGCCGCTTCCCGTCACTGTGAATGAGTTCTGGAGGATGATCTGGGAAAAGCATGTCCAAACCATGGTGATGCTGACAAGGTGCAATGAGCAAGGACGTGTGAGTTTGGTTTAGTGTTTAACGAGTGCTGTTTATCACAAAGGTGATGAAAAGCTGTTGATCCTAGATTGCTTGTTTATGATCTTCCCAGTAGCAGGCTGCTTTTATAAATACTTTTAAAATATGCTTTTAAAAATATGCTTTAAAAAATGCTTTTAAAAATACTTTTTAAAAGTATTGTTAGCAAGCTGAGCATAAAAGTATTTTAGTGGGCTAACCATAAATCTTACAGTTTGACTCTAACTTTGATTACATTTCATAATTAATAATAATTTTTTAGGTTAAATGTGAGAAATACTGGCCATCTGAGACCAAGCTGTACAATAACATTATTGTGACAACCACATCAGAAATTGCCCTGGAGGACTGGACAATAAGAGACTTTACCATTAAAAATGTAAGGCTATTTTTCTCTATCAGTAACATGTTTTTCTTTGTTTCTGTCATGTAGACAGCATTTAAACCAGACTCTTCTGTTCCACTCTCTTGTGGTCTTATGCTTCTAATCTTGTGCTACTCATTATTAGTAGCATGTCAGTCTTAAACCTGAGCACTGTCTTAGGTGAAGACAGCTGAGTCCCGTGAAGTGCGTCACTTCCACTTCACGGCCTGGCCTGATCATGGCGTGCCTGAGACCACAGAAGTGCTCATTAACTTCAGACATCTGGTGAGGGAGCACATGGACCACTACTCCTGCAATTCCCCCACAATTGTGCACTGCAGGTGAGTTTTAAACCTTTACCAAAACATTTCTTGAAGGAGATGCTAAGCGATTGGTATATACTGCAGCTGTCTGGAGTAGTCATGTAATTAACATAATTTTAAATATTGAAATATTGTTTTAGGACTGTGTGGTTCTAGCTAGCTTCTTTAAAGGTCCTTTCAGAATCAGTAAGAATACTCATTTAAGTGCCTACCACAAACTAAAAAACCTTTTAAGTTTTTAATCATATTTACTCTTTTCTAAATCTTCAATAGTGCTGGTGTGGGCAGGACTGGGACTTTTATTGCCCTTGATCACCTGATCTTCCAGATTGAGAGGGAAAGCATAGTAGACATTTATGGGATTGTCCATAACATGCGCATGCACCGACCACTTATGGTGCAGACAGAGGTATGAGGCACAATAGATCAAATGAACAAATGTATATGCAATATAGGATTAATAGATATGCTTACACACATCTCTTTTTCCAGATTTTGCTGAATGCTGATCATAAACAGTAAGCTACTTTTCAAATTGTGCTATTATCCATTCACAGGACCAGTACGTGTTCCTGAATCAGTGTGCTGTGGATATCATCAAATCCAGAATGGGGACCAATGTGGACCTAATTTATCAAAATGCAACTGCGTTCCATGTCTATGGGAACATCCGCTAAAGATGGAATTGAGTGACATACACCTTAGGATCACAATATTAGGGAAATCAGGAATTTTGTAAAATCCGTGGGAGCCGTTTTGTTGGCCAAATGGGTGTCACAAGAGTCTGACTGACATAAGTGGATATTTTAATAATAATATGCCATAAGTGCCAGTTTTACATATTTGTGGTGTTTAGCAGAAAATGTGCTTCCTGTAAAACTTTTACATGCATTAGGCATTTTGATCTCAAACTGTAAGCCACTGATATGCAAATATGTTGCATTTTAGAATGAAACTACTCTCAGGCTTTACTCTTCATGAGATTTCCATTTTCTAAAATGATGAGAAAATGAACTAATAAGACATAGAAACATTTGTATATTTTATATACTTGGTTTGAAAAACCATGGTAAGATGTGAATATTTTATATATAATATTTATAAAGTTATGTTTTAGACTTTTTTAAAGTTAGGTTTTAGACTTTAATGCTTTAGCACATTTTAATGTAATTTAAATGTCTTATTTGTGAACAATTTGTATTGCTTTTTAGCACAGTGGTTACAATGGACCACATATTCCTTAATTTGAAAATATATTTTCCACAACATTTGTGATACTGGGTCCATATAACCTTGTAGTTGAATTTATGAGTTAAAATATAACATGTATGTTATATGCTTTTCTTTCTTACTATAAATATGTGACAGAAAGCTACAGCAGAATTGTATTTTCAAAAGGGAAATATGGCATTAGGGATCTGTAGTTTCATCTAAAACAATTTCAAAACAATGTTATATGCTCTACATATGATGTGGATGCCGTTTACTTGATTGGCTAGGTTTGCGGAAAAAGGTATTATCCCCCGCAATCTTAATCTAATATGGACAAAGTGAACTGTGGGTGTCTCTCACACACAAAGTAAAAAATGTGGAATTCAGAGTAATCATACCATCTTATGTTACATAAGAGGTTGAATATGTATGCTGTTAGACATTATAGCAGAACTACAAACGAATGTGTTTGACTAGATTGCGCATACTGGCATTCTGTAGCAAGACTGCTGCTTTTGAAGTTAATACAGTAAAACGGTAAGTCAAATGCTTTTACACTGTGGGGAAGATGACCTACCAGCTTAACATCCACATAGGTACAGGACCTACATTATTGTTTTATATAGTTGTCAGCCTTAAAGAACTGACTTCAAAATGTAAGTGTTTTTCAATCGCTGACGTATATACAACCTTGACTGCATTTGAGCTGTGGGGTCACCCTTCATTCTCTATCAATTGGCCGATCATCTTACTGTAAACCCTTTAGTATGTATTAAATTGTACATGCACTTACTGTATTTTAATGCTGTGAAGAGGTTAATTGTTTCATTTTGAAAGTGAATCTTCTATAGTGATGCGCAGCACAGCTCGGTCTTCTCTGCTAATATAGGATCAAACGTGCATGCCTGATAATTCAACAAGACTTGTCATTTAGGTACTGGAAATGTAGACAAATTAAATATCTATATTTTATATGTAGATTTTTACTTGGCACTAAAATGTTTGTGCACTTTTTCAGTGCACAGCTAATGCGTCTATACTGTCTGATCTTATTAACACTGTCAATACCGTTAAGATTTGGACAACTTTGTGCAATACTTTGCTATTAAATTAACATAAAAATGTTAGGACAGTTATCCTGTATCATTATGTAACTGTTCATTTATAGTGTGTCATTTCAAACCTCGTTTAATTAAACTATAGATTTTTAAATGATTTTTCCCCTGGCAGTATGGCTAATGGAATCTCTTTTTTTTTCAGTAATCTGCCATCAGAACATTCAAGAATACACTTTTGTAGCAATATGCATTTTTATTATCATAGGAATATTGAGGTTATGTTAGGGGCCAGTTTTGTATTATTCTTAGCTTGTTTACTTCTCTGTTGAACAGTTTGGAAATAATTGTTTGTGGGAGAAACTTGTTTTATATGCTGAAATTGGATTTAAACATTTTGATTGCTGATTATTGATATCTATAGTACAAAAAGCTTCTCATTACCCTTTTTGTTGTGATTTACAAAGTGGTGAAATATAGTGTGGCATAGTGAGCCAAGTCAAATCCAGTTTTTATTGTCATATGCATTTGATACAAAGTTAACTTATAATCAAATGCTTGCAGCACAATAGCATACTCACAGGCAAATAAGGTGCTGACAACATAGAAACAAATAGAATTTAAAAATGGGGAGGTGGAGAGGGTTATTGCACTTTACAATATGTATATCTTAGAAAGACACATTTAGGTATAAATATAAATATGAGGGAACAGTAAACATATTAATTATACAACTGCTGTTTCTAATATGTATGTAGGTACATGATAACTTAGTGGATCAGCTTTAAATGAATACTAAGCAACAGTGATAATGCGTGGAGTGTATTGAATGATCTGTAACATGATGGATGACTTTGTAATGAAGAAAAGGATCAATAACAGTATGGGGTAGTGTGAGAGACAGACAGCCATCAGTCAACGTGTACCGTTGGCCTGGGGAAACTGTCCCTAAGGTGGGTGGTATGAATTGAGATGCTTCCATACCATCAACCAGATGGAAGAGGTGCAGAGCATGGGCTGGATGCGAGGTGTCCATAGTGATAGACAATGTCTTGCTCCTTGTGGTGTATGTAAGTTGCAGTGAGGGAAGATTGCTGCAGATGATCTTGGATGCCGTTGTGAAGGTTCTCTATCAGACTCTGAGCTTGTGTGTGGCCGTGTTGCCGTACTTTGATGTATCCAGACATTACCCTTTCTACTGTGCAACGGTGAAAGTTCACCTATGTGGAAGTGTCCATCTCAAAGGTCTTTAGCTTCCTTAAATGTACAAATATTGTGTTTTTCTGGGAATGCTGCTGATGTATTGAAACAAGAATAGGGAGTATGTCAGTTGAACATCCAGAAATGTGAAGCTATTGATAATTTCCATTTCCACAGGAGAGGCACTGGTGTTGACAGAAGAATGATTCACATTGTGCTTACTGAAGTCCACTATAAGCTCTTTTGTCTTATTGACATTTACAGTCAGACTGTTATTGTGGCACCTGTCACACCTTCTGCTGGAACACTCATTCTCCCTAAAGTGTTTCCTTATATAAGCTCTCTTGTGTCTGTGTATTTTTGTCTTGTTCGCCTGCCTTACATTTCGGAGCCCTGGTTTATTGTTGTTATTGTTATTCTGGATTACTGGATACTTTGATTGTCTTTGGATTACTCTCTTGACTGTTCCCATTGGATTTGTTTGCCCTGTGTCTGTGTTGGATTTAACTCTGCCTGTTTAGGACTAAGTTTTGGATTGCCTCTATTAAACTGAATTCGTTTTACTCCATTTGACTCCATCTCTGTTCACAAAGCCTGACAGCACAGGGAAGGCATGGCAAGAATATCCTTACAGTAAGCAGATTCCTAATTGTCCTTTATGAGTTTGATCACTTGATCTCTGTGGTATCATCTGCAAACTTTATGATTTGGGTGTTATTAGATTTGGCAACACAGTGGTATGGGAGGGGCAAAGGCAGAGGGATGATGGAGAAGGCAGCATTCCGGTGGGGTTCCTGGGTCCCGTACTCAGATTTAATGTTCCCAATCCTTACTGTGTGTGTGTGTGTGTATACTGTGTGTGTGTCTATATATATACAGACACTTTTTCCTGAAATGTCCTGTTTCTCTGGAAACCTTGTGTACTTCATTACAATTTTGAACCTCTCAATATGTCAAAAAAAAATCCCCACTCACCCTCCTCTGGGAGGTCTTTTGTTCCTTCAAACTTGGGTTCTCTACCAGAGGCCTGGGAGCTTGAGAGTCCTGTGTAGTATCTTACCTGTTCCCAGTAATGCACTTATTTGGATTGAGATCTCAGATGTTGTTCCTGGGATCTGCTGGAGCCATTCTTGCAGTTTGGGGGCCACAGCCTCTAGTTCTCTGATTACTATGGGAAACCACCATTACGTTCAACTTCCACATCTTTTCTAGCTCTTCTCTCAAGTATTTCTCGAGCTTTTCATGTTCCTTGTTCCTGATGTTGCTATCACTCAGGATTGCTACATCTATCACTATGGTCCTCTTCTGCTGTTTATCCATCACTGCTAAGTCTAGTTGGTTTTGTCCATCTGTATCTGGAAGTCCCACAGGATCTTTTCCACCACCTTCGGGTGTTTAACCCACTTTGACCTTGGAACCTCCAGCCTGTACTCAGCATTGTTGTTTCTGTATACTATGCCAGCCACTTGGTTATGGCATACCATGTATTCTTTGCCTGTTAGAATCTTGCATCCTGCTGTTAAGTATTGGATCGTCTCAGGATGTTATGTACTGGATAGTCTAAGCCTGCATCTGTGGTCCTGCCTGGTGTGATAGATCCCAGGCTCTGACCTCGTAACCAGAGCTTGGTCCTGTACTTCTATGAATAGTGCCTCTGTGTTTCAGTCCAGCCCTTTCCAGCCATTGGTAGGATTTTTCCATTCACTAAGCACTTCATCACTTGGGGCCATTATCCTGGTGTACTTCTGGATCTTGGTTGTTTCATCCTGGATAGTGGTGCTGACACTCACTAGCCCTCAGCCCCCCTCCTTTCACTTAATGCACAGTCTCAGAGTGCTGGATTTGGGATGAAACCATCTGGAAATTGTGAAGAGTTTCCTTGTCTTGATGTCAGTGGCTTCTATCTCCTCCTCTGGCCTGCTTATTATGCCAGTAAGGTATCTGATGACTGGTAGAGCGTAGGTGTTGTTAGCCCAGTTGTTCTTCTCATTCTGCTGACTTCTCAGGATTGGCCTCAGTCTTTGTAGGTATTTGGCTGTAGCTGCTTTCCTTGTGGCCTCCTCATAATTCCCATTTGCCCTTAGGATTTCAAAGTTATATATATATATATATATATATATATATATATATATATATATATATATATATATATATATATATATATATATATATATATATATAATGCAAATTGGATTTAAGTGTCATAAAAATTAAATTTTTTGTTTTTCAATTAAACTCATGGATGGTATTGTGTCTCGGGGCTCTTAGGGTCACTGAAATCAATCTCAGACACCTGTGATAATTTGTTTGCCAGATGAGCCCAATTAAAGGAAAACTACTTAAGAAGGATGTTCCACATTATTAAGTAGGCCACAAGTTTCAAGCAATATGGGAAAGTAAAAGGTTCTCTCTGCTGTCTTGTCTCTGCCTTGGACAAGGTATGAAAACATTAGATATTTAATGAAAAATTAAGCGTGATCCTCTTATTGTGAAGAGATTTGTGGCTGATTCAGAGCACAGACGGGTTCGTGCAGATAAAGGCATAATGAGTAAGGTTTCTGCCAGACAAATTCATCAGATTAAGAGAGCAGCTGCTAACATGCCATTACAAAGTAGCAAACAGGTATTTGAAGCTGGTGGCCCCTCTGGAGTCCCACAAACTTCATGGTGTAGGATCCTCCAGAGGCTTGCAATTGTGCATAAACCTACTATTCGGCCACCCCTAACCAGTGCTCACAAGCAGAAATGGTTGCAGTGGGCCCAGACATACAAGATTCATTTTCAAACAGTCTTGTTTACTGATGAGTGCCGTACAACCCTGGATGGTCCACACTGATGGAGTAGTGGACGGTTGGTGGATGGCCACCATGTCCCAACAAGGCTGCGACGTCAGCAAGGAGGTGGCAAAGTCATGTTTTGGGCCAGAATCATGGGGAGAGAGCTGGTAGGTTCCTTTAGGGTCCCTGAAGGTGTGAAAATGACCTCGGCAAAGTATATAGAGTTTATGACTGACCACTTTCTTCCATGGTACAAAAAGAACCATACCTTCCGTAGCAAAATCATCACCATCTCATGCTGCAAAGAATACCCCTGTGTCATTGGCTGCTATGGGCATAAAAGGAAAGAAACTCCTGGTATGGCCACCGTCCTCCCCTCACCTCAACTCTATTGAGAACTTTTGGAGTATCCTCAAGCAAAAGATCTATGAGGGTGAGAGGCAGTTCACAAAGCAGCAGCTCTGAGAGGCTATTCTGACATCCTGCAAAGAAATTCAAGCACAAATTCTCCAAAAACTCACAAGTTCAATGGATGCAAGAATTGTGAAGGCGATAACAAAGAAGTGGCCCTATGTTAACATGTAACTTTGCCTGTTAAGATGGGGTTTTTTTTAATTAAAATGGCTTTTTTTAAATTAAAATGGCTTAATGCTGCAAATTCAACAAATGACCATTTTCAGTTATTTATAACCTATAAAATGTTTTTGAAATTCTGTTGTGCATAATAATTTGGAACAGTGCATTTTGAGTCTTTATTTTTGAAAAAAATACTGTTATCATTGGGAGGTTTGTTCAATAAAATTATATTTATACTCTAACGGTTGATGACTTGAAAATTATAGGTACTGTCATTTGCATTGACCATTTAAGAAAATCAGAGAAAAATATAATTTGTATAATAATTATAATTTGGAATGCTGTGTGTGTGTGTGTGTGTGTGTGTGTGTGTGTGTGTGTGTGTGTATATTATATATATATTTATATAAAATACACACACCTGTATGTATGAGAGAGAGAAAGGTACACAAGGTTTCCAGATAAACAGGATGTTTCAGACAGAGAGAGGTCCTTCATCAGTTGTGCAATCAAAGTATCAAATCAAAAGAATTAGTTGGAGGAGGAACCAGAATCTCAAATCATTTATTGGCGAAGAACGTTTTGACATATATGGAATTTGACTTGGTGGAATTGATGCATGGCAATCAGAATAAAAACAGAATACAATAGGTAGAAAAATAGAAAACAGAACAGATATATAAAGGTATACAATGTATACATTAAAGGAATAGTGCAAGAAATATAATTTCTATATATATACACACACACACACACACACACACACACATACATTATATATATATATATATATATATATATATATATATTTATTTATTTATTTATTCCCCCCCCCAAGGAATTGTTTTTTACTAAACTCAAGCTAAGGGTAAGTAATATGCTAATATGAAAAGCCACGTCCCCACCGACGCCAGTGAATCCAGTTCCGAACTCCTGTCCGTGTTTATTACGTGGCTATTTGGAACGTTCCTAACTCCAATGGAATTTCCTGCCGTCTCTCGTGAGCCAGTGCGTGCAGGGGCAGCTGGATGTCTTAATGGACCGCTATCTCATTTCATTACGCGGCAGCTCCCTAGATTGTGAAAACGTAAGAAGAGTACAGCTTACTTGGTTTTCATGATCTCGTCTTTAAGTGATTTTGTTTATTCAACTCTGAGTTAGGCATTAAGGAAGAACGTCGTTGTCTGCGTTACTTTTTGGGGGAAACAACACATCACTATCTGTAGCTAGCTAGCCTCTCATGGGTTTAACCCTCCGGTAACGTTAGTTATGGTTAGAGACCCGCACCCAGCCACGTAATACGTCGTCTGTTGAAATAACACTTTTTGCATATCGTCTCATAAAAATCTCCTGTTGAGTCACCAGTTACTGATATAACCTAGCTACGATTGGCCGCCCCGGGTAGCTAGTTCCCTGTAGGATCACTAACGCTCACTAGCTAAGCTATCTTACACGAACCGACGCACAAAATTCACAAAAACGTGTGAAGTTCTGTCTGCCACGGCGTGATCTGGAGATGGAGTCGCTGGGATATAGCTGTCTCTAGCTAGCTTCCTCTCTGTTTGAAAGGGACCGAAGTAGCAACAGCAACACCGAACGAGAGAGAAGGTAATCTTTGGCCGTCGTGTCGTTTTAAAACGCTTAACCAGCTGACCTAGCTAACACGCTTCTCGGAGGGTAGGTCGGTTATAACGTAGCTAAACGGATACAATTCGTTTTAGTAGCGTTATGGATTACGGTTTGGGTGCATTTTCGGATACGGTTGTGCTGTTTCTTTGGTACTGACTGGTGCTTTTATCGTTTCTGTTGAACTGTTTGAGCTCATCTGAGTATAGAAGAATAGCTTGTTTTTTTAAACTTGTTAAATCTTAAATATAAGTTGGTCAGAAGGTCTAAAAATAATATCGTACTCTTCAGATACAGTTGTTAACCTAGATTGCTTAGAGTATAGCGGTCATGATTAGATCATTATTTGGACGTGTAGTTCAGTGTTAAATTGAGCCAGCAGCCACGTTGCTGATTCCTCGATTCTGCATTTTACTAGATGAAGGACTTGATCGGAAACGTATTGCAGTAGTGATTACATCTGTGTTTTGCAAGCAGATTGGATTATTTATGAGCGCCCGTTTATTACACGATGCATCCTCAGCACCTCTCCAAAAATAAAGCCATGATACCACAGTTTAACTGAGTAAGCTGCACATATCGATGGTTTTTTTTTTTTTTTTTTGGGAATGTGAAATCAGTCATAACAGAACACGTATCGTATTTCTATGATTGTGTAGCTACAGTCTTTGTTGCACATCACCTCTGTCTGTAATGTACTGTGCAGTCTTCACCTTCTCGGTTAGGAAATCTACCATGCCCCAATGACCTCAGTCAAAGTCATTTGGCTGTGGAAAGTAGGGGCGGCAAAAATGCTCTCGGTTGACTCTGGTAGGTGCGCCGGCGTATGGAAATGTTGATCTTAGGTAAATTTTAATCCTGTGATCCATGGTAGTCATAGCAACGATGACCCATAGAGTTAGATGTGATATTTTTAAGTGACATTTAGGATGTTTCACATTCTTCTTTTGAAAGCCCTTCACCACTTTGAGCATAGTGGGTGGCTGAATTCAGGTTAATTATATTCGGTTCCTTTTTTATGAAACCCAATAATTGTAACAGTGTCTAATGGCCAAAGACTCTTGGAGCTAAATTTTTGGATCTCATAATCTGGGGTTCCTGGTACCTTTGTACTGTGAGTTTGAAGGAAGAGGAGGAAAATAAATAAATTTAAAAAAAAATAAAAAAAAAATTATATATATATATATATATATATATATATATATATATATATATAGCTCGGGTTGATGAGTTTGATGTCACGATGTGACCTTGACTGGTGATGAAATGTTTGCCACCAAAATATCAAGCTCAGAGAACCCCATAACATCAATCTAATCATACTTATTAATTACTATACATTTGCATGGGTTGCTATAACCGTCTTTTGCACTGAAACTATGCAGGTCCTATGCATTAGGAATAGGGACATCTGAACTTGCTAGTTCAAGTCATCATTTTATATCAAGGTACAGAGTTAAATAGTGTTTACTGAGTCTTAAGGGGTGTGCTGCCACATCCTTTGCTAGAATAAGCCAGCTGTCATTTCTGAGTGCATCTCACCGCACATGAAATTGCTCATCCCTCACCTCATTAAACAAATCTGGACTAACGTGTTGCGTTAAGTCTACATTTGCCTTTCTAGTTTTAGACAGCATGTCTCCTGACCAGTCAGTGGTATTTTTGTGGAGTGTGCTGATTAGAAATTAATTAATTGCATCTGTTAATTGCAATTATTAATCAAGGTTGTAGTATTTGTCAAAAATACTTGTGCTTATTATTAATCCTCTTTTGCAGTTATCATGATGCCATATGTTGGCTGTAAATGTGGAGACTTCTCAGGGCATTTCTGCCTTTATTTTGAAACCTGGGAAAAATGAAAGTGTGTGGCCTGGTGTAGTAGATCTACTGCTAAACATAGGCAGCACTTTTTGTTTTGTGTTGCTTTTTTTTTTCTCAATTGTGTCCTAGTGTGCTATTGGATTAAAGCTAGTACATGGTTTCCTGAAGTATATCCACATGCTCTTCTCTTATTGGCGATCCTTTTGGACATTTATGAAGATTTACTATTCGTGGGCCCATTAGCATTGCTTCAAAGCAGAGCTAAAAGTGCTAAGCAGTGCTTTTGCTTCAGCATCCCACTTTTCATTGTTGCGTGATTTGTTTTGACTAAGAAGAAAAATAGATACACGTGAGTGCTTTTGAGCATATGTGTATACCTGCATGCATTTGTTCATTCACATACATATGTTCAAGAAAAACATCTTTCCCTGTTGATCATACACCGCTGAGAACATGCTGAAAACATACAGGCTATGTGTAGGTTCAATCATGAAAGGAAAATCAAATGGGGGCATGCAAGTGCCATGCTACTTTTTCCTATTGCCTTCAGAGTGTCTGAATCAAACTCAACGGGTGACAGTAGACTGCAGTTTAAAAGTCAAGGTTGTTGACTCTTAACGGTGGAGTAGTGTTCAGCCTTTGTGTGATTCTGATGATCTGATGCAGCAAGTCATTCTTCAGGGTGGACCACCTGAAGTTTCTCCTGATCTGGATGTAGGCCCGCAGCCTTGAGAGGCAGGAAACGCCCTGCCCTACTTTCCTGTCTCTCCTTCGAGGCTGCAGTGCAGACACAGGGCTCTCTGTGCTGCTGCGGTCACACGCGCCTGTATCACAAAGGAAACCCAGAACAGAAGAGGAGGAACTAATGCCCTTATCGCCTTAGTGAAGCCCTTGCGTTCAGTATTGAGAGCGTAAAGCCCAGTCCTAATTTTCAGTGAGGTTCGACTGAGTGGACAGTGAGCAGAGTAGAGGCGAGCTTGCTTTTTGTTCTTTGTTTGTTTGCGTTTTATTTCCCTTCAGTCTGATCCTGCTTTTGTTTGTTTTGCAAAACAAGCTAATACAATGCACCAGACTAGCATTTCACAATGTTCACAAAGATGTTCATAAAGTTGGAATGCACATGCATATCCTAGGTCAGGTTGGTCTAATAATACCACTACTAATAGTCATTTTCAGCATTTGGAGCAGCTACAGCATCCACACTTTTTTCCACATGCGGTTTTCCGCCATGACAAGTTTAAGGTGTAACTGGTATAAGCCTTAAGCACTCGCATGCTGTTTTATTGTGGCCAGTTAGGGTGTTGGTGGGTTTCCTCATAATGATGACACGTTGACATTCCATCCTGGAGTTAATGGTGTGCCCATCCATCATGAATGCCCTGCCAAAGGCAGCTTTGCCGTGCCTTTTTTCCTTCCTTGTGTGTGCTATGACCACTATAAACTGGGCACTTCGGGTGTCAAAAGATGGGTACCTCTTCTGAATCCCCCCCCCCCCAATTACTTGAGCTCTTAAATTTTTGTTTGGATTCCAAAATGCAGCAGCAGTCCTCCAAATGCAGCTACAGTTGACATGTTTTTTTATAGATGGAGTTAGCAAATTTCATTGAATTATTGTGAGATTTTCAGTGAAGGATAGCCTTGAAAAAGGCTTTTCAGTTAGGAACGCTACTATGTCTGTTTCACTTGTAACCACCATTTAATGTTGGCTGACTAAGGTTTTATGTACATAGGCAGCAACTTTTTTTATAAAAATTTCCGCAGCCCCTTGTTTAGAATGCTCACGTAATGAAAATCGTATTGGTCAGATTTACTGTCATTTTGGCAGTGGACTTGCATTACATAACCCTTCAAAATATCACCCGAAGGCACACGGAGGCATGTACACAGAAGCAAGTCCCTACAACCATACCAATAAGCAGTGCTGATTTTGTGTGTGTGTGTATATTTATATTTATATATATATATATATATATATATAAAAATATAAAATGCATATGAATGGGTTGTTTGTTTGTTTTTTTTTTAATTTTACTTTTTTACTTTTTCGTGTCCCCATCTCCTGTTGTGCTTCACTGAAGGGTTAGGCAGGCTGGACTGCACACTACTGTATTCCTGTTTGCTTCAAATAGCCAGTTTTTCTCCTCTGAAAGTACTTCGAGACTATATTTTGTGGACATTGTCATATATTGTTTGGGAGTCATGGTATGCAATATTTACAGTTTCATGTTTATAATTTCTACTGTGTTGTGTTCACACTATAGATTAAAGGATGTTACATGCCAAAAAGAAAATGGCAAAAATGTCTTAGATGCATGCAGTAAGATGTTGAATTTTGAAATTACTTTGTTGCGATCCTAAATTCTCACACGAAAAATGTACGCAAAATACAAAAAGCTTCCTTAGCTGGGTGATAATGTCAGAGGAGTTGGAATGGGTGGAATAAGCGTGTGGAGGCCTCCCACCTTGAAAGCAGGGCAGATGGAATTGACTTTAAAAGCCATTTCTGATGTTTGTGATGTAGAGCTGCCCTGAATCAGATATAGTTAAGTTGGCATTGATGAGGCTGCCGATACCCTGCTGAACCTACTGTCAACCAGTGCTCTGTAGCACACCTGGCAGAGCAGGTTGAGCAAGGTTACTGGTTCGATTTCTATGGTGCACACACACAGTGGCATACTGATTAAATATGGAAGTCGATCTGCATAATGGAGTTAGATTGTTTTGGTTTCAGCTATATGTGTATCGTTGCTATAGATGAGCATTAGTTCACCTCTACTCTGCCACATACTAAACAACATTCTCAGTGGGTTCCTGGGAGAATAGGAATTGGAGAGCTGTAATTAGTCCCTGTAGATGTGATGAGGTGCAAACACTCGGTGGTACCATTTAAAGGGGCCGAGGGTAGGCTAGTCTCCCAGTGTTTGTAAACAAATGGAACAATACAGTTCAGTAGTTTTCCATTATTCATTTGCCCCTTTTCATTTAAACCATTTCCTAACCTCTTCCCTGTCTCTCAGCGATTTGTCATGGATAAATTCATGTGAGGGGGTTGTTGGATTCTAACTTACTTGGATGTCTTCTTTTTATATGTGTGACTTGGTAATTTTTCAGTTTGATCAATTATAAAGAATTCTGTTTAATCAGTAATCAATAATAAAATAATATTTTCATAATCAAGCCCTGTTGTCTTTCAGGGAATATGATCTCAACACAAGGATGAGCACTGCAGTAGTAATATGATTATTTATAGTTCTGTTTGGTCTATCTCCTGGCCCTAACAGACTGTCTTTAGTAAGTGGCCCTTGATTAATGACAGCGTTCTCCCTGACCCAGCCACTTTCTGTTGATTTGCTGAGCCAATTTAAAACCGTCAACACGAGAGGAAAGATCCTTGACTTTCTTGCACTTCAGTGAAGTCTAGTAATCAAAGAGTCTGCTGGGAGCTGGACCTCAGAGTGGGCATTAACAGCAGGAATGCCCTCTTATGGCTGCCCACCCAACACTGCTCACATTGATCTCTTATTGGCCAATCCAGGGCTGTGTTAATTGGAAGGAGGTGCAGCTTCTTCCAGATTGTCGTTACCTTGACATCGAGCACACAGAGTATAAACAAATTAACAAAATCCTTTTGACCTTTTCAGGGGCACATGCCTCTAATGTTGGCAAGAAGTGCGTTTGTGCTCTTGCGTTTGTGCACGCGCTTACGTGAGTGTAGGCAGCAATAAAGACCTTGCCTTGGTGATATGTGGAGCTCAGGGAGGTTGGTGGTGCTTTGCAGCAGAAGCAAAGAGACTGTCTGCAAAAATCCAGCATTTTACCCCAGAGCTCTTGTGCCCTTTTCTCAGCTTTATCCTTGATTGTATTGTATAGTCTACCACTAAATATTAAACTTGTATTACATCTTGAGCGTACATTTTTTGTGCTCCTGTAGCTCACCTTAATTGATCTTGTGAATACTGCGATTGATCATGTTGCACTTGCTCATCTGGGGAGTCTATGACTGGTCCAGATAATGGCAGCAAAAAAAGTTGATAGGATATATGTTCAAGGGTTCGTTGTTGTTGCTTCCTTTTGCAGTATCAGTACATCAGGGAACTATATTGTTAAATACTGCGCAGCTTCATTCAAATGCATCTGTTTAAATCCTTCTTTTGTCATTTTGTGATTTATAATTTCAGACTTGTATAACAACATTTGACAAGCTGTATATCTGCTGCTGTCGAAGGCAAACAACTATTTGCTGACAACATATGTAGTTGTCAGTGAACATGACACCAAGCATGTCCTTGACCATCACTTAATCGTACCCGACTGGAGATTAGTCCCATAACCACCTTTTCTGCAGAAAGCCATACCACTGCCAACATTGTTCGTGTGCTATGTGATGGAAATATTTTGCTTGGTATATTTTTGGAAAGGACTGGGCTACATAATGGGGATTGAAGCAGGGTGGAGTGAATCCTTGAACAGGCGTGAGCTGATGAAAGACAAAGCAGTATCTCACTGTCACCGCAACACATGTTCTACACGCCATCAATGCTGCACTGAAACGTTGGTGCGTTTACTGATATTTTTTGTCTGGAGAAAATGACATGTTCATCTTATCTGTTTTCCCCATACTTAAGCCGTGCAGCGGAGCTCTTTTAGCTGCGTCGGATGGCCACATCTAACCAAAGCCATAAAAGATGGGACTCTTGGCAAGCTGGAGGTGAAACCTGAAACTAATGTGTGAAACCTGTTGTGCAATTGTACCTTTCTCAGCTCTGGATACCGTGTTGGATGTGGCATCACATCTGGTGATATTGGCAGTAGATGTCTCTTATAGGAAAAACAATGTAAGAAAATTGAATAATTTGCTGATTTGTCCACTCACTTTAAAGTATACACTGCCTGTGATTTATGCCCATGAACATCACATAATATCTATCTATTAAAGGACCACAGTACCATTTCAGGTAGCCATGCATACTTAATAGGTAGATGGTGGGCTACACAGCATATCGACAAGATATCCCCTACACTCCTCTTCCTAGCACCTAGCACTTTCTCTTTCTCTCTGCTAATCACCATGGCAATAACTGTCACTTCACTTCTTATTTAGGTTAGCTATAACCAAGCTGATGCGTTTGTGATGAGGAGTGGTGAGCTTTTAAAGACTTTGAAAGACACAGCCCAGTTCTGTTCTTACATCGTCTGAGTGGCACCAAATTCCCATCTGTCAAGAGTCTAAAGGAGTGGGCTGCCCAGAGGAGCTTGTTGGGCAGAGGTTCCTGTTACAGTCATTATGTGGGTTTAGTTTGAGCTTTTCCCCTTTCAGTTTCCCGATTTTTGTTTTCCCTCTTCTTTTTGCTTTGCTTCTCCAATGTTTCCAGTTAGGAAATGTCTTCACTAGACTTCATTGCTTATCATTTTTTCTACTGTCTCCTCTGCAAGCCTTCAATAAGAAATCATAAAATAAACAAAAAAGAAAAAGGCGTTGAGGTGTGTTTCCATCTAGTGGTACTTTGCCACTCCACTTTGGGGAATGGCTATCCAGGGTTTTGTTCTCACCAGAGTGTGGTTGTGTACATAATCTGCAGCTCTAAGGAGTGGCCCATTCAATTGCTAATCATTCACTATGCAAACATTTGCAGTCTCTTAAATTTTTTTTTTTTTTTTTTTTTTATTGCACATAGAGTAGTCTTCTTTGTAAGGATCTTGGCAAAGGGTCTAATGAGTTTATAATTGCTCCTGTTAAGTTTTTCTTTCCGTGAAATATGTGCATGTAGGTCATACAGAGAACAGGCTGTCAGATTTTTTAGGATCATATTAGCCCTCTGAGTTTTTTTGTTGTAGTGACTTTTAGGTTGGCTACATACGTTTTAACCTCCAAAGGTTTTATATTTTATGCCATTGTATGGATTCAACCAATAATTCATTTTCCACACAGAAAGACTGGTTTCATCTCAGTGCCTGCTCATGCGCTATACTATATAAACCTTTGCTCAAAAACAGTGTTGTCTGTAACGTAACCCATCAGTGATTTTTGAGTGTTTCACATGGTGATCTCTAGTCCGAATAAGAGTCTGAATCAGGTCACGTGAACGACAACAATTTATGACCATGTTGGTTGTATAAACCAACATGCATTCTCAATTGCAAAGAAAATTAACAGTGCCTGATGCACAATGTTACATTTATGCTGGAAAATGGCAGTAGGACAGTGGATGTGGCATGTGGAGAAACTAGAACCTTGTTACTGCTTAAAATGATCCAGAATTTAGTATAAAAAGTATTTATTAGCTATCAATCTAGCTGGCTATCCTAAATTTCTGTAAAAAAAAATTTTTAATTAATTATTTTTTTTGCCACCTATAGGCTAACGAGCTATTGCTTAGCTAGCGAGTGAGCATATTTGCTGTCCATACCAACAACCTTCCAGTATATGTTTTAAAATGTCTTGTAAAAGTTTCCATGGTTTGCCAGTGTCCTATATGTTGATGCTGCACGTAGCACCTGACTATGTCTATGACCTTTGTCTTTATACCCGAAGGTGAAAATTAAGGGCTTGTTCTGTACCCATGCTAAATTTAACATCTGCGTGAGACCTGCAAGACGACCCCTTCCCCCGTTAATTCACGAAGCAAAATAAATACTGTGCATGACCTTCTTGACACTGGTAGCCCAGATGATTTGCTTACTCAGGTTGCCATCACTGGTTCATGCTTCACCTGAACCGAATGAAAACAATGTGGTGTCTTTCTGCTTATGGTTGGCTGCATAATCCGTATTGAATTTATTTTTATAAAATGTCCATCTTAATTTCTGCAGAAATCTGTGTGATGGCTTGACGCTGGAAGACTCTCACCCAGCTTAATGAGGTGATAGCTTTGAGAGTAGTGCCAGAGGAGAAAGCAGGATGACTGAATAGGTGTTGCAGGATGCTATGCTGACACTCCACAGTGGCCAGATCAGATCATGCAGGGCTCGTTAGGAACGAGAGGAGAAGGTTTATGTTTTCACTTGCTTTTCTGAGAGAGTCCCCCCCCTGCCTCCACACACACACACACACACACACACACACACACACACACACACGTGGTACAGAAGCAGAATAAGCATAATGTTACCTGTGATCTGAGATGGGGAAGTGGGAGTTTCGTTGGTTTGGTTTTTCCTTAAGCCAAGTTCAGTGTGGTAATTCGAGTCAAAAGCCAAAACCTTTCAATCAATGGCCCCCAGACGTGGGAAGACAAATATAGCCATTCAGTTGGGAAAGGTCAGTAAAGGTCAGTGTCACAAGGGACTGTGCTTTTTGTTTTGTTTAGTTTTTTTCTCTCGTAGGCTCAGTCATGTTTAACATTTTTCTGCATGGACTCTTCCGGGTCGCATAAATCCAGGTTTTTCTTACATTCATTTCATAGCTCTTTCCATTTCTTTTGCTTTTCCCCCCCATGTAACATGCATTCCCATTTCTGAAGGGAGGGTTTATTTTTCACTGAAAAAAATAAATAAATTTGGCACTACTATCAAAACCAAATAAAGATGCAACATGCACGTTCATTTAATCTGCCCAAGGGAAAGAATAGCAGTTTAACTTGTCTTTGTTACATCTTAGCTTATTTGTTTATTACTTTGGCATTGTGATTGTACGTCACCTGCTGCAGAGTTCTGTAGGGTCGAAATGCACGTTGCCCTGTCACAGTGTAAATGGGCTTTGGTTTTGATCTTCAGCGTCGGTGGTGCCCATCAGAGAATCCCCTTTTTCACTTTCAACTGTTCCTAAACACCCGCTATTTTCACAGCAGTCCTTCCTGTCCTGGCCAAGGCTCTGGCAACCTTTTTCACTTTGCATTTCTTCTACGTACACAGAAAAGACGTTTGCATATGAAGAAGGGCACTAGAATAAAGAACTTGGAGAGCCAATAGCTTAGGTGCGTCATTGAGATATCTACACAAAACAGGCTGCAGGTGATTCTCTGAATATCAAGTGGTACAGCTTTCAGCTGTAAGATACATTTGTGTCTTCTACTTCACGATGAATAATGGTCCAATGTTCAGACTAGAATGCCTGCAGGAGAAGCTCTCAGGACATGACCAGGCATTTTCTTGTTTCTGCCTTAGCTTTGTGTGGTATTATTCTTATGGACTTTGGTTTCTCTTTGAAGGCTCTATGTTCTTGTTTTTCACCTATTCTTTGTCAGAGGGGAGAAAATTCATTAAGGCCCATACAAGACAGATTTGTTTGCTTACCCTGCCAGAGCCTGTAGTTAATGTCTCAGTTACAGGAAAATGGCCTAAAGCAGCAGTAATCACAAAAGACTTGAACATCCTGATGAAATGTCACCAGTTTGGATTTTTTAAAACATAGTTGCCTCACCCAACCCCCTTGGGCAGCAGCTTGTTTTTGTATTTGTTTGGCTTGCCTATGAAATTTGAAGTAATAATTAATACAACTCGTAACTGTTAGTTGTTAGCGCTGATCATCTACTCTTATGCTTCTAGGTGTTCATTTTCAAACCGGTCTTTGTTTTGGGTTGATCTTTCAGAATTAGGCCGTGTTTACTTGGTAGTGGCTGTGCACGTCAAGTGTAAATATGGGTTAAGCAGGCGTTTAAAAGCACGCACGCACACACACACACACACACACACACACACACACCTACCCACCTATTCCCACTGAACCTTTCCAGAATTGCGGGTCAAAGAAGCAGATTGGCATAATTACCATTACCATCCCAGCAAGGTTACAACTATTTTCAAAATGTGTCTCATATAAGAATGTGGTGGGTAACCATAAGGTGGACTGTCATTGGTTGGGCAAAGAGTGTGTTGAACAGGAAGCTATGATACCTGACTTGCCCCGTGCAAGAGACTCTGAATTCCGTAGTGGTTTCTAGTGACGGCCATAAAACATACACACACACACAGAAGACATCATAAGACTCTCAATTAATTATGAAAGAAGAAATTGATTTGTATCATATGAATATTCATTGACATTCTTCAATTCCAGGTCTTGATTGGTTTGTGTCTTTTGAATAGCTTCTGAGAGCTCTGTGCTTGGGGTTTAGTGTAGTGCGCTTGTTTATAGTGTCATTTAAAGGTCACTCTTCATAACTCATTGATTCTTTAACTGACTCTTTAACTGACCTTGCACCTCTTGGGATTTTCCACTTGGTTTTGGTTCAAACTGGACTTGGCCCATATGCCTCCATAGGCTTTTTTTGTGTGTGTTGTAGAAAGAGCTAAAATGGGTTTAGTAGAAAGTAAGTTTTAGGTTTCAGTGATGGGCTGAAAGATGGCAGCTGGCAGGGTCTGAGGCAGGAGGACTCTGCCTGCTGTGTTGAGGACAGGTAGGGGCAGAGTCTGCTTGGGCCAGTGAAATGTCACCACTCTCGTTGTTTTTCATGTCAATAGCATCCCCCCGCCAAGTCCATTTACAAAGACTACTTGTGGTATCTGTGTAGTGGAATGGTGGGGTTGGAGACCCAATTTGGTTGCTAAGAATGCTGGTAGACCATGACTGCTAATATCCTAGACTCTGGGCAGGGCTGGTCCATTATGCCAGCAACCGTGTTAATCTATGACTGTGCCTACAGGAGCTTGTTAATAAGATCTGTACACATGGACTTTTGTGTACTTTGTCTGTGTATTACAATTTGAATAAAGTAACTTTGCCTAGGAAATAGGCACAGGCACTATTTTAGGAACATCAAATTTGGTGCCTTTTCATTTTGGTTTGCCACATTTGGGCAAACGGGCCTGAGTGAGTTTTAGCTAGGAGTGACGGAGCATAGCGTTCTTTTTCTTACTTTGCACATTATTTGGACTCTGCTGAAACAGGCACCTGCAATAAATAAGCTTATGAAACACACTCGGCTCTATTATCTAGGCCAGCTCTTGTCATGGACACACACAGAGCATGGGCAGAAAAACCTCTTTATGTAATACCACTTTTCTATATATTTTTGCATTCGCTTAATGCGTGATGTTTAGTCTGGTTTGAGTGGGGGGGGGGGGTTTCCTGGTTTTTTTTTGACCCCCCCCTCCGCTGCCGCCCTGTGCAAAGCTATGTAATCTCCTTAACAGATGACCAGCCAGATGCTGAGCCAATCATATCTTTTGTAAACTGTTATTGGACCCGCCCTTGAGGTGTGTTGCCGAGCTGCGGTTGGTCTTGAGAGCTGCCGCTCGGCAGGCGTGCAACGAAAGCTAGCTGCAGTGCCGGAGAGGGAGGGAGAGAGAGGCGTTTTGTAACACTGCACCTGAATTACTTGGAGGCTCCCACACCCCACCTCAGAACCTCACTGCAGCAGCAGTGCTATTTTTAGCCCTCTTTCAAGAGCAGAAATTATGGTGGGAATAACCTGACTCATGCTCAGCTCTGTGTATCACATGAACTCATAAACACTTGCCTGCTATCGTAACGTGTGAAGGACACTACGGCCTCTGTCTTTGTTGGGCAAATGCAACACCCAGCAGAGTCACTGCTACATGTAGCAAAGACATGAGGATGCATCCAAAATGCATTTGCAGCTATTTTATTTGCAGACTCCACCCATCCATGCATGCTGTGGACACAAAGGGTTGGGAGAAATGGTGTGTTCTCTAATTAATGCCTCTTCATTCAAATCAGCCAAGCATACCTTGTAAGTGATTGAACAATTGTAGATCACGAAAAGCACACCTTTTGTCTTATGTTCGTTTGTAAAAATGCTAGGAAACGTTGTTGGGTCTACCCCCCCCCCCCCCCCATTAGGACCCAATGCGCATAGTGCAGATTTCAAAACATTTGAACTATCATAAAGAATGCCAGTTCTGTAACTGTTAGTAATAATCTGCCATTCAGTATTATAGTTATGAACAATTATTCTGACTTACTGTCATTTCTGCTCATTGTCCAGTGTGCAGTATATTAGCTTTTGGCATTGATGGAAGCACCAAACTGTATTGTGTGTAAGAACCACAAATCAGACTGTAAAAATCTAAATGATGCATTGCAGTTACTTTTGGTCTGCATTGTTTTTGTTTTTTGTTTTTAATATTATCCATTTGTGTTGCACAGTTGCCCTGTGGCCCAACTGACAGTAACAATTGTCCTCGCACACTTGCGTGGACATGTGCAGGAGAACACACACACCAGATATGGTGTCGGGCCACACCACACACTAGGACACTGTCTTACTGGACCACGTGAAGTGGCAGTTCTAGAAAGAGATTTGCCACATCTCTCTTTCTCTCTCTCTCTCTCTCCTTCCAGACTGGCCAGTGTGGGAATGAAGGAGGTGAATTTGTTCCATCGACGCTTCTCTCTCTGTCCCACGGCCACGTCCCCGCCCAAGATCGACCCGCGCACGCTCAGCCGTAACCTGTCCTACGGAGGGGACAATGAGCTGTACTCACTCAGTCCAGGTACCCATCACCGCTGGCCTCGTGCTCGCCGGCGGGCACGCCACACAGACATCCTGCCACCGCAGGGAAGCACCCCTTTCCCCCTTCCACACTGCCCCAGTCGGTCAGCCTGGTTGCGGAAGCGTTGCGGCTATTTCTCCTGACCGTTACAGCCGGCTCAGTAGAGCAGATCTCAGTAAATGTCACCCGTATAAATAATTCTCTTTACATAAACGTAGCCTCACCTTGTTCTGCGCCGCCCTGGTGGATACATGAAGCAGATGTGTTTGCGCGTGTGGGCGGATGCATGTGTGTACGTGCGTGCCCGTGTTCCACAGGGAATGAGTCGGAGAGTAACGGTGTTCCCGGGCAGACGGACGAGGTGAGCCCCGCCCAGTCTCCCAGCACCACCGTGAGTCACTGCCACACCTCAGCACAGCACAAGTTCTGCAGTACAAGCACTCTGGGTCTCGAGAACATGCCCTACTAGTCACTGCCTGCCTCGTTTACTTCCTTTTACTTCCTTGTGTGGTCATTTTGAAAGTATTTCTTTCATCAGTGTAGTCTTGACAGTTAGGCTTAATAGTAAGGCCAACGTTGGATTTCCTGTTGCAAACTAACATTTTTTTTTTTTCTTTTTAATCAGAAATTATCTTCGGTTGGTCTGCTAAGCAAATATTCCCTTAAAAGGAATCCTAATGCCTAATACTGTATATACATTACATACAAATCCAAAATATAGTACGCTTATACATGTCATATGCAAACGTGCAGAGTGAAAATGGGTTACAGCATTAAGGTTGTTGTTCTGGACACAGCTCCCAGCGTCCTCTAGTTATGAAGCTGGTTTTGGGCTAATTTTGGGAGGCAGCCATCTTCCTTGTCTCACATTCTGACCAACGCAGCTCACGGAGCAGAACTACTGCTATTGTGGCCACTCTGAAAGGAACGTTCTGTAGGTGCAGGATGGCTTCAGTTACAGGGTAACATGGAAAATGAATAGGGTGGTGAGTCTAAACTTAGAGCTAAGTGGCAGTGGTGTAATGATGTTGGCCTGTAGAAGAATCCTTTTTTGGTGGGGTGCATTATTAAAGAGTAAAACTTGTGTGAACATTAGTGCTTTTTGGTTTTGCCTGAAGTGATCCTAGATTTGGCTTGCTTGTCATTGATTTAATTTTTTTTGCTATCTGCCTCTCTTTCTCTCTTTGTTTCTGTCCATCTTTCTCTGTGTCTGTGTACCTGCCTCTCATTCTGTGTGCTCTCTCTCTCTCGGTATGTATCTGACACTTTTCTCTCTCTTCCTCTTGTTTAGTCGGAGTCAAAGATGTTCATAGGCCTGGAGAAAGAGAGTTCCTCACCCACTGAAAAGCTGGCAAGAAAGGAATCTCTAAAGGTCGAATGAACCCTTCCTTTACACAACATTCTTAAATAAAGTTTGAGCATGCTTGTATGTAATTGAGTTCTAAAAAATGAGACTTCAGATGTGACCTCTTGGCCTGTGTGAATATTTCAGAGCACCATGCATACATCTCTGGCACCACCTTGTGGTTTGATAATGAATGAATGAATCCATAGACATCCATAGCTACAATAATTAATTTATTGATTGATTTGATTTGTGTTTAATTCAAATCACTATGTACAATCCATTACCATAATGGCTTGAGTGATGTACAGTTTTCACTTTTGTCTTCAGGTACAGAAAATGAATTATCGTCAGGAAAAAAAGAGGGCGACCAAAGAGTTATTCAGCGCTCTTAAAGACCCCAGTGTGGTCATAATGTCTAACTGGTTAAAGGTACAATGTCACAGTTGTTAAAACACACACGTCATTTAAGTTCAAAATGTCAAAAATGAATCAAAACAATTATGCATCTGTCCTTCAGATCCGGGGAACTCTGAAGAGCTGGACCAAGCTGTGGTGTGCTCTGAAGCCCGGAGTCCTCCTGATCTATAAAAGCCAGAGCTTGGAGCACTGGGTGGGGACCGTGTTGCTCAACGCCTGCAAGTTGATTGAACGGCCATCAAAGAAAGATGGCTTCTGTTTCAAACTCTACCACCCCTTAGAAAAGTCCATCTGGGCCATGAAGGTTAGACATGGCTTTCTCTGTCTGTCCTTAATAATGTATATTACTAAACCATCGACCCCATCCGTTTGTTTCCATATTCATCGCACTGTTTCATGGTTGCCTTAATTTAGAGCAAGACTGCTCAGTGGTCCACCACAGTTAAATAAAATAAATGGTGTTTGCATGCCTCATTAAATTTGATAGTTTGTACTGGTGTGCTAATCAGAAGATTGGTTAATTAATTGGTTGATTAATTAATCCCAGGGCCCTAAAGGAGAGACAGTTGGCTCCATCACGCAACCTCTTCCTAGTAATTACCTGATCTTTAGAGCTGCATCTGAGACTGACGGTGAGTTCCTGTGTAGCAGTGTTTTACATCATCCTGTATATGTTTAGCTTTTTTTGCATCACTTATTGGAGGTATGTAGTTGCCATAGTCAAAAAAGACAGTAATCATATTTGAGATGTGAATGCAGTATCAATTTGTTCTACTGGCCAATCAAATCTCTGGAAAGTTTGCATTAAAAAAAATTTCTCCAGAGAAAATGCTGCAGATTGGTGCAAGCGGTTCAGCATCCTTCTCTCTGAAGTCTAGGTGTCTTTACTGCAAGACATTAGTAGTACCCTGACATTCCCTAATTGTCATGGACCCATGTCCATGTCTCTGGAGCATGTTGACAGTGAATGTGCCCAGAACCAGCGCCTTCTATGCTGGCTTCCTCTAATTTCCAAAAAGACATAAATAACTAGCAAACAAACAAACAAAAATGTCATGGCAACGTTCACATTGAAGTGACCTCAAACCCACGAGGCACTCAGATAAAACATAGCCATATAGGAAAGCATGGCAGAATTGTAAATGACTTGGCCTGCCGGCTTGCGTGCGCAGGCCACTGCTGGATGGACGCGCTGGAGCTGGCCCTCAGCTGCTCCAGCTTCTATAAGCTCACGGCCAAGAGCAGCAGAGACGGAGACCTGAGCAGCTCCTCCGACTCCTCTAATATACTTCACCTCCTGCAGTCTACTGCCCTCACTGACCAGGAACTGCTCCAGTGAGTGTTCAACACGCGCGCGCGCGCGCACACACACACACACACACACACACACACATGCAGGAGCAGCAGCATTTTAGTCTCGAGTAGACTAAATGATTCTCAATTTTTCAGAAGAGGATCAGGCTTCAACATGGCTCTGAATGAACTGTTCAGCACACTGATCTTTGTGTGGCTTGTGTTAGCACAGGGTCTCTTGCATTGCATTGTCAGAACTGTATCCTAATAAACTGTGACCAAAATATCTGTTCACATTTGCCTTACTTTCATCAGACTAATGAAATGTCTGGCTGGAAATGGTTCCAAATGGGCTTGATGTGAGGCATGCAACTTGTGTGAACAAAGGTTAAGTTAAACTGAACAAGATGTTCTACTGTTTTCTTTTTTTTTTTTTTTTCCTGTGCTGATCCATTCTACTGTAAGCCTTTTAGAACTTTCGGCTCTTTTGTTTCTTCAGTAATAGGAGGAGAAGGTGAGGTTTTCTTGTGGCAGACATTGGTCATTCTGGATACGTGTGTGTGTGAGAACAAGGGAACAAAGCAAACGTTCATCATTGTTCAGTTTAGTCCTGGATTAGTCCCAGTTTTAGTCCCGGGCCTCTGTGTTTTCCTCCCTCACTCAGTGACGCATGCTGTCAGGTAATGCAGCCTATTATCCACTGCTTAGTTTGAACGTGCTGCACTGATGCAGAAAAGAACAACAGCAGATGAATGGTCACTTTTTAGAACGCTTTCCAAGCTAATCTGATGCGTGCTCTGAAGCGGGGTTCCAAAATCCCATCCTGGGCATTTACCATCCTGCAGTTTTTCTTCCAGATTGCACACCTGATCTGGTTAGTTAAGTCCCTCAGTGGCATCTTTAATATTAGAGTCAGGGGTGGTAGAGTTGGAACTAGACTTTCGCAGGGTGCATTTGAGCACCCATAGACTGAGAATTAGAAGTGGAACACTGTTATTAATCATTATAACTGTTTTAAGGATGAAGCACAAATATTTATTGCTGGTTTTGAATTCCAGTAATCTCTGGGTAACTAGGTAGAAGTTATTTTTATTCGACTTTTGTGTTGTTCGTACACAGCTGGATGGGTCTTGCCTGTTTGGCATGTACCATTTGTGACCTAGTATGTGTTGTGCTGTTCGCTACTTCCCTGTCCTGAGAGTCCTTTGTTGCCTGAGCATAAAACAGTAAAACAGTGGTGTCCTGGACCAGAAATCGTATATAATGTATTATTATTGTGTCTGTATGCATCATCGTGATTTGTCTTTGTGAATGTGTGCGCGCGCATGTTTACGTGTGGCCATGTGTGTGATTGCTGGTCACAGTCTGCCACAAACCACTCATCCTCCGGTTGGCAGCTCTCCTAGGCCACCTCTTCTCCACCCCTCCCCAAGTGTCCTGTGGTCACGCTGCACCTCATAGCCAATCTGTTTTGCCCTGTTGTGTCATGTGACAAGCAGAGGAACAGGAATAGACGAGGAGAATACAAACTCAATACCTCCCCGAGAGAGCCGTCATCAGACGAACACACACCAATCACGTGTGCAGACGCACATTTAACAGACAAGGCTGTAGAACAGGAAAAACCGCTTTCGGGAAGTGGCTGTCCTCACTTTTTGGAGCTATACATTATTAGAGATCTGAAAGTCTGTGGATAGTGAGCAGTCAGTAGTGCCTTGTAAAAAGTCTTTGACATCTAGTAGCTGCTTTTCCCTAAGGTAAGTAGTTCCATTTAGATCCAAAGCTGTTTTTGCCTCAAAAGTTTTGTTAAAGGGAGATATTCTAGTGGGCATTTGTCTAGCTTGTCACTGTTTTTGTGCTGCCTTGCGCGCTCTCTCTCTGTATCTGTGTGTTAGAGTAAGAGGCAATCTGTGAGTGTGGGTGTGAGAGTACACATGTGCACTTGTGAGTTGTAGTGCATAGCGTGTGAGAGAGTGTCATACTAATGGCCAGATGAGAGCTGTGCAGCTCACAGGAGTGGTGTAGTGTGTAGCAGTGGCTGTTGGGCTGATGGCAGTATCATGGTTATGTCTAGCCCGGCATGGGGGACACCTCCTAACTAGTGACGTCACCGTTGGCCATGACTTTTATGTTGCTCGTGGAGACGAAGAACGGCGTGGTTGCTTTAGCAACGAGGTTGACGAGACTTTCAGAGCAGTGTTATGAACACAGTAATAATAATAATGGCACCGAGGCCTGTTGGATAGCAGCTGTTTAAAACCTGGCTAAGAATTCTTTCAGGGAGGTAGTAGCAAAACCACCATAATACGAACAGGTGCCTTTAACTTTTGACATGAGACATGTGCTACAATGTCTGACTAAACCAACGAGCAAAAAATGTTGTGTTCACAGTAATTTAGTTTACGTAATTAAATGTAACTGTAATTAGCGAGTTTCATACTCAGGTCATAATGTTTTTGTGTGTATATATTTTTAGGTTGAACGACTCAATGCTGGAAAACAGTCACATGGAGAACGACGGCTACTCTGACAAATCTGAGCGAGAGGCCCATGAGGACTCAGACACCGCAGCCAATGACACCGGTGGACGGCTGACCGAGGAGAGTGATATGGACCAATCAGATGACCTTTCTCCTTTCCTCCAGGCAACTGCCTATGTAGAACAGGACGAGGAGGAGATGGGAGAGGTGAAAGCTGCAGATGAATTGCTTAATCAATTAATGTGCAGAACCACACACCCATTTTGGTTAGTAATGCAGAGTCAGCTCTGCTACCTCCTGCTGGGGGTGGCGGTGTTGGGGCAGCCTGTGTGGCCAGCGCAGTGACCGGCCCGGTGGCGTTCCTACAGGCCGGCGAGGCATCCCAGGTGGAGACCGTGTCCGAGGAGAACAAGGGCCTGATCTGGACGTTGCTGAAGCAGCTGCGGCCGGGCATGGACCTGTCCAAAGTGGTCCTGCCCACTTTCATCCTGGAGCCGCGATCCTTCCTGGACAAGCTCTCGGACTACTACTACCACGCCAACCTACTGTCCCAGTGAGCCAGCTCACCCCTTATCTCACCCTTATCAACCCACCTCCCTGCCTTGCCAGTGTCTGCTGGGAGGCGTAGAACAGCACGGCACAATGCCTTTCACTTTACATGTGCTTGAAAATCTCCCATTTTTGTGGTTCTCTGTCTTTTAGTCTTTGTCTTTGGTCTTGAATGATTTTGCATTCTCTAGTCTGTCTTTAGTCGTTGTCCAGCCATGACTGTCCCATGAGGGAAAGTGGTCAGAATTGGCCTGATATTTTAAAGCATGTTTTTCTCGTAATCAGGGCAGTGACGGAGGAAAGTCCCTACTGCAGGATGAAGCAAGTCTTGCGCTGGTACCTGTCAGGCTTTTACAAGAAACCCAAGGTCAGTTCACAACCATGTGGTCCCTTTCTCACCCAGACCTTTCCCTCTTTGAGACTTTTGCTCTTTATCTAGTGTTTATTTTTTTATTTTATTTTTTTAATTAATAATTATTTTTACAATTATTATTAATTTTATTATTATGAATATAGTACACTTTACAGGCAGATATCAACTTTTACAATCCGTCTCACACCGATGAAAAGCAGAAGCTAATTTGTACACAGTGTACTCTCTATCAGAAACCACAGCCCCCTGGGGGACCTTACTGGGTGCAGGGGAAGGCGAGGAGGTTCAGACCAGGACAGAGCACCACCCATCACTGGACACACACACACACACACAGAGCACCACCCATCACTGGACACACACACACACACAGAGCACCACCCATCACTGGACATACACACACACACACACACAGAGCACCACCCATCACTGGACATACATACACACACACACAGAGCACCACCCATCACTGGACATACACACACACAGAGCACCACCCATCACTGGACATACATACACACACACACAGAGCACCACCCATCACTGGACATACACACACACACACACACACACAGAGCACCACCCATCACTGGACATACACACACACAGAGCACCACCCATCACTGGACATACACACACACACACACACAGAGCACCACCCATCACTGGACATACACACACACACACAGAGCACCACCCATCACTGGACATACACACACACACACACAGAGCACCACCCATCACTGGACACACACACACACACACAGAGCACCACCCATCACTGGACATACACACACACACACAGAGCACCACCAATCACTGGACATACACACACACACACACACAGAGCACCACCCATCACTGGACATACACACACACACAGAGCACCACCCATCACTGGACATACACACACACACACACACACACAGAGCACCACCCATCACTGGACATACACACACACACACACACACACAGAGCACCACCCATCACTGGACATACACACACACACACACACAGAGCACCACCCATCACTGGACATACACACACACACACACACAGAGCACCACCCATCACTGGACATACACACACACACACACACAGAGCACCACCCATCACTGGACATACACACACACACACACACAGAGCACCACCCATCACTGGACATACACACACACACACACACACAGAGCACCACCCATCACTGGACATACACACACACACACACACACACAGAGCACCACCCATCACTGGACATACACACACACACACACACACAGAGCACCACCCATCACTGGACATACACACACACACACACACAGAGCACCACCCATCACTGGACATACACACACACACACACACACACACAGAGCACCACCCATCACTGGACATACACACACACACACACACACAGAGCACCACCCATCACTGGACATACACACACACACACACACACACACAGAGCACCACCCATCACTGGACATACACACACACACACACACACACAGAGCACCACCCATCACTGGACATACACACACAGAGCACCACCCATCACTGGACATACACACACACACACACACAGAGCACCACCCATCACTGGACATACACACACACACACACACACAGAGCACCACCCATCACTGGACATACACACACACACACACACACACAGAGCACCACCCATCACTGGACATACACACACACACACACACACAGAGCACCACCCATCACTGGACATACACACACACACACACACAGAGCACCACCCATCACTGGACATACACACACACACACACACACAGAGCACCACCCATCACTGGACATACACACACACACACACACACAGAGCACCACCCATCACTGGACATACACACACACACACACACACACAGAGCACCACCCATCACTGGACATACACACACACACACACACAGAGCACCACCCATCACTGGACATACACACACACACACACACAGAGCACCACCCATCACTGGACATACACACACACACACACAGAGCACCACCCATCACTGGACATACACACACACACACACACACACAGAGCACCACCCATCACTGGACATACACACACACACACACACACACACAGAGCACCACCCATCACTGGACATACACACACACACACACACACACAGAGCACCACCCATCACTGGACATACACACACAGAGCACCACCCATCACTGGACATACACACACACACACACACAGAGCACCACCCATCACTGGACATACACACACACACACACACACAGAGCACCACCCATCACTGGACATACACACACACACACACACACACAGAGCACCACCCATCACTGGACATACACACACACACACACACACAGAGCACCACCCATCACTGGACATACACACACACACACACACAGAGCACCACCCATCACTGGACATACACACACACACACACACACACAGAGCACCACCCATCACTGGACATACACACACACACACACACACACAGAGCACCACCCATCACTGGACATACACACACACACACACACAGAGCACCACCCATCACTGGACATACACACACACACACACACAGAGCACCACCCATCACTGGACATACACACACACACACACACAGAGCACCACCCATCACTGGACATACACACACACACACACACAGAGCACCACCCATCACTGGACATACACACACACACACACACAGAGCACCACCCATCACTGGACATACACACACACACACACAGAGCACCACCCATCACTGGACATACACACACACACACACAGAGCACCACCCATCACTGGACATACACACACACACACACACACACAGAGCACCACCCATCACTGGACATACACACACACACACACACAGAGCACCACCCATCACTGGACATACACACACACACACACACAGAGCACCACCCATCACTGGACATACACACACACACACACAGAGCACCACCCATCACTGGACATACACACACACACACACAGAGCACCACCCATCACTGGACATACACACACACACACACACACACACAGAGCACCACCCATCACTGGACATACACACACACACACACAGAGCACCACCCATCACTGGACATACACACACACACACACACACACACAGAGCACCACCCATCACTGGACATACACACACACACACACACACACAGAGAGCACCACCCATCACTGGACATACACACACACACACACAGAGCACCACCCATCACTGGACATACACACACACACACAGAGCACCACCCATCACTGGACATACACACACACACACACACACACAGAGCACCACCCATCACTGGACATACACACACACACACACACAGAGCACCACCCATCACTGGACATACACACACACACACACACAGAGCACCACCCATCACTGGACATACACACACACACACACACACACAGAGCACCACCCATCACTGGACATACACACACACACACACACACACACACACAGAGCACCACCCATCACTGGACATACACACACACACACACACACACACACAGAGCACCACCCATCACTGGACATACACACACACACACACACACACACACACACACACAGAGCACCACCCATCACTGGACATACACACACACACACAGAGCACCACCCATCACTGGACATACACACACACACACACACACACACACACACACACACACACACACACACACACACACACACACAGAGCACCACCCATCACTGGACATACACACACACAGAGCACCACCCATCACTGGACATACACACACACACACACACACACACACACACACACACACAGAGCACCACCCATCACTGGACATACACACACACACACACACACACACACACAGAGCACCACCCATCACTGGACATACACACACACAGAGCACCACCCATCACTGGACATACACACACACACACACACACACACACACACACACACAGAGCACCACCCATCGCTGGACATACACACACACACACACACACACACACACACACACACACACAGAGCACCACCCATCGCTGGACATACACACACACAGAGCACCACCCATCACTGGACATACACACACACACACACACACACACACAGAGCACCACCCATCACTGGACATACACACACACACACACACACACACAGAGCACCACCCATCACTGGACACACACACACACACACAGAGCACCACCCATCACTGGACACACACACACACACAGAGCACCACCCATCACTGGACACACACACACACACAGAGCACCACCCATCACTGGACACACACACACACACAGAGCACCACCCATCACTGGACACACACACACACACACACACAGAGCACCACCCATCACTGGACATACAGAGCACCAACCGTCACTGGACATACACACACACACACACACAGAGCACCACCCATCACTGGACATACACACACACACACACACACACAGAGCACCACCCATCACTGGACATACACACACACACACACACAGAGCACCACCCATCACTGGACATACACACACACACACACACAGAGCACCACCCATCACTGGACATACACACACACACACACAGAGCACCACCCATCACTGGACATACACACACACACACACAGAGCACCACCCATCACTGGACATACACACACACACACACACAGAGCACCACCCATCACTGGACATACACACACACACACACACACACAGAGCACCACCCATCACTGGACACACACACACACACACACACACACACACAGAGCACCACCCATCACTGGACATACAGAGCACCAACCGTCACTGGACATACACACACACACACACACACACACACACACACACACACACAGAGCACCAACCATCACTGGACATACACACACACACACACACACACACACACACACACAGAGAGCACCAACCGTCACTGGACACACACACACACACACACACACACACACACACACACACACACACACAGAGAGCACCAACCGTCACTGGACATACACACACACACACACACACACACACACACACACAGAGAGCACCAACCGTCACTGGACATACACACACACACACACACACACACACACACAGAGCACCAACCGTCACTGGACATACACACACACACACACACACACACAGAGCACCAACCGTCACTGGACATACACACACACACACACACACACAGAGAGCACCAACCGTCACTGGACATACACACACACACACACACACACACACACACACACACACACACACACACACAGAGCACCAACCGTCACTGGACATACACACACACACACACACACACACACACACACACACACACACACACACACACACACACACAGAGCACCAACCGTCACTGGACATACACACACACACACACACACACACACAGAGCACCAACCGTCACTGGACATACACACACACACACACACACACACACACACACACACACAGAGAGCACCAACCGTCACTGGACATACACACACACACACACACACACACACACACACACACACACACACACACACACACACAGAGCACCAACCGTCACTGGACATACATGCACACACGGAGCACCAACCGTCACTGGACATACATGCACACGCGGAGCACCAACCGTCACTGGACATACATGCACACGCGGAGCACCAACCGTCACTGGACATACATGCACACGCGGAGCACCAACCGTCACTGGACATGCATGCACAAGCGGAGCACCAACCGTCACTGGACATACATGCACACGCGGCGCACCAACCGTCACTGGACAGACAGAGCACCAACCGTCACTGGACACACAGAGCACCAACCGTCACTGGACACACACACAGAGCACCAACCGTCACTGGACACACAGAGCACCAACCGTCACTGGACACACACACAGAGCACCAACCGTCACTGGACACACACGCTCACATTCTCACATTCATACAGGACAATTTAGAATATCCAGTGAACCTAACCTCCATGTATTTGGACTGTGGGAGGAAACCAGAGGCCCCGGAGGACAGCCATGCAGACGCCCAGATAGGGACTCGACCCTAAACCCCTAGCGCTTAGAGGAAACGTGTCATGCCACCATGCTACCCATCTTAGCACCTTTGATGAAACGTTAATGTAAAAAATTTTTATTTAAATTTTTTTTTTAACCTTAAAGTGTTTTCATTTGTATGTAATATTATTATAAGGAAGTGCTATGGAAATGGGGCTTCTTCTCTGCGTGGTGGAACTAGTTCTTCTAGTTGCTCACCATTCACAGCATGCAGTCTATTTAAAAATAAGCAGGACACCGCAGTCTAGGCTGACATAAAAGGTAATAGATTGTGTGTGTGTGTGTGTGTGTGTGTGTGTGTGTGTGTGTGTGTGTGTGTGTGTCACAATTTCCAGGGGCTGAAGAAGCCGTACAACCCCATCCTTGGGGAGACGTTTCGTTGCTGCTGGCTGCACCCACAGACCGACAGCTGCACCTTTTACATAGCAGAGCAGGTAGGACTTCTCCTACCCCCAGTCTGCTAAACCCAGCCAGAAAAATGTGCAGCCTCTGAGTCACGGCTCGGCTAACGGGGCGCACACTGCTCTCGGAGTGTGAGCTGTAACCCCGACTGCCTCCTGCTCCTGTCACACACGCAGGTGTCCCACCATCCCCCGGTCTCGGCCTTCTACATCAGCAATAAGAAAGACGGCTTCTGCATTGGCGGTAGCATCCTGGCCAAGTCGAAGTTCTATGGTACATTTTTTCTATGGTACATTTTTCGGATTCTTTGCAGTTACTTCAGCATTGCTGAAGTGTCAAAAGAAAGCGGAAGCTAGCCACTGGGAATTGCTGCCAAGACTTTGATTTGGTAACACAGTTTAATTTGGTCCAGGCAACTCTTTGTCAGCAATACTGGACGGGAAGGCTAGACTGTTGTTTCTGACCCGTGATGAGGAGTATGTGATTACAATGCCATATGCTCACTGCAAAGGTACCAACATTCAACAGTACAAAGCCACATTTAGACATTTCAGCGAGGTGGAGTTTTCTGGGAATAAAATTACTTCTTTTTTTTTTTAGGTATTCTGTATGGGACCATGACTTTAGAGCTGGGAGGCAATATCACCATAGAGTGTGAAAAAACCAAGTACTGTGCTGAGCTTGAATTTAAGCTGAAGGTACTGGACGTTTCTTAGCTTGTCCTACGTCTACAAGGTGAAGTGTTTTCAATTCAGTTAGAATTCAAGCATTAGACTGATCCTCTCGTTTCTCCGTCTCGCAGCCTTTCCTGGGCAGTTCGTGTAACGTTAACCGGGTTTCTGGAAAGATCCGGATGGGAGAGGACGTGCTGGCCACCGTGGACGGACACTGGGTATGAGGTCAAACTCTCATTGGACAGCGTAGACCAGACTACCCAGTCCCGTCCACTGTCTGACTTTGCCCTTGATTTTAATATGGTGCATTTGATTATGGTGCTTAATAGATTTTAAGATTAAATAGATTTTGTAAAGACAAGGTCAAGCATCACTTACTGTGTAGAATGTGTCCTCTATGGCAATATAATGATACCATTCCTGTAATATGAGTTTTTAGTAACATAAAATTATAGTATACCTTAAATACTTTAAAATCTGATTACATTAATATTAACCATAATATTCTGGGATTACCCTTCCCAGTCCTAGCTGGACCAGACATCCTTCACCAAATGTCTAAAGCATATGATTAACCTTTTGTGGAAGGATGGAGAGGTGCTTCTCCATGAGAAAAGGACTGGCCACCAGGGGGTGCTGTGGAGCCCCAACGCTGAGGTGCGCAAGCAGAGGCTGAGGAGACAGGTGGTCCAGCTCGAGCAGCAGGGGCCCTTTGAGTCAGAGAGGTATGCTCAGGCTTGCGTACTGTGTCCCAGGACTCATAGGGCAGTGGAAGCTCAGTGGTTAAGGCATTTGACTTGTAATCGGAAGGTTGCTGGATCAAGACCCTTAACCCTCATTTGCTCAAGTTGTACTCAGTCATAATTGTAAGTCGCTTTGCGTCAGCAAAATGCTGTAAATGTAAATAGTTTACACAGACTACTGCAAATACAAGCTCGATCCCAATTACAGTAGAACAGCTGCTGCTCGTCATTGTGTGATTTAAGTCCCTTTTTTCTCAACCGATATAATCCACATCCAAAGTGTTTGTGAAAGTCACCTATTAAGATATTTAATGGTTATCAGTACCTTGGTTCAAAAAGTCCTTGTGAGCTTGTGAAGGACAACAGGCTTGCTCCCCCCCCTCCAGGCTGTGGACACATGTGACCAGCGCCATTATCGCCAAGGACCAGAACAAAGCCACACAGGAGAAGTTTGTCCTGGAGGAGACACAGAGGCAGGAGGCACGGGAGAGAGGAGAGAGGCCCTGGTGCCCGCGCCTCTTCACCCTGAACACCGACACCAGCGAGTGGCAGTACAAATACGCAGAGTACGGCTGCATGCACCCGTCCAGTAGGGAAACGTTACGGATGAAAGTGAACGTATCTGGCTGTTTGGCACTGATGTCCTGCATCTCTGTCGTCCTCGCAGCACTAAGCCGTGGGATTCTGACTCCTGCCTGGTTCAGTTTGAGAAAGACGGAATCATCCAGGCCAAAGTCAGGCCCCGCCGCCAACATGGCGCCTTCACCTACAGCCATACCTGGACCGGTCAGCAGAAGGTCAGCTCAGCATTTAGCCACTTGCTCAAAAAATAATTTCCTTGCTCATGTAAATACAAACTTTTTTTTTGTGTGTGTGTATTTAGGCCCAAGTGAATGGGAAGCACAGAAAATCAAGCAGCCAGCCTTCCAGCTGCAGTCAAAACACAGAAAGCAGCAGCAGCAGCACACCCGAGCCCACACACGAGTCCTCCGACAACGAAGGCAAGCTGAACACACACCAATACTCTAAAGACGCAGATGCGGTATTAGTGTAATGTAGGTCCTGTAGAAAGAGAGCCTAACTGTGGTGTGTCTTTAGGCTTTTTGAGCCAGTGTGCCAGATGTAATAAGGAGGTGAAGGACCTTGCTCTCATTGAAGCCTCCATTGCCTCTATACAAAAATCACAGCAAGACATTCAGAAGTGAGTATTACAGTTGCTTCTCAGTAATGCACTGTTCACTACATGTTAACTTTTTTTTATTATAAAACTCCTGGATGTAAAAGATTGGTCAAATTGTGTTCCAAATTGATCAGTATGTGTGTGTGTGTGTGTGTGTGTGTGTGTTCAGGAACCTGAGAGCGTTGAGTGGTCAGTTGGCACGGCGCACACAGCAGGGTGAGAGTCTGAGTGGCCACCACTGCTTCATCCTCTGCGTCCTACTGCTTTTCCAGCTCCTCATAAACTACGTCTTCACCTGAGAGGTCATCACCTAGTTGCTTAGAGACTGACACTAGCAACTGTTGCCTAGCAATAAACAAAACCAAACTACCACCACAACACGTCTCCTGAATGACCGTAGCTATATCACTAGGCACCAAGCACTTCGAAATCAGAAAGAGAAACAGACACTTAACAGCAATGAACGAAACGGATTGAAGTGTAAATGTCGCCCTGTCACTCTTGCTAATGGATTGTGTGTTTTATACTTCTTTGCAATACTGTTGATGTTTTTTTGTTTTTGTTTTTTTGGGACACATTCAGGCCCTATGGGCGGGTGTGTGTGTGTGTGTGTGTGTGTGTGTGTGTGTGTGTGTGTGTGTGTGTCCATGTCCATGTCCCCACTCCCTTCCACTTAAGATACTGGGCCTTAATGCTTACGCCAAATAGAAAGGACAATGGAAGAGTAATCCATGGAAAACCAGTCACCAGTGCAATGTTGTGTGCTTCTGTCTCCTGTGTCTGATCACCCAGAGCACAACTCCTCTTCAGTGGTTTTACCAAAACAGTATTCCTCCGTAGTTAGAAGTGCATCTGTTTACGTGCTTGTTTCTGTACCCTCCACACTAAGAAAAGTAAATGCATTCTGTTACCAAATAAAGCAGATTGCATTGTTCTGGATGAAGGAATGTGACGCCAACACAGACCTCCAGTGGGCACGCTGCCATGGGCTACTGAAACCTTACAGGGGCCTGTGCCACCCTGAGGACCTAATTGGTTACATCTGAAGGTCTTGAATTATGAAGTGAAGTTTGTGAATATAAATATGATAAGGAAGGTTCTCTTATTGAATATGTATATATTTGGAATGCCATTTCAAATGAAATCGAGAATGTATTTATTTGATTTATTTTATTTTTTTTTCCCTTGTTTTTAATCATACTGTTTTAAAATTGATGCATTAGACTCATTGTGGTTTTCTGGGAGCAATACAGTCGCGGCTCTTCTGCAAAGGCTGGAGAACAGAGGTACTGAGACATCCTGCTCGCACTCCTGCTACTACTGTAAATACATCAGCTACATGTTGGCGCCCTGCTGTTGGGAGTTGAGTTTGAGCACAGTGATGTTCTCTTATAGCTGATGTGAGATTAGTGTGCTTGGTTATCTTAAGTACATTTCAATACATGGGGTTCTAAAAACAGGACTGGATAAGTCTGCTGGGAGTGCTTTGCTTCGTTTGGTTTTGTTTGTTTGTTTTGTTTTACTGCACCCAGTAAAAAACATTCTAAATAGGAAATGAAACATATGGCTCACTGAAATGAAACAAATGACTCAATGTTGATATTTCTTGCATACTGCAGCACTACAGTAAACTTTTACATTTTGAGTCTTTGTGGTTTTAGCTTTTTGTGTGGTACAGTCGGTATGTTTCCTCCATCACCACTAGATGGCTGTATAGGGGTGAGTTCCAAAACTCAGCTGGCGATGGAAATTGCTCTTATTACCTCACTCTACATAATCACAAATGTAAAATTATTGACCATTAACCAGTAAATTATGTGTGCTTTTTTTATAGTAGTTAGGTAAAATGATTCTGAGGACCTGAGTGACCATGGTACAGAATTATTGAGTGAGTGAGTGAGTGAGTGAGTGAGTCCCTCACTCATCTGCACATGGCTGAGTAAAGATGTGGAGAAGCAGGCAGCACTGCATTGTGATAAGCCACCTGCAAACAATTCTGCAAAGTTCCCACCTGTTAGAAATTTGGGGAAAGTACTGTAGTGATTTACTGATTCTTGATGTTAATTTGAGCATGTTGAATATCGTCATGTCTTGCATCAGCCAGGCTGACCACAGGAGAGGTCAGACTTCAGCAGAGGAAGAAAGAGGTGAAGGGAGATGAGCAGTGGGCGTGGTTGACACCTTAGAGGCCTCAATACGCGGAATATTATCACCTCTGACCTTGCCATGTTCTGCCATCTAGACACAGCGTACCATTCAGGGAGAGTTACAGATGCACTCAGCATAAACCCATCGCAAAGTAGTTGTAATGCATAGGTCAAACTTGAAGGTGGATGGTCAGAAATGAGCAGAAAAAGGACAAGCACACAGTCCAAGGCATGTGTATACCTTCACACCAGTTTGTGTGTTTGTGATGTGTGCGTGCGTCTGAGTTGCCTCCTATGTCTTACTACCTGTAGCCAAAGAGACGGGCCTTCGCGCAGGGGAACTGTAAGTGGCCTCTGTAATGGGGTGTGGTTGCTTTGCGAAAGAGCAGGTTGAGGCACCAGACATTCAGTTCTCCATTAGCCACAGGTGTGCCCACATTAGGCAATAGGATGAATACTTGTATGTAATTGCTTCCGGATTTTTTTATTTTATTTTATTTATTTATTTATTTTTTTTATAACCATCAAGCCTGCAGTTATTTTTTTAGTGACCTCCAAGTCAAGCTTAGGTTTTATTTGAATAAGACTATTTTTATGTTTAATCTGCTTAACCTTTCATACATTACCTTTCATGATGGCACATACTGTCAAGTCATATTTCACTGAATGAAACAAAGGGATTTAGTTGAGTCGTCTTGATCTCCAGGAACGTCAGGGCGTTTTGACGTACTAGGCAACACTTTGGTTTTGGTGTCGGCTCCGATTTTCCCTGGAGCTGAATTGAAATGTGATCTAGCTTATGATGATTATGAGCCAATTTACGTTTTATAAAAACGGGACTGTCTTGGAATGCATTTTTTTCCTCTGCGAGCGTTTTTCACTTGCTGGTTTTGCAGCGTTTGTGCAGCTCTTCATGGGCTTTGTTTGGATTCCTTAGCGTTGACACACGACCTTTCGCGTACCTACGCATTCATTCATGCCGCATGCGTCCCCATGTGCAGATCTCCAGTGCTCGCACAGCGCTCTCTGTTTGGTGTGTGAGGCCACGTGTTTCTCCCACCACCTCCAGCCCCTTCTCCACTGCTTCTCCTTCTTCTCGATGGCCCTGAGCCCAAGCCTCCAGAGCGCACATCTGAAAGTGGGCGCACACTGGACCTTTGTGCTGCGGCGCTTGCGGGGGAAGAAGCCGGAAGTGCTCCGGAACCGCACGACCAAATTAGGCCGCATGTGCACTGGACCTCACACAAAAGCATTCCTCCCACCCACAGGCCGCATATGCGCTTTTGGGACGCCCTTTTGAAAGTAAAGTACATTTGAAAGTAAACTATACGACACGTTGTGCAATGGTAGCAACGATGCAGACAGGCTGACCGAACAGAAGCTTGTGAGTAGGCGTTTGGATGATGTCAGACCCTCGGGGTGGGGTGGCGATCACAGGGTCACGGGTGAGCACTGTGCTCCACGGCTCTCGACAGCGTTGGTGTTCCGTGGAAACTCCGCCAGGCATGCTGTATTTCTCCAACCTCCAGGCCTGAGCGGGGCTTCTGTTCGCCTGTGTCCATGCTTCCTAGCACTGTCCAACATTTGTGGATCAGCTTTTGGGAATGTTGGGACTGTTTTGACTTTACTGTTGCTAAGGAGACTGCCATTAGATAGAAATTTGAAGGCCATTTTCACTTATTGTTTGAAAGGACATTACCACACGTATCTTAAGAAAGTACTGAAAAACTTCTGAAAAAGAATAATGGCAAGTGATGCACTACCTTTTAGCCAAACCCATGGGTTTTCATTTATTTTTTAGTTTATCTATCTTTTTCTGTTTCTTTTAGATAGTGTCATTTGAGTGGTATTAAATGCCTTTGTTTGCCTTCAGGCTGTTACATGATTAGTATTTTTTTAAAACTTGCTGTAAGCTTTCTTGTTCGCTGGCACCTCGCACTTTTGTGGCTTCAGGTTCGGAATAAGATTTTTGTCCGCACTCGGTGTTTGGTATTTGGAATGGTATTTAATGAGCACTTCTTAAAAGCAACAAAACGGAGTGCATCCGCCTGCTAGATTAGGCTCTTTGAATCCCTTGGGTGTCCGTCCGTCTGTCTTTGAAGGCAGTAAAGCCGCTGAGGGCAGTCTGAGGTGTGTCGGGGCTCTCCGGGTTGGGTGCCTCATGCGGATGTTTGGTCAGTAATTACTGCCATTCTGAAGCGTTTGTAGTATGCGCAGCTCTGACAGACATGAGAGAGACATGCCTAGGCATGTCTTCCTCCCTTCCTCCCTCTCTCTCTCTCTCTCTCTCACATGCACAGGCTTTATTACAGCTCTGAAGAGGCACAGTTTCAGTCTCACGCATTACTTTTTCAGTGTCTACATAGACTGGGTGAAGCATGTTGTGTATATAATCATAGTCATCTGGATATGTATTCTGGCTGGTGGTAACCACATGATTATTTGCTTATCATATTCTTCATTATTATATTCATATTGTGAAATAAACAAACATTGTTCACATAGAATATTTAACATTTGCAGTTGCTCTTTGTTCCACTGGTTTTTAGGACTTGAAATAAATTATCAAAAGGCTTAAAGGGGCTCATATCAAGCTGTCTGTGCGGTCCATGAAATTATGCATCTGAAGAAATCCTTTGGCAGCCCACTGCCATATTATTTGAGTTTGATCGTGTCAGCTGACTGATGTGTTCTGGCTCTCCGTCCATCTGTCAGACGGCATGATGAAGTCGGTTCAGCAGGGTCCAGGCGGTGTCCTGTCCTCATCTCGGAGCAGGGGCCTGCGTCTCGCGCGTCTTCTGTGATGACTGAATCTGGCTCCAGGGCTCTAGGCCTGCGAGCTTTCCTCACTTCAAAGCACTTTTTTTTTCTGGGAGTGGGAGTCGGGGTCTGCACTACCCCCCAAGACAAGTGCACACGGCCTGGGGCCTGCCCTCTGGGAGCGTGCCACACTCTCTCATTTCCCTGGCAGCCCTGGCAGTCTGTGGGGTTGAGCGTGACCGGAGGTGTGGTGTGCTTGTCGGGTCTTGTTATGGGAACTCGCTATATAATGAGTGGCGAGACGAGGAGGCTGTAAAGGCCGTGAGGATACGCAGACAGACAGATGGAGAACACACCCAAGCTTGAACACAGCCATGACACATCTGGTCTTGTTTCTACCTGGAGACTATACCTTACACATATGTCTGTGTTTGCCCTGCTGAACTGCATTAGGTCTGCTGCTTTGATTAATGGGTGCTGTTATATACAGTACATAGAGAAGCTAGGCTGCCTGAGTGATCTAGTCAGGTTAACTATTTACTGTATTAATATGTCGTCATGTGAGTGTGCTGGATTATGCCTTGTTGTCCAGGAGTGTCAGTCTAGCATTTCTATTTTGCATTAGAATAATTTCCTTCCTTCTTTTCCTTTCCTGTCCCTCTTCTCCTCCTGTTTTGTCTGTTAGCAGTTGCTGTCATGAGCAGCTGTTGGGGGCTTGATAAACAAGACCATGCAGCCTTTGGAATGGCAGCACAGCTGAGTGCTCTAGGGTAGACGTAGATGTGTATAAATATACAAGAGTGTGTGTGTGAGGGAGAGATGACGTGGGGGGGGGGGGTAGTGAATGTCCATGTGCATCTGCCACTCTGGAACTGTGGATTGGATTGGGCATGGATGGGGGAGGTGTGAGGAATGGAAGGCTGACCCTGCTGCAACCAAGCCTGGGGAGAGTCTGAGTTCCTAGTCCCCAACTGCCTTCTGGAGCTCCTCTCGCTTCCCCAGGGCTTAGGCACATCATCGCATGGTGCATGGAGAGGATTTGATGTGTACACCGCGAGACAACATGTCAGGAAACGGATTGCCACTGTATGTTGGGTCAGTGGTTCCCAGGCCTGGGAACTCCAAAGCCTGGCATGGTCTGGGCTCTCCCCTGCCCCCCAGCACACCTGACTCATTTCAACTGCCCCTTGCTAAGCCCTTCGTGTGCTAAATTGGTGTATTTAATATACTGAAATGCTGAGGCTTAATTACTAAATACAGCAGAAGCCTGTAAGATTATCACGCAGAGCGGGAAGCAGCACCTCCAAATACATGAGCTAACGTGAACGCTCCTTTCAAACATGAGCTAACGTGAACGCTCATTTCTAGTATAACACTATCTGCAATTCTTTCTGCATTCTACATACCCCAAGTTGCCTAATGACTTTTGCATGCTAGCTACACAGAACTCATTGTTTCCTTGTTTAGGTGGGTTGAGGGGGAACGTTGACTGAGGAACACTGAGCCTGTATGTGGTGTGATGGTGTGTTTTCCAAGACATTCTTGATCACTCATCCAACTTTTTACAGAACAGTATGTAACATGCGTGTATATGCAATGCTAACATCTATCTGCATAAAAGAAACTTTTCCAAGCTTTTAATTTTTTTTTTTTTTTTAACTCTCGCTATGTCTTAATTATTTTTATATTATTATTAGTCACATTTATATACCTGTTCTCAAACACAAAGACCTTTTACAGACAGAAATCAGCTTTTACACTTAAATCACTCACATGCCAATGAGAAACGGCAGCTAATTTGTGCACATTGTGCTTAAATGCATATTTGTATTTTGGACATATTGGTATTTTCATGACAGTGAAAAAGTGGTTTTTAGTAGTTTCATATCTTTCTGAGGTGGGAGCATGGAAGAAACAGGACCTCCATGTAGCTACTTGGAAAAGTTCAATTTTCATAAAATCATAAGGCTTTGTGAACAGATGTTCGTGAACCACGTCTGTTGGCAAGGCAACTTCAGAAATCCAGCATAAGCTGGTAGCTTCACAATGTGTTGGCCATTAGACCTAAAGCAAAGGCATACTAGAAATGTGCATCAGTTAGATGGTCATGGTACACATATTTATGACCATAGCTGAATATGATTACTAAAAGGTACAATGCAGACTTTTATTATTATTATTTTTTTTAATAATAATAATGTTTAATTTATATAATGCTTCACAAACTCAAAGTTGCTTTACATTAATAGCAATGGTGAGAAAAAGAACTTAAATGAATTGACACACAACACGTTAACAACTATTAACAGAAAAAATGAAAAATGGTGAGAAAAGAGATATATGTTTTAAGTTGGGATTTGAAACAGGAATGTGAAGAGCAGAGGCAGGGAGAGTAAGGCAGAGTGTTCATAGATTTGAAGCCCCGACACACAAAGCTCGGCCTCCTACAGAGACCAGTCTGAACCAGGGGACCGAAGTGAACGGCTTGGGCACCATGAGTGCAGGGAGGTGCAAGACCGTTCACAACTTTTATGATATAACTCTACGGAATGATTATACTAGACATATATCTGTTGTGTCATAGCTAGCTCTGAATCATAACTATTTATTGTTATTTTTCAAATTTTATTGCACGCTAAATTGCTGGGCGATATGTATGCTGTGGTTCGAGAGAGTAAAGGTGTACATTATTATGGTTCATATGTTCTCTGATTGGTGCTGCATCTTGCACACATGCACCTCTGGTCTCTGTTCAGCTCATCGTTTTTTTGCGTTTAACCATTGCGCTCATCACAACTGCATTAAAGATGTGAGACGAGTAGTGCATAATTAGCTAAGAAAATACCAATTAACCACATCCACCTATTTAAATGCTACGTCCCCAGCTTATGTATAGCACTTCTGGTATGTAGTAGCATTTTTCATAGGACATTGCGCTTTATGTCATGAAAATATGGTCCATTCTTTTTTTAGTCAATAAAGGATTCTCTATAGGGAAAACGGATTCCCTACACCATGTTGTGTTCATTGAAGGGTTGATTTGAACAGCCAGGGCGTCTCTTCCTCCATCACCCACTCAGGAACTTTCCCTATCTGTGTGTGTCTGGTGCCTGGCGACCCTCCCTAGCGCGGTCACCTCCGGGAGTCCACGGGCTCCAGTGACCCGAGCAGAATGTGACACACCTGTTTTCACATGCATGCTTATATGCATGGGGGGCATGGGGGACACCAGCCGGTGGGGGGGGGGGGGTTCTCCGGTCTGGTGAACAGTGATTTCCCTCCAAGCTCAGAAGAGGCTGAATCATCGACCCTGTCAAAGAGGCTTCTGTGTGTGTTAACTGGGTTAGGCTGGGTTAGTGGTGAAGGAAGCCACTTGTCTCCGTTTAGCCAGAGCTGAGGTATAAATGGCCTTTCGCAAAAGCTAAAGCTGAGGACCTTTCTATGGCTTTGCAGGAGAATGGCTCCTGCTGGTCCCATTGAAACACTTGTATTGTGTTACACTGTGCTCCTGCTATACAGAACACACCCACAAGGAGAGTTCCGGTCTCTACAATAACCTGCGATCTTATCTTCAAAGTTGAATACCCTGCGCTGAGCAGGCAGTCGCCGTCACAGCTGTGCTGACTTCACACAGATGGATGTTCATTTAGAAAAGAGATGTCTGGGCTTTTTATGACCTCGGATATCCATCATATAGCCATGTTTCTGATTAGACTTCCACTCATAATGACTCAGCTGTGGGGGGTGGGGGATGATCATCCATTATGCTAAGAACACAATGGACTACATCCTCAGTGACTGGACCTCTAATGCACCACCTACGCTTCCATCTGCATTAAGGGCAGAGTGGAGCCTCTGTTGAAAAGTGACCTTGTAAATCCTAGCTTCCTGGGAAAGACACAGAAACAGAGCACAGGTGCAGAGGTTTCACTGCCAAAGTCTAGAACAGAGAGTGGGAATGAGAGGAATGAGGAGCGGTATTTTATGCATACCTGTGTGTGTATGACTGAATGCAAGGAGGAGAGACAGCATGTGTATGTTTGTATGTTTGAGAGAGACGGCGAGAGAAATTCATTAACTGAGTCAAACAGTATTATTAAGGAGTCACCAGCAAGTTGCCAGTTTAACAGGATTGTCAGTCTGTAGTTTTATGTAATGCTGTAGTTCCTCTATGTCTCTTTCCTCTGAAGAACTAGTGGTTATCCAATAATTCCTGTACCATCTTTAATCTCTAGGTCATCATTTTTCTTCCAAAACTTGGTGAATTAACTAAAGTACTTTCTGCTCTCATTAGCTTTTGTAATAACATGCCAAACTACTGACAGGTGATTCCACACTGAAGAGACTCAGAGGTACGCAGATGAGTGTCTGCTAAATCGATTTATTTGGAGACAGATGCTGCCATGCGTTCTGGTCAAATAATTTGTGCTCAGTGGACAAGAGGATGTGTAGCTTGTAATGTGACTTGTGTTGGGGACTTTCCACTCTAATTGTTTTCTCATCCACAGACAGTCTGTGAAAGATATTAGCATGTGACCACACCACAGCTCTGTATATGCCTTAAATAAAACTATTATTCAAATGATTCTTAATAAAAATGTCATCAAATAAATTAATGGACATGTAATGATGAACAGAACTGATTCTGGTTCAGTTTTGTTCAGAGTGTTCTGGCTGCTTTTCAGTTGGCTGATGTGAAAGGGCTGTAGTCTGTATGCCAGAATGACCTGCAGTGAACAGTTGCTGCCCTTTGCCATGTGGGCTTAGCTTCTCTTGAGCTTCCACAGAGCCATTTAATAACCTCCTCTCCTCATCATTACATGCCCTGCTACAGATGGTGGTAATTAGAGTCGTTTATCTCAATCGTTTATCTGGGTGCATGATCATATGTAAATTATATAGCTAACATTTCCAGCTCAATTTTGGGTTTGGCATTATTATGGACTTACAGTTTTAATAGTGTATTAAAGTTAGCATCCTTTGAGAGTTTAATTTGTCGGTCCTCTCTGATCAGTCTTCTTGTGGTGAAGGCATACATTTCCAAGGCAGATAAACTAAGATATCATTGCTTCATTTCAGTTGTGGGTGATGTTTAATTAAATTCTAATATGGCCAAAGAGATAAACTGTACATTTTGGGACAATTGAACTAGCGTAGTTTCTCTCTTTCTCTCTCTCTCTCTCTCTCTCTCTCTCACTTCCTCTTTGAAGAGAAGATATAAATAGAAACGGCTAACACTGACCCTCACAACTAAAAAGAAAACTTGCTCTCTCTCTCTCTCTCCTCTCTCTCCCATTTCTGTGTCTCTCTCTCTTTCCTGTTATATATTGCAGACTTCTTCTCACAGCTGCTTTGAAGGATTCATTTTTCTCACTGCATGGCACAGACCTTTATCTATTGGATCACAACAGTTTTAGCTCTACTCCAGGTCATTGAACAGTAGCTGAGAGATGCCACATTCACTGAATTCCATGTCAAATTTCAGCTAAAATGGGAACAGCGTTAGACGAGATGTTCTGCTTCTCTGAATTATATCCAGAAGTGTGTGTGTGTGAGAGAGATTGAGTATGTGTGAGAAAGGGTGAGTGTGTGTGTGTGTGTGTGTGCGTGCGTGTGTGCGTGTGCCTGCATGCAAGAGAGAGAGAGTGTGTGAGTGTGTGTGTGTGTGTGTGTGTGTGTGTGTGTGTGTATGTGTGTGTGTGTGAGAGAGAAAGGGAGAGTGTGTGCGTGTGTGCGTGCGCGTGCGCGTGTGCGTGTGTGTGTGTGTGTGTGTGTGTGCGTGCATGCGTGCGCGTGTGTGTCTCACTTACAAAGAGAGTGAGAGTGAGAGTGAGTGTGCATCTATCTGCCTCTGTCCATGTCCATGTCCAGAAATACAGACTGACCCTCAGAAAACAAGACTTCAGTTTAGAGAAACAATGTGTAATTAAAACACAATAAAACAAATGAAAAAAACCCACAGCGATGAATTCCACAAAACAATCTAAGAAAATAATCATTTTCTAGTTAGCTAAACTAAGAGGGTTTAATGCAAATGAAGTATGCTGTTTAGATGATGGCCTCAAAAAATATCTGCAGTCTAATAAATGTCCACAGTTGATGCAATGCAGACTCACAGGTGTGCACATGTATATAAAATGAATATAAAATAGAAGTGCATACCAAGCTCCTTGTAAACAAGCCCCAAGAAGAAATGCACTTATTCTATCACACAACAGTGACATTGAAAAATCACTAGCCACATGTCCTTAGGTGTGACTCTGGTATGAGCTCACTCAACAGTGTAATTAGGTGCCATTTTGATGTCCCTACAAATACAGAGATGTTTACCTGAATAAACTAGAGCATCATTTTTCACAAAGCAGCAGCAATAACAAAAACAACAACAATACATTTTATTTATAAGCATCTTTCAGGATACTCAAGAACACTTACAATAGCAAATGAATACATGACAAGAATTATAAGAAATAATAATGGTAAAACAAAAATAATAAAATAACATTAGATAAATGACAATAAAATGAGAGATTAAGACATGGTAAAAGTTACAGTAACGAGTGACAGAACAAAAACACAACGATGATAGAATAAAGCAGTGAGGCAACAGAAATAAACAGGATTCCCAGATCAGGAAAGGCAGCGATCGGCAAAGACTGAGGAGCAAGGGGACGGAGTTCTATCAGCTATGGACCTGCAGCGCTAAAAGCTCCATCGCCATACGCGCGTAGTTTGGCAGGAGGAACAGAGAGCAAATGAGCAGCAGTTTAATAAACAATCATTGTGAGATGATATTGTCCTTCTGACTGGAATCCTACATCAGAAACCTCCAGACTGCACTCATACTTGACAGAAAGAGAAGCATTTATGACAGTCAGGTAAAGCCAGCCTGGGCTGCTCCTGTCCCCCGCGCAAATCATCAGCAATGCACATTGCTATCAAAATAGGTTTCAGTCACACATGGGCCGGATAATCATATACAGCGGAAATGTTTATCAGGGTGAATGACCGTGACACATTTTGCCTGTTGAACATTCAGAAACCTTATTTATTTCTCGTAGCTCCGCCCCTTGCGGGAATGCTAATAGTTTAGTGATGGGTGTTCTCGTTTGGGAAGTAGGCCTGTTGCAAGATGGTTCTCTGGGTTGGGGGGTTTTTGTCAGTGACTTATGCCTAGAAATGTGGCAGTCTGTCTTACTGGAGTCCAAAAGGCCCCCATGATTCATACGTTTCTAGTGAGGAAAACATGTCCAGCTATTCTTTACCATATATATGAATATGTCACTTTTGCCTAAAGTTACCTGTACTTTTTTTGCACTGTTTGATAAGAACAAAAGCTGTAAAGCCATATTAAGCCCAGTCATTTACTACAAAGAACTATGTGGGAAAAATTCTTCATGACTCCAAAAACAATATAATAGTAATTAGATGTGCCCTAACTGATGAGCCCTTAATTCATCATCTAAAACAATAATTTAATTGATTATAATTTAAAATTTTATATAATTTTTAAAAGTTATTATTATTATTATTATTATTATTATTATTATTATTATTATTATTGCTTATTACCATTGGCTTGATTCTTCTTTTTTAGTCTACATTTGGACATTTTAATAGACCCTTGAACATTAACTACAAAGCTAAATATAATGTCAAATATATCACTCAGTCGAGTGGTGATTCATAAGAGCATGTATATTTTTTATGACTCCCAGGATGTGAAAGTAGCCTTGTGGGAGAGTCTTATCTATTAGATATGGACCAATGGAGACATTTCCGCTTAAGGCCCAACCTTTAACACACACACTCATGAACACCCTCCTGTTAGTCACATGAGTGCCCTTGGAATTATATATTCTGAAGCAAGTTCTTGAAATACTTAGCTCTAAAGGATTAAAAAAGTAAACATGAAAGCCATGCAATATCATGTATCATATATTTCCGTCTGTGTGATTTCCGTCTGTGTGGTTTCATTGACAGTTTCTCTTTTGTGTGTGACAGTTTCTCTTTGTGTGGTCCCTTTCTGCAAATATTAACTTCAAACTATACCTAACCATCTTATTTTTGAATAACTGATGTACAAATAAGCCTCAGAAAAAAAGACTGTAAATTATTGTTGATATTGTAGAGGCTCATATATATTTTGCCACACATGAAATGTCAGAGAAGAGCTGCAATGCTGCTGTTAAGAGTAAAGTCATGGCCATTCGTTTTTGTGTGAGCTGTCAGGCTGGCCTGACCTTGTGGCTGGAGGACAGACTGCTGGACTAGACGTTCTGAGAAGGGCAAATTAGTGAGACATATTTAGGGACAGGATCAGGCCGTGGTATCACTTCTCAGATCAGTCTTTTGATCTGTACTGTAGTCTGATCCAGCATCAAAGGCTAGCAGCAATCTAACCCCCAAGAGTTACAGCCACTATGAAGCCTGACCTCATATATATATACTGCCCCCCCCCCGCCATCACTAACTGTACAAGTCCTCTGAATTTAACAGGATCAAATAATAAACCCTATCAGAATTCCACAATCAAAATAAAGGAGACCATTTCCAATTTGTACTTTGCTATTATTTAAGCAGACATGAAAGTACTGCAAGGTAGAAAATTTGAGGTATTTTCTGTCTTCTAACATATGTACACTCAACTTTAAGCAGCTTTATCTTTATCAGACCCTGTTCAAAAACATCAGAATTAAAAATGGAATTAAAATCTGAACCACAAAAGCACATGGGCAAAAGCTATTCGTTTGTCCTGGGTCATATGACACACACACACACACACACACACACACACACACACACACACACACACACACACACACACTCTATTAGTGCAGTACTCTTGTTTCTTCTATGCTGGTTAATTATTCAGCTCTAATCAGCCCTTTTAAATTATACTTGAGGCCTTTGGACTAGAGAGTGATTGGTGCCTCTATATGCTGGCCTTCAGTAAGTGTGAAATTACACCTTTTCCTTTCCAGTGGCTTGTATTGAACTTTGGGTGGGTCAAACATTGTATGACTGCTTAATATACACTTGGTCATGTTTATTGGCAAAAGCTTATGAATCATCGTAAAAGTTTGTTAAATATTCTTTACGTTTACAGCAACATACTCTTCCTCTCACCCAGCCTCACCTGTGCACAGAGCATAGCATTCTTTTTATTCATCAGGCATCCTCACAACACAGCAATGTGGTAGTGCAACAGAACAGGTCCATGGAGGCTCTTATCTCATTCTGCGACACATTTTTGTGAATGAACAAGGGCAACGTGAAGGGACTTTCCAAAGCCTTTTATGTAGCACATTCCATGAGTCAAGGTTAACTGGGCGTTGTTGGCAGTTCATAGATAAAGTGAAATCAACTTATTTCAAGCTGGACTTTTAATTTATTTTGTATATTACTCTGACGTGTATCCAAACACTAAATTGGATTTCTTTTTTTTTTACCATTCATATATTTCAGGTACATTATAAAAATTTCCAGAATAACATGCAGTCGAATAAAATGTGTATTTCTCCTTTTTGAAAATTTATTTAAATAAATACATAGCAAAATAGCACATGTAAATAACTTAGGACAAACAACTTTGCATATAATGCAATATTCCTTGTAACAAATAAATAGTCAAATTTACACTGAAAAGTGTCCCTCATATCAAAGCACTTTGAAAGTTCAAGGGTTCAGTCTTGAGTGTCTGTTTTGCCTGCTAAAATTATTTCTGTGTTTCCAAAACAGCTCCAGGGAACAGCGTGAGGATTTCGCCTCCCTCCAGTCGCCCCTCTGACACAGGCTGAAACGTCCCCTCTTTTGGTCCAAGCTTTCTTCTGGGTCCATTTCTCTACATATATCTACAAAAGAAGAGAAAACTAAAACGCATGCCCGCAACAATATTCTAGGACATATTATTGAACAATTCCCTGCATTCGGCATATTCTACGAAACAGCTCGAACATGATATCCATGCTCAACGATGGAGATGGAGCGTGTGAATTGCCGGCGAGCTTAACGGAAGGGTCGGCGTTTTCCATCATGCGACTCACCGTGCTATGCTGCCGAGCTCAAGTCCTCAAGGCGCTCTGGCCATGCGCATATCTTGCTGTCCCAGGGTCGTGTCCTCCGTGTCTTGCCGCGTCTTAAAGTCCTGAATGGCTTTCCTGTTCTGGAAGTCGATCAGAGCCATTGTAATGACGGCGTTCCAACAGTGGTCCTCGCTCGAGCAGCGGAAGTCGATCTCCTTATTGTCCGTGGTGACGATCGTGAAGTAGACGAATTTGCCGGTGCGCTCCACACAGTCCACCTTCTTAATAGACTGGAGTTTAAGCTCCTTGCTTTTGGTCTTTTTCTGGTTGTCGGCGTAGATGTTCAAGCTGTCCGTCGTGAGCACGCACGTCTTTCTCTTCCAGAACTGGAGGAGATTGTCGCTTCTCTTCTCCAGCTCCCCCTCCTTCAGAATATTCGAAATCTCGGGCGGAGACATTTTCATGATTTTAGTAATGGCGACTGCGTTGCTTCCAAAAACTCCTAAATGGGATCGTCCAGAGGCTTCCCGTAGAGTCTTCCGAAGTCCCCGCAACGGAGCTTCCTCGTGTACGCGCAGGACTCCAGCACGGCAATGGGAATGAATGAGCCGGGCCGCGTTTTATAGCGCGTTTGCCCGCCCGCCCTACTGCACGTCATGGACTCTCGATGGGCTTTAACAGTTGCTCGAGTGAGTCGCTGGCGAGCTGTGGGCGGAAGTCTGGCACAGAGTACAGCAGTGTATCTTTAGGCCTTTGATCCTTAAAACTGGCATTGTAAGCACCAACAGGGCGACTTTCTGTTAATGTCCCACTAAACGGTGGTCTTTTATACAAACGGAATAAACGAATTCTAAACAGGTAGTGATGTTGACCATAAATAAGTTATACACCTTCTGTGCTGCCTTCTGAATGTTGACTGATAAGGTTCCACTAAGGCTAAACCCTAACTAGACTAATTAAAGCTGTACTCTAGGCTGTGTGCTGGGTGTCAGTAGTAAAGGGTCTCCCATATCTAACTGTGAGTAAGGACCTGAATCATTTCAGGACCATCATCCCTTCAGTGTTGCAAGTCCTTGATGTTTTTTCAGCTGTTTGTTTCTTTGTTTTTACAAAACTATGTACAATTTCTTGGTTATTGTCTGAAGTCTGACTGTATAGATAGATAGATAGATAGATAGATAGATAGATAGATAGATAGATAGTCTAATTGATTGATTGACTTTGTAATCCTTAATTTCCTTAGACTCTTCAAATTATTAAATTAATTGGTGGTTAATTCATTTAAATAATATAATTAAATAATTTTTTAAGTTCTAGTTAGTGATTAAAAACACGTCATACACAGGTATGGGTGGGACAATATTTGTCTTTGCCCCAGTGAAGAGGGGGTGTGGGAGCATAATAATTACTGTAGTTATGTCTTTAGTCACTAGTCCATTTTGTCCCACACTTAAACAGGAGGTAGAGACTAGATCTGGTTACACATAGGAGATGAGAGACAGCCAAACACACGTGTGCATTATTGGAAAAAGGTCATTACAGCTGAATCGTGATGATTTTACAATGATTTAACAAAGACATTGCTCCAAGACTTTGCTTCAAGTGCTATCGGATAGTTAAGGTTTTCTTTCAAGTTATGTTATAAGCAAAACTGGGATTTTTTTTTTTTTTTTTTGATGACTAATTATGCAATCAAGGCCAATATCCACCTACACAGGGCATGTTAAGGTTTTTTTCTTTTCTTTTCTTATGAGATGTAATTTAGAGACCTTTGCTCTTTTTCTGTTGTATTAGTGAGTTGTATTGTGGTTACCAGGGTGGTGTGAGGGGGTGTTATCTGGGGGAAAAACAGAGGCAGAGAATCATGTCTGTGCTGTGAGTCAGCCTAACCCAAGGCGTCCCTGCCCTGCTGGGAGGAGCCCTGCCAAGTGCAACTACTTGTTCCTGATCCTGGTAGATAGTGCTTGACTGTGCCGTTACAGGTCCAGTCTTCTCAGCCCTACAAATCATAAGAGGTGGGACAAATGTTTTTATCAAGCACTAAATGCAGAATCAAAATCAGCATAATTTTTGGCACTTTTTTGGGGGTCTTTTATGAGTTCATTTCTCTCTGAATCCTGTGAATCAGTGGGTGTATTTTGAGAACAGTAAATTCCTAATGGTGGCCTCATTGTATGAGAACAGTCATAACAAGGTTTTGTGAAGGAAACTCAGGAGACTAAGCACTGCTTTGAGTTAATCAGAAAAAGTATGTTGACATGGTTTCTGGTTTAGTTGAGAAGATGTATGCACTGTTTAATTGCTAAATAAACACTGTTTTGGCAGTAGAGGGAAATACTTCTGTAGTCTTCAAAATGAAGAATGAAACATTAATGACTCTAAATAAAAGTCAGTGTGACTTCATAAAATGCACCAGGGGCCTTGCCCCATCTGGCTGCAGCATTGATTTCGGTTGTCATGCCTGGACATGTCTCCTAAGCTCAGATTTAGCTTGTGTGGCGGTGCAGTCACTCCTCTGTGATCCAGCCCCAGACACTACAAGGAGCTTCATTGGTTTGGAAAAGTTTGAAGACATTATGACATTACAGGGTGAAACAGCCATGCTGTGGGCTCGTAAGGCTTGTGGAGGGGAAAATATAATTCCTCTTTTACAAAAATGGACTTAAAGTGCTGTGCAAAAGTCACAGTCCACCCTTCCAGCTGGTTTTATTTTCTCATGCAACTGGGTTGTCTATTTTATATCTAATCACATCAGAAATATCTGCATTTGGCCATTTATATGCACATGAAAAAGACATTTGCAGGTCAGTTAACGTTTGGGGAATGTTTGGGTATTTGCTTGTGAGCATGTAAGGACCCCTCTGAAGGGTAACAATCAGTGACACCCTTAAGAACATCCGTCTGAACTACACTTTGTAACTGAAATAGGCTTTAGAACTGGAATGAAGATTTAAAGTGGCAGTAGGATACAACAAAGTAAAGATTAATTAAATACTGATAGATTTCATCACTAACAATTAGTGTTAGAGGCTGTGTAATTCTGTGAAATACAAATTTCCTGTTTTTATTATATTATATATTATATAATTATATAATTTATTAATCTGTACCACTTTTAAATAAAATAAAATAAAGGATTGTTTCAGACTTTTGCACAGTTAAAACGTGGAGGGTCCACTACACATCAGAAACCTGCCATACAGCAATACTGGCTTCCTATACCAGTGGAATGCTAGTAATGTTAATGATTCATTTGTTGGGCTACACACTTATGCACAGCAATGAGTAAACTTTATGTAATAGTAATACAAACAACAATACACTTAATACACTTCAGCATTCACATGATATGAGCTGGCATGATATAACCATGTCACATGCCAAGATTCATTGTCAGTAGAATCCTGCAAAGCACCCTGGAAGGCAGCAGATGTAGAGGAGCGTAAAGGAAGACCTGGATGGACAACATACACAAGTGGTCCACCTTGGAAGTCCAGAAATCACTAGACCAAGCTACTCAGGCTTTGGGTGAAAATCCCTCATGTCCTTTCATAGCCTAATGAGGCATTCCTAAATATGCTGTAGAAATCTTATATTACATATCTTGAAGGAGTTCACATACAGCCTACCTCACATGTCTTTTATACATAAATTAACATAACATAAATTAAGTATGAAAATGTTGGGCTTCATACTTCATAGAAGAATCAGTTCTGCTTCACTAAGTACCCAAGCACCATAAGAGGATTTCTAAATCCTCTGAGTTAGTATATATATATATATAATATATACACACACACACACACACACAGAGAGAGTTTATTACATTCCCACAGTCTGCTACACAGCAATGAATAGGAAGAATCAGTGGTGCCATGTAAATGACAATAATGCAAACAGCACATGGGTGTGAGATAGTTATCATAATGATGAGCGGAGAGGCAAGTGAAAGCAGAGGCGTCTGACAATGCCACGTCAAGCCTCACAGCTGTTATCTGATAACTCTCTGCCAGGCCTCCACGCATGTCAGCAGCCTATCTCTGGCAAGTCCTCTACTCTCCAATTGTTTTGGTTGCCTATATATAGCTCCTTAAGACTCACTGTGTCTTACGTTTGTCCTCGCGCTCATAAACGTGTGTGTTGTCCTGTGGCCCTGGGAATGCAGAGCTGATGAGCCCATGCCGCTGTTTGAAGCATTGTTCAGATAAGCCTGCTGTGCAGAGTCTGGGCCAAATGCTGCTGCACCGTGGGAAAAAGAACAAATGGTGCTAATGTCATGCACAAGCTGGCGCAATCATTGGCAAACAATGTAGTGGGAATGAGGAGCACTGACACTCTGAAAGGTCAAGAGGGCCACCACCATGGCCAGGGGCTCAGCCCTGTCAGTGAGAGTTAGCCCCTGGACCCAACGTCAACAGAGGCATAGGGAGAGAAGTGTATTCAAAGAATCTGCTCGACTGTGATTTAACTAATGAGTAGAAACTTGATTTAGACCTTTTAGTAAGTCGCAAGCTTGAATAAGCCTGCGGTAGCTGCCAAATGCAGCTCTAGTGGGGCTGTGAAGGTAATCAGTTGGTCTTATTCATTCATGTCAGTCATAGCCAATAAATCATAACATGGTGCCCTTTTGCTATGACAGGAAATGTCAGTATTTATTGACTTTATGCAGAACAGTTGAAGGCCTCATCTTCCTATTCTTAGAAAGCTCAGAGAATACTCTATTGGTAATACTATTTTGGTCTGTTTTTAAGATTTGATATTTCAGTAGTATTACATTATGCTATTTAATAATGGAACTGTACATCAGTTAAAATTCTTAACTTTGCTCCAAAATTGCAGTGAATTTCCCAATGATTAAAACATGTTTCTAAAGATGTACTACATATAATGTATAAATACAATCTAATATTTTATCGGTCATATATTTACTCTAAATGAAACAAGGCAATAATTAAATGCTTCAGTTTTCTATTCAGCATGAGTCTCAGTAACGGTTGTTTTACCTGTAAACAATTGCTTTAATTGTAATATATGACACGCGTTGTTCTTTGTTCCTATGAAAGTACACAGTACACAGTATGTCACCTGTTGAAATCATTCGTATCACTGGAGATGATCCCGAACAAAGAAACATAAGAAACACTAGAATGAGGAAACGCTATCCTAGATCCGTTGCCTCATTGAGCCAAAACATAGTTTAAATACAAGTTGAACCATTAAGCCATATCAATTTAACTGGGTAACAATGCATTAAATCCAACAGAAAAGATATCTCCTTGCCATACCTATTTTGTGGAAATGCTGTCAACATTGTTGCTAACAGGAAAAATCAGAGACCCAATATGCAGCAGCTATAATAGGAAGGATTTTAGCACTCTTTTCGAATCCAGGCTATTCTTGAAACCATGCTGGTCAGAACCAGTAATGAAACTAAAAATAAAGATGCTAAAATTAACACTAAATATTAATTAGAGAAGTTAACCTAATAAGATTGAACAATAATATCACTCTGCAAATATTACATTTGAACTGCTTTCCTCTGATTTAAACTGACTCTCCAGTTAGAATAAACTAACCTTGCCTCACACTGCTAACAGCAGTCACCAAGATCTCAGGCTGCATGCTGCTTCTGTGGGGAAGACTACATGCTGTAAAAGGATTAAAAATACTATCTCAAGGCATGATGTCTCCAAGACATCAACTGGCTGATAGTTACCCCCAAATTGACCAACCTTCTGGGTTCTGGACATTTGAAATATTTTAATTTCAACAAACTATGCATTCATTATTGTATTTTCTATTCTGTGTAACTCAGTAGGTCAAAATATATTCACTTGTCCTCTATGATAGAAAATAATAAATGTACTGGAAATTGCTTAAGTTCAGATGTGAGATCTTCCTCCTTTATTAATAACAGCCAAACATCTACCTCATAATCTACAGCTCATTATGTACCTATGGATTATTAGAGAAACTGTAGTTCTCTAAAGCGTCTCAAGGCATTACGTCTAGCATATGACAGTTATCATTTTAACACATCTAATTCAGAGACAAGCAGAATACTGACTTCAGAGGCACAAAGCTCGTTTAGTTCCCTGAAATGGCCGTTTCCGCTGCAGGACATTAAAGGACGAGCCCCACACAAGAGCCGCAGGGCTCTAGAGGGAGACTGCCAGGGGTGCTGGGCCACTGCAGAACAGAGGAGCAGCTTTCTGCAGGGCCAGCTGGCACAGGCAGTGAGGCCTCTAGGAATGGGACACAGGATGTATCGGGTGGAAGGGCGGCTGCTCAGTCACGCCTCTGGACTGGAGGGCTCCATCTGACATTTTGCTCGCCATTTAATTTTTAAATCGGGGATATCTGAAACTTTACATTATTCAGATGGAATTTTTAAGCCACTTGTGCGAGCGACAGACTTGGCAAGGTCTCGTGTTGTTAGTCGAACAAATATTAATCCATAGCTCTGTAAAAAGACACACATTATGTCTTGTTCAAGAGCTTCTTTCATATCTGTATATTTGTCTAGCAGAGAAAGCTCCCATTACTGTAGTTTTTTGCTCTAGCCTAACATGAAGCTATTTGCTGGACTGTAACACTGAGCTAAGAAAAGCAGAATTAATAATTAATGCTACAGGGTAGCAGGGCTTTTTTCTTGTCTTTTTTTAAAGCTCTTCAGAATTTCAAACTCCTGAAGAGCTTGCTTGTTAAAGCACTGCTTCAGTAGCATCCTCCGTAAGGCACTTTTCAAGCCCTGGTTTAGAGCCCTCTATGGTATCTCCTATGAAGCCTCTCTTTTTGGATGTTATCTCTGCTCAAGGACTACAAGGCATCATAATGCCATTCCAGTCGGATCTTGAAAATATACAGGGACAGGTAGCTATGGGGAGTATTCACCTGCCTGCAGGCTCTGAAATGCCAGACTAAAGCAGCATCAGTCCTGCTGCCAGAGCCCACAGCCAACGAGGTGTTAGGCTGAGAGAGCTGACAAAAACAGAAAGGGTCTCACTGCTGACGGAATCTGGGCTGCTAGATTAGCCCTTGAGACAGGGCCCTAAGAACGCAGAGCACATTCCATTCGCGGCAGCCTCAAGAGCTCGGAGCAGCTTGCGTGGTCACTGTATCAGAGCCATCAGCGCTGGGATTCCTCACATTCTTCATGGCAGGAACCTCTTCTCAAGTAAAAGCTTCGTTCATTGAAGGTCACGGTCCTGTTACGACATTCTGCAGAGGGCGTGGAAATACCTATCATTTTTTTCCCCCTTCTTTTTCTTCCTAGCACCATACAAATTATGATAGGGTGGAGTAATTACTGCTACATCAGAGTTGTTATATTGCATACACTCACACACGTACACACATACTCAAACTAATCACAGCAGAGTACACATCCAATGCTGTATCACATAACACAATGTTTAATAGAATACTATTTTGTACAAATTGAGAACAATATTGCATTAAATCCCACGAGAATCCCATTAAGGCCATTTCTAGCATACAGCTAATACTGGGGCAGTGGGTGTAAGTGGGTGCCCTGTTTCAAGCAGGATCTACTTTTTAAAAAAGGGATTTGTGCACATCATGATGATCACAAAATTAAAACGGACATGAAAGATCACAATGCCTCCTTGATCAGCACTTTCTACTTTCACCATTTAACAAGGACAAACAGCAACTTTGAAGTGAGGTCTATGATGGTATGATGTGCAAAAGAAGCCCATGAACCTAACATTCACCTAGCTAACATTCACCTAGCTACTCTTCTCTACCCCTAACTTCCTGATAATCCAAAATATAGAACATTTAACTGAAATTCCACCAGTTTTTCTCATGAAATCCAAATGCATTGGTAACCTAATTTTACGATCAGTGCGCATGCAGATAATAACTACTGTTCTGAAAATAACTTGGAAAAAACTCATCTCAAATAGAAAACAAACACAAACAAACTAATTGGCTGCTCAAACACTGACAATGATCCAAACTGAAGGGCAGATGTGTTACCAAGTAGCCACACGTGCTGCACTGTAATGAACTGATCCTGAACTGGTCTCAGACCTGTTGGTAAATCATAGCTGCTTTAATACAGGACTCCATTTCTCTTGGTTACTTGTCACTTGATGTGAAGATGTCATCTCAAAATAAACACCATGTTTACTAAGTTGTAACAGAGAGATATTTTTTAATGATAATGTAACTAGACAGCTATTATTTCAGTAAATATTTTGCAGACATAAAACAACCCTGAGTGACTTACAGCATGATAAACAACAGGGACGTATTCACGGGTCTGTAACGTCACAAAACATGGCTACAGTTACAGCAAGGGAAAGCTGACAAAAGACATTTAGTCTAAAGACGTACTGAAAAGCTGAAAAAAACCACAGGATTATATCCTCTTTGCACAGAACCTCCAGTAAAACACAGACAAGTGTACAAAAAAGGCCTCAGTTAAAAAGAAAAAATGGGGCTGAACTACAGAATTGTTGCATTTAGCCACTTATTTTGGACAGTGAGGTCACCTCCATACAGCGTAAGCACAAATAATCATGCACTTCCTACATTGCATTTGGATTCGTATTGCGTCGACTGGAGGTTCACCAGGGGCCGGATTACTTAGTTTCACTGCCAGCCAAAGTGGCTGCCTCTGTTCTTACTGTTGCTTACACTCAGCGGGCTGAGGTTCTTTCTATGGAGAGACAGAGAAAGGGACCGGGGGGGGGGGGGGGGGGGGGGGGACAGAGGTATTTGTTATGAGTACTTAACTGATCACATGGAAAGAAAGATGATGGAATGATGTTATGAAGGTAGGAAAGACATGGAACAAGTAAACAGAAAAATGGAAGGATAGTGGAACAAACATTTAGCTGCTGTAAAATAGAGTGGGAGTCACAAAGAATGGAATTCACATAAACACTGTCACAAAAGGTTTGTCCAAAGCCCAGTTCAGACAAATTCCTGTTGTGCAAATCCATGCAACCAAGAGGTTCACCCCAACACAATGAGCTGAAAACTAAGATGGGGTTTATATAAAATGTTTAAATTGATATACTGCGAGAAATTATTGTATAGGCACTGCCTTGTTTGAAACAGAAATGGAAAAGCGGAGATAAACTGGAATTTTCGGGTTTTAATGACATTCGGCCAACAACTTCATGGACTAGCACTACCTGAACCAGATTTCCATTTACAGATTACCTTATATGATGCAACAGTACTCCTCATCTAATAAGAAAAACAAAAACAAACAAACAGAAAACGTATATAGAGAGAGTATGATGATGAGACATGGCGACAGGGTGGTTGATCACCAACCCATCAACCCACTGCAACGTCTCTCTGCAACATCCTTCAGTAGTTTTGTCTCACCTGAAATCCTCGGTCTGAACTGGGCTTGAGGAAGGACTTTCAGAAGAAGGAGAGAGAAGGGAGAGGATGGTGTGGAGCGCAAAGCAAGCAAAAGACAAGATGGAACTGGCGTCCCTTACCTAGGAATGCATGGAAGTGGAAATGAATCATGCCTGCAATGAGGACAAAGGGTATGGGGACAAGCATCAGTTTACACTGCGCACATGCAGTTATCTTAACTGTGAGCCAATAATCAAGGTCATCCAAACGGAACCATTAACCAGTCCAAAGCCACTGGACTCAAGTGCAGATATTCAACCTGAGCCACAGATGCTAGCATTAGCTGCTACCAAGACAGACTATGAAATATTTAATTTATTACCTTGTCCTGAGGCTGTGTGGTTAAATACATTTGCCAGAAAGGTGGGAAGAACAAGGGGCTGTCCAGCAATTAAGAGACATGTGCCAACAGTAGTAAGGGAGTGTCTGTCTGTGAGGGTGCATACATTGAGAGGGGTTGGCTAATACCAAAGTTAAGCTCTAGATGGTAATTTCACCTCTTAATTTGCATTTTTCTGTGTTTTTGGAAGCATCTGTCTTTCTCTGTTGAATGTCCCAGGTTTACAGTGGTCAGTGTGTATAGTTTGCTGGGGTGAGTCGCATCATTCAAAAAGCCTGTTTGTAAGTGTAGAAAATGCATTTGTAAACATGTGCCAAAGAAAACCAATTCTCTGTACACAGATCTAGACACTAACTGTGGGGTCAAAGTCACCATCATCCTCTTCACCCTCCTCATCAAGGTCCTGAAATACACAAAGGTTACCTTTCAAAACATGGTCACCTATGCATGTCAATTATAAGTCTAAATAGTCCAATACTGAACATGTAGCTGTATATCTGCCTTCTGCATAACTAACCTCCTCTTCACCTTCTTCAACATCCTCCTCTTCAAACTGCCTCCACAAAAACAAAAACACAGGATGAGTTAAAGGTCAGTAAGGTTGCAAAAGCAATTCTACATCAAAAAAACGCAAATCCCATGCTTTTATGACAACCTACAAACAGGCTAAACTGATTGCAATACTGAAATCAGTTTTGGAGTGAAAGATTACCTAATGCCACCAACCTACACTTGATGGCATTAGGTATTTTACGAAGAGTAACATACGCTCTCATCATCTTCCAGTGCTTCTCCTGTAAAGTACAGCACAGCTCTGGGCATGATCCTCTCTCTGAAAAAATGACCTATCTCAAAATCTGCGGTAAGCGTGAAGTCTAGGTCCTCATCCTGAAACACACAATCACCAGTTACACACATTACAGTATGGCACCTACGTCCATACTATCCTGAATAAATTAATACAAAATAAATAATGGTAATATGTACAATTGAAGAAGAGAAAAACAACAAGAGAACTTTGCCTTGGATCTCATAGATGAAGGAAGTCTAACCATTAAGTCTAACTCAGCGTTGGCTATGGTGGTCTAGTTCACCACAGCAGGCATTACAGGAAAACTGTCCTGACGCACATGCTGTTGTAGACAGAACGTAGAAGACAAATGTATGCAAACTGTCTGACATCTGACTCAAGACGTGGGACGAAAAGACGCAATTAATGTGTCTCTGATGTAAAGGCTGCAAGATGCCTAGATGGCCTGCTGAGCAGATGATCAAAATGTTTACAAACAGTTGAGGAAGAAGATGGAAGACTCTGCTCCACTCACCATTCCATCTGGAGTTGCTGGAAGAGAGGGAGAGGGAGACAATATCAACATTCATGCTATTTTTTTTTTCAATTATCAAGCATGGAGAGAAAAAAAAATCCAAAGAAAGAATAACTAAGACAAAACACAAAACACAAAAATGTAAAAAATGAGGAAAAATAGGAAATTATAAACAAAGGAGGAAAAAGAATGAAAGAACAGCAAAGTCTGGGGAAGACATGTCTCTTCATTGTCCAAGATCCTCTGTCTCCTCTTACTAAAATAAAAGATTACATCATTCAGGCTCTTAGTTACAGCTATGGTGACGCATCGACTCTCTACCTTTGCCTAAAGGTATGTGCCACACCTTTGTGAAGAATTCTCAGGAAATCAGTCCACCACACACACCTAAAGACTGGTCCCACACATGTCAAAACCAAGCTTTCCCACAGTCTCTGTGCAAGCATGGCTGCATTCTTTAACTGTTTGACAGTGACAGTGCAAAAAGAAGCGCGTTGAATGCTCGAAGGCCTATGAGACAATACCAAAACTTTGTCTAATGGCAGAGCTGAATGGTATAAAAGATATGAATGGAAATGCCATTAGTTTGGCTGAGATGTTGGAGGAAATGTTGAAAGGTCTTGGAAGTCTTAACAGTAAACAATAATTAAGCAAACGTGACAGAGAATGAAAATGCTTCCACACCAACATCACTTACACTGGTAAGTGTGGAGGGGTATGGAAGAATATTAGCTGGGGAGATGCGCAGATAATGATTGAGAATACTAACGGGAGGGCTGGCAACCCCAGACTATCACTAATCTGATAACCTGACTACACCATCACTCAATGTAACCTCAGCACATGGTGAATTAGTCATTTTTTCTACTTTGCAAAAGCAAATCCTGTCATTTTTCTTAGTCTCACCTCACTATTCCAGGGCACTTCAAGCTTTTCAGTTACATATCAGTGCTACATTAGCTGTATGTTTATTACAAGTCTCCAGTCTAGCGGACCACTGTACCTAATTAACAGCAATCTTCATCACTAACGAAGAATAAGAAACCATGTAGAACATTTTATGCTCCCTTGTGACCAAAAGTGGGGAAAAAAAAGTCACAAGTAGCAATGTCACCTTGCTAGAAGCAATATAGCCTGTACAAAGTCTCTCTCACACACACACACACACACACACACACACACACACACACCAGAAACAAGCAACAAACTATTCACATCCCTTGTTTTATAAGCAACCACTTTGAACTGGTGTATTGACTAAGAGACTAACATTTTCCTTGTGGTGATAGTGAATGTATCAAAGAGGCATTTTGGTTTGTCCATTTGCAGATAAAAAAGAAACACCAACATGCCAGAACACATTCCCATTCAGGGTTTCCATCATCTATTAATCTGTAATGCTGACTTAGTAGAAGGAAGTTCATTTTAAAACTCAATCAAACCTGTGGTGCCATCTGCTGGACAATTTCACTCAGACCGAGTCCACTGTACAAGGGCATATCTAATCGCCTGAATCACAATAGGGTACAAAGATTTTCTGTCTTACCTTTGACTGGGTTAAAGAAATTAAAGAAGGAATCCTGGGGAACCTCCTTGGTGATCGTCCTCACTGTCCCTCTACCTTTGTGCTTTTGTTTTTTCTTAATGGTTTTCACCGTTACGTCCTTGCCTTTGACCCAGTCAATCTTACAGCTACATAAAGACAGATCAAAACATAGAAAACACTTTAGCTTCACTTTCCTATATTGTTCTTACACTTTTTCAGTTAGGTTCAAAAGTACTAAAAGCACATCTAGTGACAGAGGCCAGTTTCTCTTTACTGCACATTTAAATTGCTGAGAGAACTGTGCGGAAGGTAAGGTGACAGGCTGCAGTGCGTCTCACCCCTCACAGTCCACTATCTCTGGTCCTTCAAAGGAAAACGGGTCAGATGAATCTGGCTCTGATTTCATCTTGTACATTTTGGTAAGGACTGTGTTGCTAAAATAGCTATTGGGCTCAAAGTGGAACTCCAGTGTGAAGCTCTGGTGAGAAAAAAAAAAGACAAAACAGCGTTGAAAATGACAAACAAGTGAAACAAATGAATAACACTGTGGCCAGAAGATACAAAGGAGTAAATAGAAAAGAGAACTACCAACCATTGGCTGTCCAGGCTCCGAAAACTTCACTGTGATGTCCTGCAAATGCTTTAGGACGGGCTCATCATGCTCCTGAAGGGGAACACAAACACATGGGATTCTTTTGGATGCAGAATATAGTCAACGCACCAACTACAGTGAAACATCTACTGGTGTTGACAAAGTTCTTTACAGTACAGAGTCCAATCTCACACAGTTGTGGTCATGGCATCTGAACTAAAAATAAGTAAAGTAGGAATATTTTATTGTGTAGTTTTCAAAAGCTCATTCATACCAACTCCATATATTCTAGAAAACTTGACAAATGTTTTGAGTATACATTTGAGCTCTACAACAATTCTGGCACCCAAGGCTATATCACCCCACTGATAACAGTGATTAAGAAGGCCAAAAATGAAGTTAGTCTTGCATAGCCAGTTCCTTTCATGAAACAAACTAATCCTGCCTCAGGTATGTATCATTTGTTCAGTTATTAAAGAAACCTTTAGTTGTTGAACTGTGCATTGTCTAATGGCAAGATTTATATTGTATAGGAAGTGTCCTCGACACTCAAAAAGGACTCTTTATAACGGTGGTGCAAGACGTCCAACCTGTAACAAATCCCCCAGCATGTCCACATGTTTGAAAATGGTAAGCCAGAAATCTGGGATGCCCTTGGGGTCATCGGCAGGAGTCGTGTGTTCTTTCTTTTCTTCCAGAGCAATCTTCTTTTTCAGATCGTCCTGTCACAGCACATCCCATCAGCAGTCAGTGTACAGCTTTAATTACAGCTAGAAATGTTTGAAGGACTAACAGAAAAGTCAGTGAAAACAAAATGGTTATTCTCATTGTTTATTTTTTTTTACATTTGCAGACAAACTATTGGGTTACCGAAGTCATCACAGTATTTGGATAACATAAAAAGCGCCAGAGGTCATGGCCTCTCTCCAGAGTAAGACAGGTCATGGCCTCTCTCCAGAGTAAGACAGGTCATGGCCTCTCTCCAGAGTAAGACAGGTCATGGCCTCTCTCCAGAGTAAGACAGGTCATGGCCTCTCTCCAGAGTAAGACAGGTCATGGCCTCTCTCCAGAGTAAGACAGGTCATGGCCTCTCTCCAGAGTAAGACAGGTCATGGCCTCTCTCCAGGCAGGTATATAATGAGAAGAACTCACTGCCAGTTCATCCTCCTCTCCTTCACTGTGCCACTCGCACTCTTCATCTGTAGGCTCCACTGCTCCAGACACCACCGCATGCCTCTAAACATTACACACACAAATTATTTTACACACTCATGCAAATTAGGTGAAATGCTTCTTGCTCTGAAAGCTGGGTTTTTGAATACCACTCTACAAATCCATTAGACTTAATCATACCAACAGGCAAAATCTTACATATACCCAAACCTTTTAGGAAAAACTAGTTTATGCATCATTGACATTATTCAGCTTTTAACCAGACCTGGATAAGAGATATCAGATATTTTTTTGGGTGCGACATGACAGTCACACTGGGACAGCGAGCCTGAGCTTAAACTCTTTCTTGTGCACACTGGACAATAGACACTACTGCTAACTGATGTGACCAGACACAAGAAAATATTTGATATATGTAGTGTGATTATCTTTAAAGGCTGATGGATGGCCCATTATGATGGAATAACTGTGAACCTTGTCAAAGATGGGCTGGTAAAGACCAGAATACTTCCTCTCCAGCTCATGAACTTCCTCATAGAATTTGGCCTCTATGTGAGCACTTTGGACCTGCAGTCTCTTCAGAGCGTATACTCTCCTCTTTACTGCCTTAGGCAGGCCGCTGACATTTGGTATCCTGTAGAACACTGGTGTCATTAGCAATCATAAACCATACAAAGCTGTCTACATGAAAGGTGGAAAAGCTACACAAAATTCTAAGATGTGGCAACCATGTCAAAACACTGAAGGAAGTAAATTACAATGCATTACCACAAATCATGTATTCATAAATCCCATTGAAGAGTGAAACATTCCTCACTTATTTTACTACACATCTGTTACTTACATTTCAGTGATATTAGACTGATATCCATCCATATTATCTTCCATGGAACTCACCTTTCTACTTGAGAGATGACCTCTGGTCGGTCAGCCTGTGAGCCTTTGTTTCCACCCTTAGCTATGTAAATTATATATAATTATTATTGTTAATTATTATATATAAATAATTAATTAGAATAAAGCTACATTATGAAATACACATTTATTTATGGCGTTTAGCTGATGCTTTTATCCAAAGCGACTTACAACAATGACTGAATACAACCTGAACAATTGAGGGCTTTGCTCAGGGGCCCAACAGTGGCAGCTTGGAAGTGGTGGGGCTTGAACCAGCAACCAATTACAAGTCAAGTACCTTAACCACTGAGCTACCACTGCCATATTCAGACTATTTGGAGTATATTTCTGGGAAGGTACTTACTTTAAACCTTGATAATACAGGAAAATAAATAAATAAATAAATAAATAAAATAAAAAAAAGAAGTGTACAGTACTGCGTGAAAGTTTTTGAACCTTTTAGAACCCTTTTTCTATATTTCTGCATAAATTTGATCTAAAACTTCATCAGATTGTCACAGAAGTATTAAAAGCAGATAGAGAGCGCCAAATCAAATAACTGAGACAAAAATATTAGAGTTACTTATTGAGGAAAATGATCCAATATTATATATGTTGCAAAAGTATATCAACCTTTGCTTTCTGTGTCAAGTGTGACCCCCTTGTGCAGCAATAACTGTAACTAAACGATGCTGGTAATTGCTGATTAGTCCTGCACATCGGCTTGAAGGAATTTTAGCCCATTACTCCATACAAAGCAGCTTCTACTGTTATGTTGGTGGGTTTCCTTCCATGAACTGCTTGATTCAGGTCCTTCTATTGGATTAAGGTCAAAACGTGGCCATTCCAAAACCTTAACTTTATTCTTCTTAAGCCATTCTTTGGTAGAACAGCTTGTGTTTAGGGTCATTGTCTTGCTGCATGACCCACGCTCTTTTGAGTCTCAGCACACTGACAGATGGCCTGACATTTTCCTTTAGAATTTGCTTGTATAATTTGAATTTCATTGTAACATCAATGATGGCAAACCGTCCTGGTCCAAATGCAGCAAAACAGGTCCAAACCATGATACTACCACCATGTTTCACAGAAGGGATGAGACTTTTATTCTGGAATGCAGTATTTTCTTTTTTTCAAACACAATGCGTCTCATTTAAACCAAAAAGATCCATTTTGGTTAAAGATGGCAAGATTTGAATGTGAATGTCACCCAATATTGATACCGATCGAATATTTTTCCTTTAAAAAACACTGTGGAGCTGTAGTTTCGTTTTTTGGGGGAATTGTTTTGCGAGAGATGTATTATATATGCTATTATACAGATGTTATGCATGAATATGACAAATTAAGTCTTTTACATGTTTACAAGACTAAAGCACTTTTTCCCTTCCATTGCTTTACAGTCAATTTCTCTCTTAATGAAATGATATTTACTATCATAACCTGCTTAGTTCTCAGCTTTACTGTTACTCACCTTCAGTGCGTGCACGCACACTCTCTCTGTTTGGCTGACTGTCTATGCTCGATATGGCTGCCTCATTCACTCCTGAAATTTACAGTGTAGTTCATCTGCATTTATTCTCATTACTGAATGCAACTGTAATTCCACATCGACTTAATAACCACCTTATAACTGTTCTTGTGAATTTCAGCGGTAAATTGCTGCTCTACCCACTACACACCAAATTGACACCAGTGAGCACACAGGGAGAGAATACCAGCACTATGAGTCTATTCCGTCGAGCTCTGCTTTAACCAACTGAAGAAATGTAACATGATAACTTTGTGGATTTAGAGAAAGCGAGTACTTTATTTGTTGTCAGGATTCTGATGCTTTCTCCTTTCCCTGACCCTGAACTTCCTTTACTTCCCATTCAAACTGGAAATGTAATTGTTTGTTTAAAGAACAGATTAATAAACAAATCACAGTTAGTCAAAGATATAGCACTGAACAGTGCTAAAACACCATTTTGTCTCATTTAAATGCTTTCACTAGAAGGCAGGTAACCTGTTCTCCATACTTCTGTGCTATTTTCAGGCAGGATTTGTAACGGTATCAAATAATTTTCATAAAAAATTTCTACCGATATCCACACCAGTATTTTTTGATGATATCGGTCCGATTTTGGTATGGGATATCAGATTGGTGCCATTTCTAATTTTGGTCTCATCCGTCCTCAAAACATTGTTCCAATAGCATTCTCCCTTGTCCACGTGATCTTTAGCAAACTATGGATGGACAGCAATGTTCTTTTTGGAGAGCAGTGGCTTTTTCCTTCCAACCCTACCATGCACACCATTATTGTTCAGTGTTCTGATGGTGGACTCAACCTTAGCCAATGTGAGAAAAGTTACCTTGGGTTCCTTCGTTACCTCACAGACTATTACAAGCCTAATTCTTGGCGTGATCTTTGTTGGTCGACCACTACAGGGGTGGTTAAGAATGGTTGTGAATTTCCTCCATTTATACACAATCTGGCAAACTGTAGATTGGATTGGTGGAGTCCACACTCTTTAGAGATGGTTTTATAAACTTTTCTATCCCAATGAGCATCAACAACTCTTCTTCTGAGGTCCTCACTAACCTCCTGCGTTCGTGCCATAATACACTTCCACAAATATTTGAGGAGGTTCTCTTTGTCTACTTTTAGGACTTGTGCGATAAAGTTTTAGGTCAAATTAGGTAAAATATAGAAACTTCTTATGGGTTCACAAACTTTCAAGCACTACTGCATCCATCATTATACTCACACTTCAAAATATTTCTGCAGTTTGAGTTTGTTATTTGACAGATATAAAAACCTTAAAATAACACTAACTTACCTCTGGCTTCATTCTTTTCATTTTTTCGAGCTTCCATTGCAGTTAGCCTACCCTTTGGCTAAACAAAACAAAAAAATTATGAAGTTTATTTCATGTTCACATTAAGTGTACTTTTACTGACAGATTAAAACATTTTTTATGAATATTGGCATTTTAAAGTCATCAGTAAAGTAACTGCTATTATTCTGTTCTATTTCCTCCACATTTTCTCACACAACATGTTTGTCACTACCGACCTTAATTTCAAGTCCCGTCACTACATTTCAAGAACTCGCTAGCTACCATGGTCTATAACCTCAACATGCACGCTAAATTCCAATAAGCATGCACACGACCTGCTAGCACATCTCATTAAAACTGCACCTCTAAAGAAAACTTGGCTGATTGCATTTTCTGTGCTTCCAGTAACTGGGGCTATAAAGATCAGCGGGTGTATCCTGTTCCTTTGTGAAAACTTGTCCCTTTTTTATTTACAAAACACGTTCTCGTCTCGAGTCAAGAAAACCAAGTTCGTCGCTAAAGCTTTGCCTCAGCAGATTTCAACAAACTGGGCCAAGTTGATTTAGGTAGGCAAATGGTTAAAAGTTTACACAACCATACGCTATAAACACGATGTTGGTAAACACCAGGGGTAAGGCCCATTCAACCCCTTGAGGTGTTTGTGACAGCTGCTGTTTTAAAATAGTCAGCAGGACAAGATGACACGTGTCTTTTAACAAGTGGCGAGTTCCAACAAGATCAAACATATCGACAAGAGGACCTGTCAGTCAAAACTTATATAAGTATTGCCATTCAATGTTATACACCTGCGCAAGTACTTACATTACGGTCAGCTATCTACACTACTTACTATACTACTATAATTATTCTTTCATAAAAAAATAAGAATAAATAAACATTAACATCGGGACAGTGATGAGTAACATAACTAGAGGACCGTGTATAGTGGAGTGTTTGTGTTTCTAGCTGTTTTGAACAGGGCCGCGTGGTACATTTAGCTATGGACTGAAGGGTAATAACTGCGAGGACGTTTCTGCTGCCTTCCACTCTTCAGAAGAGCCGCTCATCCACTCATCTACGAGAAGAGCCGCTCATCCACTCATCTACAAGCCCAAAAAGAAGTGCCGTGCACATGGACCGGGCTGCCTAGTCGTCTGACAGCATCTGAAACGCGAAACGTGTTTGTCTCCAGTGCCGTTAAGCCATGCTATTTCGAGACAGAGTGATTAAAGCGACTTTCATTTACTGGGATAGTTTTGTTTTTTTATAGACCGTATGTCTATAAAAGACACACAGACGGGAATAACCGTGCTTTTGACTTACCTCAGATTTCGAGCTGCCTCACCGCTCTGAGGAAACTGAGAAAAGCAAAAAATCGCCTCGCAAGATTCCTGCTTCTGATTGGGTATCCGGTCGTGACGTTCACGAAACGCAGGCGAATCACTGATGCGCGTCTATGTTACCGAATCTCATTGGCTGTGGGAGTGTTGCGAAGTGAACTGTTCATTTACAGCGCTAGGCCAAGAGATAAGAATATGGGGAAAAAAGAGCCTAATTATTTGTTAGGCTGCATGAATGAGACTCGTATTAACAGTCACACTGAATTCTCTCAATTGTCCACTCAGCAATAGAAATCTTCATACTTCATGCTCCTCCACTGCCAAACATTCCTTAGTTGGATATCAAGCAACAGTGGTTTAAACTGTAGACTGGCTGGAGGGCCATGAAGATTGGATTTAGAATGTAGTTTATGCAGAAATAAATACAGAATTCACGTTGACATTTTCTTTTTAAGCCTGCCTCACAAGTTAGTTTCAAAATAAATAATCTTGATCAATTGTTACCACAAGGTATCGCCTACACAAACACACCAGCCACTTAAACACATCTAGTTGGCACAGTACTTTTTGTCTCACCCAAGAAATAATAAGATCTAAGTTATATTATATAAGTATAAGTTATACTTTATTATTATGTATTTATTTACATGTAAAAATACAAAATAACAAATAAGTAATTCACTAAAATATTAGCCTTATTGTAGCAGTTGTGTACAGTAGATACATCTGCCTTCTAACAGTGTAAGTGTTATAAACTCAGCTTAATGGACTTTTAAAAAATGGATTTCTGGGTCATATTCCTGTTGTAGGCATGCCTAATTTCACTGGACTGCCATTCACTGCATTGTTTTCACACGTGTCAACAGTGTGACATCTGAAACTCAGAAATTTCAGAACGAAGTATTTGAGTGGTCTTCTTTATTTTATTGTTGAGGAAATGCCTCATTTACTAGAAGCCTGCTATCTTGCAATCCAATCAGCTGTGTGGAGTGCCCTAAATATTAGCCCACTGTCTACTTTTTCAACAAAATTGAACATGAATTTCATCTCTTGTTGTTGAGCATTTTATCAATGTAGCAGTGACTCATATAAAAATGTAGGACCAACTATTTGATGCCATAAGGCAAGGTGTTCTGCATTGTTTCCATGGAGAAGCACCGGCATCCCAATACCATAAAATATCCATAAAACATTTGTGCTAGACAGGATACCACTTTTTCTACCAGTGTGTATATGACCTTATTGAACTTGGTGGACTGGTACAGACTGGTATACACACTCTGCAGTCTCTGAATATTCAATGGAGAAAATGCTTTATGAAAGTGTAATCCCTTTTCCTCAACTGTATGTGGAAAATACAAGATATTCCATGTTTCACCTTGAATGTAACGTGGACTGCCTGAAACAACAAGATGATTTTCAAAGTTGTGTGATACACCTGTTACATAGAAGTGTGATAAAATGAAACATTATGTCCTTTTATCAAAGAACAGGCCTGGGGCATGAGATGGGACTTGTCTCACAGACCACTGCTGCTGGAAGGACAACTATCGCCCTCCAGTGGCCTGCATTAGACAGCGGCTGCTGAGCATGTGGACTTTGTGGACATTCCTCTTGTGCTGGCACTTTTCTGTACTGTGTTTGTTCTACAGCTCACTCAGCTGGTATGTATTGCCCATCAATAGCCTCACTACCTCGGGATTGCTATGTCATTTTGTTTCTTCTTATTTAAACCTATTCTGTTCGTGTGACTGTGTCGGTCATCAGTGTTATGTTGGCTTGTTTTGATCTCATCAGTGCACTTTTATGTTCAGTTTAATTTTCATTATTCGCATTAAACATTTCAATCAGAGACTCATGTTTTCTTCCATCTTTTTTCCTGCATTTTCCTGCATTTGCCCGTGACAAGAACCAGTTAACATGGAGGACCACAAATGAAACATATATAACATAATGAATAAATAACATTTTTGATCAGAGTATCTACATATATACACATAAAGGCAATATAATGTAACAAAATTAGTATTTTGTTAATCAAGGAGCAGATAATTTTCTAAATAGAAAGGGGGATAAAATTGTGATTAATGGCTCTGTGTTTGGATATGGGATATATGAGGGGTTGAAAGACTTTTATTTTAATTACACTGCTATCAGAGGGAACAAACTTGCTAGAGTTCTGTAAAATAATAATTGTAATTGTCTTACATTGTTCAGGGTGGCCAACTGACTGTGTAGATAACTACTAGAGTTAATGCATATGTGTAAATGTAGATATATTTATTGTGATAAGGTAACGGGAGTTTGGGTTCAAAGCATGTACTTGTTTTGTTCAGCGGGTGTGAGGGGACGAGTCAAGCGTAGTGCCCAGAATTGAGGGGGAGTTCTGGTTTTGGTTCACATTACTGGAGCAGATAATTTTCTAAATAGAAAGGGGGATAAAACTGTGATTAATGGCTCTGTGTTTGGATAATGGGTATATTTATTTTAATAAGAATTTTTGGATTATGGGATGATAGCCTTTGTTTTGAACCATAGGGGAGACATATTATGAATTTAATAAATTAGGTATCCAGAATGGTTTGGTCTAAAGGGTAAAGATGAAATATAAGGAGTGGCGTTGGAATACAAGAGACAGACGCGCTGATTGAATGCCATAATTGGGAGCATGTTAAGTTGCCTTATTTTGGGTTAATTTTTGTTGGCATGCATGACTGGATTTTTTTTTTTTTTTGGAATTTATTATTATTTTTTTGTCTGCTTATGGCATCATGCCCCTGTCACTGGACTTTTTGAGGAAAATACATCTCCATTATTGGCATAATTACTGCCGGAATCAGCCTCTGTTTGATCTCCCCCCGCTATCCTGTTACACCAGCCTTGGTGGGCAGACCTGGTCTTTCATGGCTTACTCTGCTGCTGAATAAGAGCCCTGCCTACATCAGAGCAGTACTCAGCCACACACCCAACTTAGGATGATGGAACATAGCTTTGAGCAGTCAGACAAAGTCTGGGTAGTGGTGCATCAGTGGAGAGGCTTTGGCCACCTGAAACTTAGCCCTTCCAGAGAGCCTACTGATAACGATGTCAAGGTTGGCCACTACTTGATGTCTCTGCTTTCTTGGTATCCTGTCTTGTGTCTTTGCTTTGCTTCCTTGTTGTTGTTCCGCCTCTTATTTGTTTTTCTGTTACGGTCTTTGTTTTGTATTTTAATCCTTTTTTGTTATTTTCCTGGTTTTCACGCTTAGGTTATTGTTTGTACCTAATATCTGTTGGGTCTTTTCATGTTGCTTACCTGACATTGGACTGTTCTACCAACCCTGATTATGGATTTTCCATTAATAAATCTCACTTTTCTCAGCGTTACAAACAAAAGCTACCTTGGCATGGTCAGTCATGTGAAGCTGGTAAGTGAAATATAGCTCGCACTGCAGCCCTCTGAGTCTCCATCATAGACCTCTGAGGTAGCGATGTGATAGAGAGCAGTGCCGGATGATGACTCATCAGCGTCTGTGTCGTTCTGCCAGCTCACGTTGCTCGTTGGTCAGGGCAAGCTTCAGGCAGCAAAGCACAAGAGCGGAAATAATACAAACAAACAAACAAACAAACAAACAAACAAACAAACAAACAAACAAACAAACGAAAAGCCAGTTTTGCAAATATAGGGCAGGAACGCTGAGAGCACTTCCTAACGATATGAGCCAGGGTTCCTTAGATGCTGAGGTGAAACGCGAAATGCTGGAGAATCCGCCATGTGGGCTTAAATAGGGATAGAAATGATACGGCTCTTATAGGTCAGCTGAACCGATTTATATGACTCATTAAAAAGAGTCGAAATACTCAGCACAAGGAGTGAAAATGTCTTTTCTACGCTGAGCTAGGCGGTCCGGCAAAAGTGGGTAGCGGGGTATGTCCAACATAAAAATTAGCTGTCAAACTACTGTTAGCAACATCTACGAATAAGTGTACATTAAGATTGTGCACCAAGTTTATATTGCACAAGTATAGTCTACACACGACACAGTAGCTCATAATGTCATATTAGAGGGCAAATGAGGAAAATATGAGTTTACTTGCTGCTATCCACCGCGGTCAAGTCATCCGCTCTATAGCGATTCACGGTTGTCATCCGCGCTTTAAATTCGAATGCGACTATATGCACGATTTTACGGCATTTTGCTGCTCACCGCAGTCTAACTCTCCCTAAGCAAAGAGAAACAGAGACTTACGTATTTCTTTTGAAGAGCTTTGACAAAGATACGCCCTTTTACCGAATTTAAAATTTAAATAATGCAGTTTGTTTGATTAAATTAGTTTACTTGCATCATTACATTATACACAATTGGTAATACATTTAGACAGCTCAATAAGCATTGTGCAAATATTTTTTGCAAATATTTATTGCAAATATCAGCTCAATAAGCATTGTGCAAATATTTTTTTCTATATAATGCCTCTTAGAAGTTTATTATAGAGCTTGACTGCCAGCAAAAACGAAATAATGCACTCATTCTGTATAGACTGAATCTGGATATCTATTTCTTAGAAATTTCACATAATGCCAAGACCATTCTACTACCACATAAGAGTAGGAGCGCTTGCCTATCAGCAGAGTAAGTCTGGACAGATTTCACTGCGCCATTTCTTCATAAACCCATATTAAATTCATATTACCTTTACGTGAATGAATGAACTTGTATCATAAAGGCCGAATTTGGATATCTATCGCTCAAAAAAAATCACATAATGCCAAGACAGATTCATTACCACATAAGAGTAGGAGCCATTGGCTATCACCAGTGAAAGTTTGGCCACATTTCACTGCAGCATTTCTTCATAAATCCATTTGAATATCATACTACCTTAAGGCAAATTAGAATATTTCATAGAAGCTGATTTTATATTTCTTTAATTTTCCTGTAATGCCAAAGCAAGTCCACTAACTAATAATTGTAGGAGCCTTTGGTTATCACCAGAGCAATTATGACCAGATTCTACTGTACTGTATATTTATAAATCCACATTAGTCATATTACCTTTGGGCAAATTAATGTATGCATATCATATAGGCTGATTTTGGTTAGCTGTTTCTCAGAATTTTCCCATGATGCCGAAAGAGTTCCACTACCCCCCAAGACTGGTAGCCCTAGGCATGTCTATTGCAGTGCTTTCGTTGCAAAAAAACATGAACACTTGTGAAATTAATAGTTTTGTCATCAAATTCATCAAACCTTTTCCGAAATTATTTCGCATTACGCATCACAACAGCAGACATGTATGATGCTTACACTATACAAAAATTAACATAGTTTGATGAACTTATAATAAGGCAGACAAGGTCTTATGAAGCCTTTCTAGCTTTTGTTCCTGAGTAGCATAAAACACTGGCAGCATTACAGGATTGAACGCTGACACCTGAACAGAGTGACACCTGGTGGTTTTAGAAATTAAAACAGTCAAAGTTCAAAACTGCAAGCACTAAAAATACAATACTATTGATTTAATTTACAGCATTTGCCAGACGCTCTTATCCAGAGTGAATTACATACATCCATAGATATTTATTCATCTATCAATAATGTTTAATGTCATTAAAGTGTTGCAAAAAATGTAAACTGGAGTACCAGCGTAAATTATATATATATATATATATTTTTGCATTTGTATGTTGTTTGTTACTGTAGTATTGTTAAGACCAATAGATCTGAAATTATCATGTCCTGCTTAGATTCACACCTTATGCTTCCACAGGGGAAACCCCATCATGGGAAATGCAGTCACTTCCAGTTAATGTTTTCATTTTCTTTCTTATTTCTTTCTTATCAACTTGGTTTTTATTATTCCTCCTTTTTATGTCTCTGATTCCCTCAAATAAACATTCTGCGTATTATGAGTACACAATCCAGTCCAGACTCTACCCAGATGACTTCCTTTAGTACACTGCAGTGACTGTACTGGATGGCGGACAGATCAACTCCGACAGCAGCAGGGACAGTATCAGGACTCCCAAACAGGATTGGCTGAAGAAGCCAGTCCACATAGAGACCTGCATACAGGCACTGATGACCTACAGGAGGATAGATGTTGGTTAAATTACCATCTCCATTTAATTATTAAGGATTTTGGACACAATAAGTCAGGTGAGAAAATGTTTTTGTCAGTTACTCATGGCATTATTAATATAGCAAAAGGAGTAGATCAACATTATTAATACAGCATAAGGAGTCAATTTACATTAATGCAGCAGAAGGAGTAGATCTACATTATTAGTGCAGCAGAAGGAGTAGATCTATATTATTAATGTAGCAGAAGGAGTAGATCTACATTAAAGCAGCAGAAGAAGTAGATCTACATTATTAATGTAGCAGAAGGAGTAGATCTACATTATTAATGTAGCAGAAGGAGTAGATCTACATTATTAATACAGCAGAAGCAGTAGATCTACATTATTAATGCAGCAGAAGGAGCAGATCTACATTATTAATGCAGCAGAAGGAGCAGATCTACATTATTAATACAGCAGAAGCAGTAGATCTACATTATTAATGTAGCAGAAGGAGTAGATCTACATTAAAGCAGCAGAAGGAGTAGATCTACATTATTAATGCAGCAGGAGGAGTAGATCTATATTATTAATGTAGGAGAAGGAGTAGATCTACATTATTAATACAGCAGAAGATGTAGATCTACATTATTAATGTAGCAGAAGGAGTAGATCTACTTTAAAGCAGCAGAAGAAGTAGATCTACATCATTAATGTAGCAGGAGGAGTAGATCTACATTAAAGCAGCAGAAGGAGTAGATCTACATTATTAATGCAGCAGGAGGAGTAGATCTATATTATTAATGTAGGAGAAGGAGTAGATCTACATTATTAATACAGCAGAAGATGTAGATCTACATTATTAATGTAGCAGAAGGAGTAGATCTACTTTAAAGCAGCAGAAGAAGTAGATCTACATCATTAATGTAGCAGGAGGAGTAGATCTACATTATTAGTACAGCAGAAGGAGCAGATCTACATTTTAATGTAGTAGAAGGGGTAGGTTTACATTAATGCAGCAGAAGGAGTAGATCTACATTATTAATGTAGGAGAAGTGGTAGATCTACATTATTAATCAAGAAGAAGGAGTAGATCTACATTATTACTACAGCAGAAGCAGTAGATCTACATTCGTAATGTATCAGGACTGTTAGAGTATTACACCTTTGCATAGAGCATAAATCAACACACTCTATAACCACATCAGACTTATTAACTAGAGTTCCAGTGAGAAATATTGATTACATCACATTCAGAACATTCAACTTGCATTACTGTTTGTGTGTTTTATATTAAGATTATTAATTACTTTTTTTGACTATGGAAAAAAAAAACAGTGACTTCTCTGATTGGAGTTGTGATCGAAACTGTGATTGGAGCTGTGATTGTGGCGAATGTTGTTATTGTCCTTATAAAGAAAGGGATGATTGGTGAGTTGCTATAAACTGATTCTGATTTTGAATATATGAATCCTGATTCTGCTGAAGGTAAAAAGTGCTCAGTTCCCTAAGATCCTGCTACTGTTTCCAGTTCATAAACCCTAACTGTGTGGTTAAAATAAGGTGAAATGAAGCAGTAAATATTTGTATCTAATCTCTTGTTCATATGAGAGCCCCAGTGTACAGTTTTGAGACTGACAAATTTTGGTTTTCACAAAGTTTACTGCCTCTGTTTTACTGTTTTTTTTTGTCAGTTGTTTATATGGTAGAGTGAAATACAATTATAAGAATTTCATTAGATTAAAAAAAAAACAAAAAAAACTTTTTACTGACAGATACATCCAGTTTAAGCAAAAACGTAATATTTACAGTGTTGACCATTATTTTTTAAGACTTCTGCAATTCAGCTTGGCATGCTGGATATCAGCTTCTGGGCAAAATCTTGACTGATGGCAATGCATTCTTGCCTAATCAGTGCTTGGAGTTGATCACAGTTTCTGTGTTTTTGTTTGTAAACCCTCTTTTTGAGGATTGACCACAGGTTCTCAATGGGATTGAGATTTGGGGAGTTGCCTGGCCATGGACCCAAAATTTCAATGTTTTTTTCACCGAGCCACTTGGTTATCACTTTTGCCTTGTGACATGGTGCTCATGCTGGAAAAGCATTGTTCATCACAAAATTGCTCCTGTATCATTGGGAGAAGTTGCTCTTGGAGGATGTTTTGATACCATTTCTTATTCCTTATTCATGGAAGTGTTCTTAGGCAAAATTTTGGCCTTCCAATCTCATGTGTCATTGTTCTTATACAACAAAACAGGTAGCTCACAGAGGGACCATCAGCAATAACAATAATAAAATAACATAATAGAAATAAAAACATTTGCAGGACTACAGATGTAAACAGCAAACTTGGATAGTGTAAATTAAGTGTAAACAGGAAATGTAAACAGTGAAGTGAGTGTAGGAATACGGAGTGTGTCATATGGGGCATAAACATGTTCTCTTTACTAAGAATGAGTCCTTTTGTTTTTCTTATTTAGTTAATCAGGGTAATACACTCACCACCACAAGAGGAATGGATGTTAGGTGGCGTTGGTGTAGCTGCAGGGAGAGTGAGCTACCAATGAGAGAGAGAGAGAGAGAGAGAGAGAGAGAGAGAGAGAGAGAGAGATGGGGTGTAACTCAGATTTGCATTACCACGGCTGAGCAATTCTCTTTCTCCCAGAATAGAGCCGCACTTTCACCAGATGTTCTGATCTGTTCAGATAAGCTCAGGCACAAGACACTGTCTGGTAACATTAATAAAGATGTTTATCTCTTATAAAAGAGCAGAAAATGTCCAAAATGAAGTTTTATTTCAGTGGAAGTAACAGAAATATCAGGACACAGAACAGAATACAGACAGAGCTGCTGCATTCTGTTCTCCTACACTGGTCAGAACTCTCTTCTGCACCTCTGAGCCACCCACAGTCCAACTTACCACTCACACTGAGTTTAGTGCCTCATCCACAAGTCAACCACAGTGAAACATTCTAATGAAGTTGTCATCCAAAGATTTCTTTGACATTATAGTGACCACACACACACACACACACACACACACACACACACACACACACACACACACACACACACATACACACACACCCCTAAGCTTCATATTTGAGAAATGATTAATTTTTAAAATCTTTAATTGCTTTTCCCATCTCCACCAAAACTAATATTTAATGAATATTAATAATCTACTTTGTGTTGTCATGTCAGCTAAGAGAGCAGGAATATAATTGCCTGTTTTTGAAAATGTTGTCAAACACTTCATACAGTTCACTCAGCAACACAAAAGTAGCAGAACACCTCAGTTCTTTTGCAAAATCAAAAACATCATTCTAAACTACAATAATTTATACAATAACACAACAATGACAATATGTCTGATCTGCTCTGTATCCACTTGGTCTTCTGCTGTGATGATGGTGTGTAGTCAGTAAGTCGCTTTGGATAAAAGTGTCAGCTAAATGACTTAAATGTTAATTATCCCAAGTACATTTTACACCTGTGTTTGATCAGTTGTTTCACAGGTGAGAGGTTTTGATAGGCAATGCCCTGAAATGGTGAAGAATTGATGTTATGTTAGATTTCTTTGTCTAAAGTAAAGAAGTGTGTAGTGATTTGATTAAAGTGTGAGGCTAAGAATGTGCTTATAGTTGAGTGTCATATTTCAACAACTGAGTTATCTTTAATATTAATATCTGTAAAGAATTGTAAAAAAAAAAAAACTGTAATACCGAGAGGTCACTTTGCATGTGCAGTTCATGCTTCAGGGATCTGGGAGTGTTTATAGTCCTGTGAGTTTAACACTTCATGACTGAGAGCTGCCTGCCCCAGAAACTTCACCCACAGCAACCATGACTTTGATTCCCATCTTCATCTGCACACTGGTCTTCTGGACTCAAGGTAACTCACTGCTTTACCTCTGTGGTAAACTCGCCATATGACACAGGTCTACTATTCTTATTTAAAATGCACTATTCACAATGTACTACTAAAGTTTAACTACTAAATAAAAGCATATGTACAGTTCATTGTTAACTTTTTTTGTGTTTTGTATTCATTCTATAGGATCCAGAGGTCAGGTGACAGTGACTCAGGATTCAGTGAAATCTGCTCTTCCAGGAGACACAGTCACCATCAGCTGTAGAACCAACCCTGCAGTGTATTATCACAGCATCAATGGACATTATCTACACTGGTACCTGCAGAAACCCAGAGAAACTCCTAAACTCCTGATCTACTTTGCTACTAAGTTACAGTCAGGAACTCCAGCTCGTTTCAGTGGTAGTGGATCTGGATCTGACTTCACTCTGACCATCAGAGGAGTCCAGACTGAAGATGCAGGAGATTATTACTGTCAGAGTGCACATTACATTAGTAGTAGCTGGGTGTTCACACAGTGTTAGAGAGTCGTACAAAAACCTCCCTCAGTCAGACTGCACAGAGACTGCACTGCTGCAGCTGGGACCTACTGCAGGTGCTGAGGGGAGGATGTGATACAGCACAATGACACTCTGTGCAGGACAGATGCCCCATCACACTCACTCACTACTGAACAACACACATCTAAAGAAAATCATTCTTCTAGGAACCACAACACACCGACTCACGACAGTACAATGTTAAAATTGATTTTTGTTTTGTATGTGTTTGGTATTACATGTGAAAAACTACAAACAATATGTGGATGGTTAAACATATTATCTATGACCATGAGCTGATCCAGGTTTAGTGTATCTGGTTCTTCTTCACTGAGTCCTTAATCCCTTCAGACAGCTGCAGCTGAAAAAAAAATACACCCCATTTTTATTATTCCTCTGGAGAAATCATCAATCTGCTGATGGAGCTCCTTCCAGTTTCCTCTGTTGTGCCCAGTTTACCCCTGTGTCTCTCTCCAGTTTACCCCTGTGGCTCTCCAGTTTACCCCTGTGTCTCTCTCCAGTTTACCCCTGTGTCTCTCCAGTTTACCCCGCCTCTCTCCAGTTTACCCCTCCTCTCTCCAGTTTACCCCTGCCTCTACCTAGTTTATTCCTGCCTACCCCCAGTTTATAACTCAATAATGTGCTATACTAACATTAGTAACACCTATTGTCATGAATCCTATAGAAACATACAACAGAACTAATAATTAGACTGTGATCTTCTGGATGGAGATCTCAGATGTTGCTCCTGGGATCTGCTGGAGCCGTTCTCCCAGTATGGGGGTCACAGCCCGTAGTGCTCTGCTTACTAAGGGACACAGTTCTCACTGCTCCTGCTATTTAATGGCCCCTCCCACAAGGGATGAAGGGAAGAGGGAAGACACACAGTTTTGTTGGTTTGTTTGGCTTTTGGTTGCAATTTTGTATGACTTGTGTATGACCTTGTTTTCCCCATTTTTGGACTTTGTGCTTTGGCTTCGCCTCTCCTGCTTCAGTAGCTGTTGCACATATACCTGTAGATATTGTACAGAGAGTGTAAATATTGTTTTGTTTGGTGCTTTGGTGTTGGATAATGGTGGTAGGGAGTGACTGCCATTTTTGTTGGGTGTGGGTTTTGCTTCTGTTTATCTGTCAGGTAGGAAAGTCTGTTGTATGTTTCTTTTGTTTGTTGGGATTATTTAGTGTGTATTTTTCTTCCATTAGTGTGGATTTTGTTTATTGTTTTGGCCTGGGTCACTGCTGAAGACATTGCACCAGTAAGATTGTTTGTAAATAATATCCTCTGTGAAATACACCAAAAGGAGACTTCCGTTTGTGCTTTTGTTTGTTTTATTGCTATTCACTTTTTACAGCTTACATTCTCTTAGCCGTTTACATTTCATTTTCCTTGATATGGCCTCACAGCCTAGATGAGGTCGTAACAAATGCTTTGGTCACATTGACATTCTTCCTGGCCTTAATTCTTCTGAGGAGCTCTTCATACACAGCCTCGATGACTGAACTGTGGAGCTCTTCAGGCAGGTCCATCCTATCCTCCACACACACTCCAGTTGCACTGGATAAAAGTCCAATTACTCATTCTAACACTGAAGTCATAGCAGAGATCTTTTTTTTGCTGTTTTGTAGCAAGGGAATCTGGTATTGCAAAAAGTGTTGCAGTGCTTCAGTCCACCAAGAGTGCAGGGTGATGGTGATTCCTGCACTGATGAGGACATCTGCAAAATCCTGGATTTATATAAGGATGAGATGCAGCCTGCTAAGTCCAGTTCATCTGAAATATGTCAGGCAAGCCAGACTGTGAGTTTGCATTCAAGGGTTCAGAGTGACGAGGTCAGCAGCTGCACCTCCTTCCCAGTACTGAAATCAGTCTGAAATCAGCACAGCAACAACGACGTCTGGGAGATCCCTTACCACAGTCAGTCAGGTAGTGAGTGACGTCCTTCCCACAAATGCATCACTGCAGATGGCACGAGGTACAGCCACCCAAACTGATTTGAATCTTAGCACAGGACAAAGCTCTCCTAATACTACAGTTGTTGATGCTTTGGATAAGCTTGTTGAATCAAGTGTGATAGGGAGTGAAACTGACTCTACTACTATATTTATTGCTCGTGATTCATTTTCTTGTAGCCTAAGTGAATCTGATATTTCAGAAGTTCCAACAAACTCTGGCTTGTTTAAGAAGGTGCATAGGTATCTTCAGGCCATATTCATGAGTTCTTTTAAAGAGCAGTCCTCTATCAAATGTGAGAGCCAGCCAACCTCCCACCACTCTGCTTTGCAGCTCTCTAATGACCATGGTGTTTCCCTGGTTGATGATCTTATTGTAACATACACAAACAATATAATCAATGACATTATAAATGTTTATTACTCAGAAATATAATCTGAGTTTTAAGAACCTGTGAGACCTAAAGGTTCAAAAGAGAATCTAGTCTCTCACCATGAAGTGCCTGGTATAATGGAGAGTTTGGAAAAACTCACAAGTAGCAGAGCTTCATCCAGGAGCAGTGTGAAGAACTGAGATCTAGGAGGAAGGAAGGACATTTCATTCTCTAAGATAGACACGGTTTTTAATGAAGATATTCCTGTAGGCTGCTCTTCAAATCAGGTTGAGGGATTTTTCAGCAAGGAGTTCCAAAGTAAAGCAACACAGGTTGTCAGTAATCTTCTCCTGACAACATGAGAGAAATTTTCTGCCTCTGTCTCCAAACTGTTCCAAGGTTTCCAGCCCAGCTGTGAGCGGGGCATGTATTTATTCCACAATAAAGGACAGAGTAACTGACAGCTGTTTCATGGATCCAATCTGTGTGCTGCTGAAAAGGAACTATGGGTTCCGTTTCAGTATTCCAAAGAAAGTTACTAATATCAACGTTCACTGGAAGGTAGGTATAACTTTTTATATACCTCACACCACTCATGTGACATTACATTATACACTGCTGTTCCACAGCTCACTGGAACAATGTATTATTTTGAAAGAGCACTTTTGGCTACTTTTGTGAATGCTGATTGTTCAATTTGCTTTGTTTAATTCTTGCTCTTCAAGAAGTCAAATAAAGTGAACCCTGTTGGCCTGGTAGCTGATGACCAGAAGCCCAGCTCCTCCTCTGGACATGTTCAGGACTGTAAGTCTATCAGTCAGAATGCCGGTATTTCATAAGTATTTTATTATGGTGACTGATGCTGCAGTTCTGATTCATCTCATCTTTTGCAGCTTCACACATAGAACCAAACGCTTTTATGTCCTCTAGAAAAAAAGGCCGTAAACTTCTGCCCCGAAGTGTTCAGCGATCTCCAAAACCATGCGAACCTCATTCAGACGAATGGCTAAACCATCATAAACACTGATTCATTGATATTGATGAATAAAGGCTTTCTGTAGCTCAATCCTGGATTAGTGTTTATTTAATAATATGTGGATTTTTCTTAGTTAGGGTTTCGTTGGGATTGAAACACTTGAAACCTGATGTTCCATGTCCCTCAGAAATTTCAAACCTTTTTTTTTTTTTTAGGTTTGATTGTGTTTTAAATGTTTTAATATACCATCTAAATAATTCTGTGATTATTTGTATTTGTCTATGTGATGTGAATGCTTGAGACCCTAGGCTACAAAATACAAGTCTCAGGCCACTCCCACTGTCCTGCTTGGAAATAGAGACCAAGATAAAGGACAACTCAGAAGTAAATAAAATTTACAAAGCTCCAGAAGGGCATAAAGATCAAATTTGGACTCTGGATACAGAAGAGATACAATGGGGAGCTCCTAATTGAAGCTATACAGTCTGCTAAACAAAGGTTAACAGCAATGGCATCAAAACTGCAGAGACATACAAAAGAAGCAACAGCCAAAAGAGTAAATGCTTCTTCAGCAATGAACCAACCAAAGTGTACTTTCAGTAGCAGTGCATCATAACCCTCACTGTGGATCCACCCAGAGATAAAACAACAGCACAGAAAGAATATATAGGAGAATGACTCATCACAGAACACCAGTGCTCAGTGGTTAGAAGATCTCAAGGCAGTGCACCACAATCTCCCAGAGCAGGAAACGGTCAGCATTACAAAAGCAGATATCCAAAAAGTGGGTCAGAAACATGAAGAACATGGCGGCCCCTGGCCCTGATATCATCTATGCCTACAGGCTAAAAAAATATATAGCTCTGCATGGCTGACTAGCAGAACAAATGAACTACCTGCTCCCATCTGGGCTGACTAACAGAAGAACCCCCACTAAGGCCAAACACCATCCATCTACAGATCAGTAACCTGCCTGTCCACAACATGGAAGTTCCTATCAGGAATATTAGCCACCAAGCTGAATGATGATATATGTAATGTTATGTCTGCCTGTGTGTCCATCTTCCCTGTGTTTCAGGTTTTGCCTCTGCCTCTCCGGTATCCCTCATCCCAAGCCACACCAGGTTTCCTGGTGAGCAGAGCACCATATAAAAGGAAGAGGAAGAGACAAGGGCTCAGCTTAGGATTTGTTGGAGAAATGATTGTTGTTGATAGTGTTGCTGCATTTCGATCTTGTTAGTTTTGCTTTGTGTGTATGATTTTGGATTCACCCCTTGATATAACGGTTTTCTTGGTCCCTTTTGGTTTGATTGCTGTATAATGTATGTTTTTTTGTATCTTGTATATATGTCTTGTCCTGTACATAATTACACACTGGTTGTAGGGAGTGGCTGCCATTTTGTTTGGGTGTGGGTTTATCTTTGTTTATAACAATGTATTCATTGTATGTTTCTTTTTGTTAGCTTAGTCAGTCATCTTTTTATTTATAGTGTGGTTTTGTTTGTTGTGTAGGCCTTGGTCACTCATGACAGGATTGCACCTGTTTATTGCCCTTAAAGACCAAAACTTGTAAATACACTAGATCTTTGCTGTCAACTTTGTCTAGTTATTCATTCCATTACTAATTTCTACTGCTGTAGAAAGAAAGAGACAATGACTGGGTAGGTGATGCACCTACCCAGGACCTTCAGCAAGAATCATGTCATTTCAACTGGAAAGGTGTGGTTGGCTAATAGTACAAATAGAAAATGTCTTCAGACCTGGAGGACACCTACTAATACCTTGAAGAATCCCTATCACATGGGAATCATTAGGCAGCAATGAGATGGACGGCAACATTCAAGTACCTCTGTAGGGTAAGGTAAGTCCTCAAGACTCAGTTGACTGGGAACAATAAGATCATGACCATAACACGTATGCCATGCCAGTTATCAGCTATCCAGCAGGCATGATAAGCTGGCAAAGAGAAGAACTGCAAGCTGCCAACATCGAGTCTAGGAAACAATGTATGGGACACTCCACCCAAAAGCTGCAAACACCAAAAGGAATGAGGGTGAAGTTGACTAACCAGTTGACTAAACACCATCTACCTGTAACTCCATTAAAAAAACCATCTACCCGTACCGTCATCTAAAACACCATCTACCCGTATCTCCATCAAAAACACCATCTATGCATACCTCCATCAAAAACACCATCTATCTATACATTGTGGTGGAATTTTGGATAAACAGCAAGTCAGACGTGATTAAAAGAGTAATTTAATAAAGAAAATAGGACATACAGAACACAACAGTCTGAGAACTAATGCTCTGAAGCAAAAGCTCTAAAGGGGTAGACTGGCTCTGCTCCTTATACCTAAACTTCACCCCCAAAGAGGGGTGCTCTGTAATCCTGTTTACCCATTCCCTGCTCCTTATGCCTAGACTTCACCCCCAGAGAGGGGTGCTCTGTAATCTGTTTACCCATTCCCTGCTCCTTATGCCTAGACTTCACCCCCAGAGAGGGGTGCTCTGTAATCCTGTTTACCCATTCCCTGCTCCTTATGCCTAGACTTCACCCCCAGAGAGGGGTGCTCTGTAATCCTGTTTACCCATTCCCTGCTCCTTATGCCTAGACTTCACCCCCAGAGAGGGGTGCTCTGTAATCCTGTTTACCCATTCCCTGCTCCTTATGCCTAGACTTCACCCCCAGAGAGGGGTGCTCTGTAATCCTGTTTACCCATTCCCTGCTCCTTATGCCTAGACTTCACCCCCAGAGAGGGGTGCTCTGTAATCTGTTTACCCATTCCCTGCTCCTTATACCTAAACTTCACCCCCAGAGAGGGGTGCTCTGTAATCTGTTTACCCATTCCCTGCTCCTTATGGCGATGAACATTCCTGCAGTACCAGAGCACTCACCAGGACAGACACAGTTTGCAAGATAAGCCTAAGCCTAATTCCTCTTTTACGACACATGCGAGGTCACGACACATGCAGGTCATAAGGCAACATTCCCACAGTCGTTTTGTTCACACAATATACAGAGACAGAGTGTGCAGACTAAACTATTCATATAGGATTATATGATGAAAGGATTAACATGATTATATATGAATCATTACATATGAATCACACGATAATACATGATCGAATAATATTTTCCATCACAACATCCATCAAAAACACCATGTACCTGTACCTCCATTAAAAAAACATTTACCTGTACCTCCATTAAACACCATCTACCTGTACCTCCATCAAAAACACCACCTACCTGTACCTCCATTAAAAAAACCACCTACCCATACCTCCATCAAAAACACCATAGACGCATATCTCCATCAAAAACACCATCTACCCATACCTCCATCAAAAACACCATCTACCTGTACCTCCATTAAAAAAAATTTATCTGTGCTTCCATTAAACACCATCTATCCGTACCTCTAAAAAAAACATGATCTACCTGTACTTTCATCAAAAACACTACCTACTTGTACCTCCAACAAAGACGTTAAACTTATATTACTTAGCTGATGCTTTGTTCCAAGGCAACTTACAATTATGACTGATTACAACTTGAGTGTTAAGAGTTTTACTCAGGGGCCCAACAGTAGCAGGGCTTGAATCCACAACCTTCTGAATACAAATCAAGTAGCATAACCACTGAGCTACCACCACCCCACCATCTACCCCTACCTACATCAAAAACACCATCTATCTGTACCTCCATCAACATCTTGGTCTAGGGAAAAGGAATATACCAGTATGTTGTCAAGGTAAACAACGATGGATATACCCAGATCTAATTAATCTTCTGAAGTCTCAGGGCATTTTCTCTGTTTTTGCATACTTTCTTAAATTTACTTTAAAGGTGATACCCATATGTTTTACATGAAAATGTTTAGACAAATCTCAGCTCTATTCCTAATGAGGTACCATTTGACCTAGAGCACTGCATAAAGAAATATCAACTGTTTTGATGTTGGAAATAACATCAAACTGTGACCCAAACTGTTTGGGTCACAAATGTAGTGAAATATATGAATAAAGTAGTATAGAAATGTGTAATAAATGTTTAAAATGAAATTTTGTACAATCATTTCTTGATTAAAAGTGTGGTCTGTCACATTACTTTCACCAAATCTTAGAGGGACTGACATAAAATATGACTGAACAATGACTTTAAATTAGATATTAAGCCTCACAGAATATCAAAATATAAAGCTTCATGTGTACAAATGAAAAATGAGCAATATAACTATAACCAAAATATGCCAAAAACCAGAAAAGTCTCATCTGCACAGAACAGTATTCAGCATAGCCAAAACATGTCCATCCATCTATATACTATACTACCTTTCACACTAAAACTCCTACAATGTAAACTTTTGCTATTTGACAGTCAAACATAAGTCATGACTATTGTATTACAAATCAATTTCACAAATTATGCACAAAAGCAGCAATGAGGATATTTCACCAGAAGGGTATTAGGAACTCTGTGGTCCCAGCAAGGCTTCAGCCTGCTGTCCTTCTATACGTAGAAGACACTGAGGTGGAGGTGGAGGCGTAAATGTACTCTTGCTCTAAGGCCTGCTGAATATACTGCTCCATCACACGGTTTTCCTACTGAGATAAAGGGTAAACCTTACACTGAGGAGGGCAGGTGTTATCCAGTAGTTTGATGGAGAAGTCGGTTTTTCTGTGTGGGGGAAGCTGTGTGGCCTTTACTGGGCTGAATACCTCAGTGAGGTCTTGATAGGGAGCTGGGATGGAGATGTCAGACTCAGCGCTGGACTCTTGATGGAGGTGAACTGGGGGTGGTGAGTGTGTAACCAGGCTAGTCCTCATCTGATGGGACGAGAGGTGTGTAGTGTGTAGTGTAGTGTAGTGTAGTGTAGTGTGTAGTGTGTAGTGTAGTGTAGTGTAGTGTGTAGTGTGTAGTGTAGTGTAGTGTAGTGTGTAGTGTGTAGTGTAGTGTAGTGTAGTGTGTAGTGTAGTGTAGTGCGGTCCTGGGCAGGAGTAAGTGTGTCCCTCCTGCTGGATGACTGGCCTACCGTGACAAGAGGGGGAATCAATAATTAATAAAGAAACGTGTTCTGTATGGAGGGCGCTGGTCTATGATATGATAAGATCAGAAAATACTTTATTATCATTGTACTTGTACAACAAAACAGGTAGCTCACAGCATCAATAAAAATAATAAAATAATATAATAGAAATAGAATGGCAATAAAAAACAAACATTTGCAGGGCTTCATATGTATACAGCAGACATGGAAAGTGCAAAAATGATGTGTGAACAAGAAGTGTAAACAGTGAGGTGAGTGTAGGAATATGGAGGGTGTCATTAAACATGTTCTCTTTACTAGGAATGAGGCCTTTGGTTTTTCTTATTTAGTTCATTTAATCAGGGTAGTGATAAACTGAATGTTAGGCGGTGTTGGTGTAGCTATAGGGAGAGTGAGCCACTAACCTGGACAGCAGGGGGCGACATAGTCCACCTCAGCAGGACTAAAGAGAGAGAAAGAGAGAGAGAGAGAGAGAGAGAGAGAGAGAGAGAGAGAGAGAGAGAGAGCGAGAGCGAGAGCGAGAGAGCGAGTGAGAGAGAGAGAGAGTGCGAGCAGTGGGGTGTAACTCAGATTTGCATTACCATGGCTGAGTGATTCTCTTTCTCCCAGAATAGAGCCACACTTTCACCAGATGTTCTGGTCTGTTCAGATAAGCTCACTCAGGCACAAGAAACTGTCTGGTAACATTGATAAAGATGTTTATCTCTTATAAAAGAGCAGACAATGTCCAAAATTAAGCTTTATTTCAGTGGAAGTAAGAGAAATTCCAGGACACAGAACAGAATACAGACAGAGCTATTGCATTCTGTTCTCCTACACTGGTCAGAACTCCGTGCTTCACCTCTGAGCCGCCCACAGTCCAGTTTACCACTCACACTGAGTTTAGTGCCTCATCCACAAGTCGACCACAGTGATACATTCTAATGAAGCATCATCCAAAAACCTCTTTCACATTATAGTGACTACACACACACAAACACACAAGCTTCATATTTCAGAAATGGATAATTAAAAAAAAAAAATTAATTACTTTTCCCAAATTAATTTTTGCATTTAGCTTACACTTTTATCCAAAGCAACTTAGAGTTATAACTGAATACAATTTGAGCAATTGAGGGTCTTTCTCAGGGGCCCAACAGCAGAGAGGTGAACTGGCAACCTTTTGATTAATAGGCAAGTACCTTAACCAGTGAGCTACCATACATAATATAAATAAGCATTATGACACTGTCCTAATATTTAATGAATATTGATGATTTAGTTTTTTTTGTATTGTCATGACAGCTAAGAGAGGAGGAATTTGGTGTATTATAGTTTTTATACGATTGCTTAAGGCTGTTTTTGAAAACAGGGCTCATTTTGTAAAATTACTACACACAGTTCACACAGCCACACAAAAGTAGCAGAACACCTCAGTTCTTTTGAAAAATAATGTATATGATAACATGACAATGTGATGATGGTATGTAATCTGTCTAACGTGAGTGTGTGGACTGTGGTGATGGTGTGTAGTCTGTATAACGTTTGTGTGTAGACTGTGTTTTTGTAAGGATTCAGGTTGCCATGGCGATGGAGAACTCCATTATGTGTGATTGCAGCCACAATGTGATGTTACCACCATGTTGGCCCTGGACAGTCAAAATATATCTGTGGCCAGTGATGTTTCTCCCTCTTCTTACGTTTGTCAGGTTAACACCAGACAACATTGTAACGTACATGTAAAAAGGTTGTGTGCAGCAAATAATACTGAAGTGAACACATCACATGACTACATTACATACCTCCATATATTTATGCCGCAAGTCTTTTACTTAAAGTCAGATAAACTAGTAGAATTGATGTCATGTTAGATTTCTGTGTCTAAAGTAGAGAAGTGTATTTAGTAGAAGTGACACCATGTTACCTTCTGGATACGTGTATACTGCATTCAAAACCATTAAGGTGGTACCAATCCTCAAGAAGGGCACACTTGACAGCTCCAGCGTTACCAACTACAGATCGGTATTATTTCTCTCTTTCCTCTCAAAAGCCCTTGAACGAGCAGTTTATAATCCATTGTTTATCTTTCTCACCCAGAACCAGCTGCAAGATCCCAATCAGTCTGGCTACAAACTGGCACATTCTACAGAAACAGCCCTCATAGCAGTGACTGAGAAACTTCATGCTGCCAAACAGTCATCTGTTTTGATTCTTCTAGACCTTTCAGCAGTCTTTGACACAGTGAACCACAACTTTTTTCTCTCTGTTCTTTCCAGGCTTGGTGTGACTGGCTCTGCTTGGAGATGGTTTCAGTCCTATCTGGAGGGATGATCCTATCAGGTGACATGGAGAGGATCCACATCCAAACCGTGTAGGTGTTCCACAGGGCTCAGTATTGGGCCCCCTTCTCTTCTCTTTGTAAACTCGTTCTCTTGATGATGTAATATCTTATCATGGTTTCTCCTACCACTGCTATTCCGATGAAACTCAATTATTTCTTTCTTTTTCACACTCTGACATGTAGGTCTCCAGACGTATCTCGGCATGCTTGACTGACATCGCATCATGGATGACAACCCAACCCAGTAAAACTGCTCAACCCCAGTAAAACTGAGCTTCTGTTCATCCCAGGTACTCCCAATCCTTACCATGACCTCACTGTTTCCTTTGAGAACTCCCTGGTATCATCATCCGAAGCTGCCCGTAGCTTGGGCGTAACTTTGGACAACCAGTTGTCGTTCTCAACTCATTTTTCTAATCTAACCCGGCCTTGCAGATTCCTTGTTTGTAACATGAAGGATTCTACCCTTTCTTTCACAGGAAGCCACCCAGGTGCTTGTGCAGTCTCTTGTGATCTCAAAGCTAGACTACTGCAACTCAGTACTTGCTGGTCCTCCTCTAAGAGCCATCAAACCTCTACAACTTGTCCAGAATGCAGCAGCACGACTGGTCTTCAATCTTCTGAAGTTCACACGTTACTCCACTGCTGCGCTCCCTTCACTGGCTCCCTGTAGCTGCACGCATCAGATTTAAAACCTTGATGCTTGCCTACAAAGCCAAAAATGGACCAGCCCCTTCATACATGAAGTCAACGTTTAAAGCCCGAGCCGTACCTCATGTACTTCGAACCTCAAGTACGGCTCCGCTTGAAATACCTTGCTTCAGGTCTCATGGACGACAAGCACCGAGACTATTTTCTGTCCTGACTCCAAGATGGTGGAATGAACTCTCACTTGCTGTCCGGACAGCAGAGTCCCTTGCAGTCTTCAAACGCAGACTGAAGTCCCATCTATTTATGGAATATTTAAAGGACAACTGACCCTGCTCCCATATTGACTGACTAATTTAATATTTATTGTAGGGCATTATTTATGTTGTTTAACAAACTCTAGCATATTTTGTTTATAACACTTATTATTTATAGCACATATCATAGTTTAAGATAGACCTTATATATTTTGCACTTCTAGGTATCAGCATTCATCCCTGTATTCTACATTATTCTAGTTCATTGGTATGTTTAATTCTAACCTACTGTACTTGGATATATTCTATGAGTACATGGCAATGTACTTTTGTAAGTCACTCTGGATAAGCGTGTCTGCTGAATGCTGTAAATGTTAGATTTCTGTTTCTAATGTAGAGAAGTGTGTTTAGCAGAAGGGATTTGTGTAAAGTCTGAGGCTGAGAATTTGCTTATAGTTGTGCAGATCTGGGCTGAGGTTTTGCTGTCTGAGTCTCAGATTTCACTAACTGTGAGAGTTTTAATTATAGTGTGTAAGGAACCATAAAAAAACTGAAACACAGAGAGGCCACAGAGAGTATTTAGTAAACATGTATTAATACAGAGAGGCTACAGAGATTCTTTAGTAGATGTGTATTAATACAGAGAGGCCACAGAGAGTATTTGGTAGATGTGTATTAATACAGAGATGTCACTTTGCATGTGCAACACCTGCTTCAGTGCTCTGGGAGTGTTTATAGTCCTGTGAATTTAACACTTCATGACTGAGAGCTGCCTGCCCCAGCAACTTCACCCACAGCAACCATGACTTTGATCCCCATCTTCATCTGCACACTGCTCCTCTGGACTCAAGGTAACTCACTGCTTTACCTCTGTGGTGAACTATCCATGTGACACACGTCTACTACTCTTATTTAAAATGCACTTTTCACAGATTTAGAGTAACTAAACAAAAGTATCTGTACAGGCAAATGTTACCTTTTTATGATTTTATTATTTCTTACCCAGGATCCAGAGGGCAGGTAACAGTGACTCAAGATTCAGTGAAATCTGCTCTTCCAGGAGACACAGTCACCATCAGCTGTAGAACCAACCCTGCAGTGCACCGCTGGAGTGATGGAGATGAAGGGATATTCTGGTACCTGCAGAAACCTGGAGAAGCTCCTAAACTCCTGATTAGATATGTGAAAACATTACAGTCAGGAACTCCAGCTCGTTTCAGTGGTAGTGGATCTGGATCTGACTTCACTCTGACCATCAGAGGAGTCCAGACTGAAGATGCAGGAGATTATTACTGTCAGAGTGTACATAGTGGTGGTGTGTTCACACAGTGTTAGAGAGTCGTACAAAAACCTCCCTCAGTCAGACTGCACAGAGACTGCACTGCTGCAGCTGGGACCTACTGCAGGTGTGGAGGGGGAGGATGTGATACAGAACAATGACACACTCTGTGGAGGAGAGGAACCACAATAGACTTTCAACTAAACACACAAACTGACAAATGAAGATAGAATGTATCCAGTGTTATGAGACTAATTACATGGCGCTGAATCTCACCGCTGTGCTACTGCCCATGTGTTAGTGGCACTTGTGCTGAACTGGAGATTGGTGCAGTCTGTTAAACATATTATGGGTACATATTCTCTATTACAGAACCCCAAAGTATTTACCATCTTTTCACAAAACCTTTTCATGACATATTTTATGTTGATATCACCTCTAAGAATGATGCACATATCAGGATTCATGGAGACACACAGAACCACAGCAATAGTGTCTCTGCTCCTGCCAGTGTCTCTCAGTCTCCTGGTTAAACTCCTGATGACAGGAGCAGGTAACAGTTAACCAACTGGAGATTTGCTAAAAGGACATTACTGATGCAGCAGCTTCACTCTCACAACTACAGGAAGCACAGGAGTGTGTGTGTGTGTGTGTGTGTGTGTGTGTGTGTGTGTGTGTGTGTGTGTGAGAGAGAGAGAGAGAGAGAGAGAGAGAGAGAGAGAGAGAGAGCAGTGGGTTGAAACAGATTTGATATGATATGTTAATATGATTATTAACTTTATGTGCAATAAACTATGTGCTAGAAGTGCTAGAACAATTAGTACTTGTACTGTATGCAATGAAAATAAAGGTCTATCTATCTATCTATCTATCTATCTATCTATCTATCTATCTATCTATCTATCTATCTATCTATCTATCTATCTATCTATCTATCTATTGTGGCAGAAATTCAATGAAACGGGGAGTCAGATGTGGATAATAAGTAAAAAAGGTTTTAATAGAAAAGAAAGATTCCACAGAGTGTGGGGCTCACTACCAAGAGAAGCCCCGAGTCATACAGAACATTGCTTGATATACAATTCTAACTGTATGCCTTGACCAATCACGGACTTCCTGCCTCTTGTTGCTATGGCTCATACACCATTAAGCTTTAAGCGTTGCTTATCTCTTTCAGGCCGGCTGGTAACAATCTTGCTTGAGTGTCATCCCTTAATTGCAGGCAGTAAAGCAATTGCAGGCAATAAAACGAGAGACATCTTCCTGCTTATCTGATCTACTGTCTCACTCCCTTAAAGTTCTTTGCTTACATAAACATTTTTCCTAGGGAACAGGATACTGCTGAATGTATGTGAATCACTGAAGCACATAGTATTTCCTTTACACTATCTATCTATCTATCTATCTATCTATCTATCTATCTATCTATCTATCTATCTATCTATCTATCTATCTATCTATCTATCTATGAATAAAAAGTTTTATTAATGCACTGAATTTCAGAAGATTTTTGAAAATGGGTTTGATATTAAAAGTCCCCTACAGAGATTCCAATAAAGTCATTGCACATAAACCTCTGTCATGCTCCAGTAATTATACATAACACAAAGGCTCACATTTAAAATTAATTCAAGACACGGAGAGTATGGGGAAACATGATAAACAATCACACTAAGGCAAACAAGGGAAGCAGGCTATAACAGACTCATGGCTACGAAACACAAAGGCTAGGAAACTCGAAGGCTATGATAAACACATAGACACAGACTACAAAGAAACAAAACCATATGAAATAAGCATGTACAGAGTCAAGAAACAAGCAATGAACTGCCAAAACACAGGGATCAAGAAGGGTTTAAATGCATGAACTAAATGAGGGACGGGTGTTGAAAGTCAAACGACGTGCGGAGAAAACAAAACTATGGAATGGAACTAAAAAAACACAAGACAGGGGAAACACAGAACATGGAAGCTGGGAGGGACTGATTGTGACAGTACCCCCCAACCCCCCATCCCAAAGCATGCAACACCTGGGCGCGCACAAACAGGAACCACCAAAACAAAACAGGACTAGGACAAGATACCAACAGAAACAGAACGGAGAAGACGTAGAGCAGAGAGGACCCAGACGAGACACAGGAGCATAAACAGGAGCCAAACAAGGGGCACGATGAGCAACAGGCACAGGAACAGAAGCAGACACAGGAGCAGGCACTGAAAACGGAGCAACAGGAGAAGACTGAACAGGACAAGAACCAGGAGCAAAAGCAGGAATAGACACAGGAACCGAAGGAACAGGAGCGACAGCAACAGGAGCAGAAACAGCAGCAGCAGAAGTGGACGTGGAAGTGGAAGCAGAACCAACAACAGAAACAGACTGAGGATGAAAAAAGTGCCAGGAGGGAGGCCGAGGAGAAACAACAAAAGACAATAAACGATGAGGTACGACTGGAGGCACAAAAGGACGAAGAAAACAAAAACGCAAAACAGACCAGGCCAATGACAAAGGAACAGGAACAAAAACGGACACAGGCACTGGATTGAGCACAGAAACGGGCACAGGGACAGACAACACAACAGGAGGAAAGACAACACCAGGCAACGCAGAAGGCAAAAATGATGGGGCAGGAGGAGCAGGCAACAAAGGAGACACAGGAGGCACACAGGCAACAGGACACACAGGCTGGGGCAGGAGGGCTGGAACCCAGGGTCAGAGGCAGCAGGAGACACATCTAGCAGGATGGGCAGGGAACATGAGGCCTGTGAAACAGGAGGCAGGTCTAAGGACACAGAAGAGACTGGAGAAATGGCAGTGGCAGCCTTTTGGGGCACAGAAGAGCTTCAAGGCATGAGGCACGGGAGCTCGTGGAGTGGCTTCTTCCACTCCAGGAACAGGAACGGGTGGGTCCAGAGGCGCGGCTATGGGAACAGACCTGGTAACAGGACGGACGGGCAGCTTCTCTCATGCCTGGAATAGTCTCAGGACGGGTGGCGTCGCTCAGGATGGGCGGCATCTCACGCCGGGAACAGGACCAGGATCAGTCTGAGTGGCATCTCTAGTAGCAGATGAGGGACGGAGAAAACGAAACTAAGGAGCAGAACCAGGGAGTGCAGCAAAACAGACGACAGGGAAACCATGACAACAGGGACGCCAGGAGGGTGGCCATTCATGACAGTCATATACAAATATTTGATTGTCAGAAATATTGAGTACTGTTCTTTTCTTATTTTTTGGAGTTGTAGGTGGATGCTGTGTTTTGGTTTTTTAGTTTTTTGCTTTGTTCAAGTTCAAGTTTGGTTTATTTGTCACGTACATAGTCATACATGGTATAACTCGCAGTGAAATGGTTTGAGAGTGCTCTGTTCAAACTGAGGAAAAAAAAACAGGGGTGCATAAGGAAATATATCTACATCTATATATATACAAAAATATATATATATAACAATGTATGTACAATATATGTATATGTATATATACACAATGTACAATGTATATATGGATATATGGATGTGTGTATGTACACAATGTGCAAATCTAACTTACAAATTTACAGTCACTTGGTGGTGGTGGTCCCCACAGTTTATCAGTTTCCCTGATTCAGGGCCCGAATGGCCTGTGGGAAGTAGCTCCTCTTCAGTCTCTATCTAATGGTCTTCAGGGAGCGAAAGCGCTTCCCTGACCTCAAGAGAGAGAAGAGCATATTGTTGGGATGGGTGGGGTCCACAATCCTCCTGGCCTTGGTCTGGCACTGCTTGTAGTAGCTGGTCTGCAGGTCAGGATGTTTCGTATGAGTGATGCGCTCTGCTGAATGCACCACCCTTTGGAGTGCTTGTCTGTCCTGCTTGGTGCTGTTCCCAAACCAGACTGTGATGTTCCCCATGAGGATGCTCTCGATAGTGCAGGTGTAGAAATTCCGCAGTACCTTGGATGGCAGTCTGAAGTCTCTTAGGCGTCTGAGGTGGTAAAAACGCTGACGAGCCTTCTTTGCTAGGGAGTTGGTGTGGCAGGACCAGGACCAGGACCAGGACAGGTCCTGTGAGATGTGAACTCCAAGGTATCTGAAACTATCTACTCTCTCCCCCGTGGTTCCACTGATCCTCACAGGTTGGTAGTGCCGCTCCTGCTTCTTGCTGCAATCCACAATCAGCTTCTTTGTCTTGCTGATGTTTAGGAGGAGATTATTTTCCTGGCACCAGTATTCCAGGTGTTTAATCTCCTCCAGGTAGGCCCTCTCATCGTTGTACGAGATCAGGCCCATGACGACGGTATCGTCAGCAAACTTGACAGTGATGGTGGAGTTGGAAGTGGCTGTGCAGTCGTAGTGAGTAGAGCAGGGAACTTAGGACACAACCCCGAGGAGCTCCAGTGTGGAGGGTGAGGGTGGATGAGACACAGTTGCCCACCCGTACTGATTGTGGTCTGTCTGTTAGGAGATCCAGTCGCACAGGGATGTATGCAGTCCTAGATCCTCCAACTTAGTAGTGAGTAGGGAGTGAATGATAGTGTTAAATGCTGAACTGTAGTCGACAAACAGCATTTTAACATAACTACCCCTCCCTTTATCCAGGTGTGTCAGTTTGGTGTGGAGCAGATGTGCAATTGCATCCTCAGTGGAGCGGTTGCGGCAGTATGCAAACTGCAGTGGGTCCATGGAGGCTGGTAGTGAAGAGGTGATGAAGTCTCTGATTAGCTTTTCGTAGCACTTCATCACGATTGATGTGAGGGCAACAGGGCGGTAGTCATTGAGGGTTGAGGTTTCTTTGTGACGGGGATGATGGTGGATCGCTTGAAGCTGGATGGGACAGTACTGAGCGTCAGGGAGAGATTGAACATGTGGGTGAATACTGGGGCTAGCTGGTCTGCGCAGGCTTTGAGGACTCTCCCGCAGATACCGTCTGGTCCCGCTGCCTTCCTGGTATTCACTCTTTTGAACACTCTCCTCACGTCACTCTCCATGATGATGAGGGGGCGCTGTTCTATGGTGGGCTCTGCGCATGTGCCATTCGCTGCGCCGATAGCACCATTTGCGTTGTTAGCATTAGCGCTGTTAGCATTAGCACTGCTAGATGTAGCCTCGAAGCAAAGAATGTGTTTAGCTCAATCGCCAGAGACTCATCAGCACTTATTGATCTGGAGGGTGGGCTCCTGTAGTCCGTGATCATCCATAATCCCTGCCACAGGGATCTAGAGCCACTCTGCTGGAACTGTGTCTCTAGTTTCCTCCCGTAGCGCTGCTTCGCCTCTCTCACTGCCCTGCGCACTCCGTATGTCGCAGATTTGTACTCGTCCATGTTCCCGCTTATGATGCCTGCGTTGTAGGCAGCAGCGCAAGAGTTCAGAGCCTCGCAGATGGTTTTGTCCCCCCAGGGCTTCTGGTTGGGAAACTTCTTGTTGGTGGCTCTTGGAATCGTGTAGTCCACCAGTTTCCCAATAAACCCCACTACTGCCTCCGTAAACTTGCTGACATCATCAGTGCTGCGCCAGAACATGTCTTAATCTGTGTCATCCAGAGCGTCCTGCAGAAAGGCCATTGATTGGTCTGTCCAGCGCGCGACCTCCCTCTGAACCGGAGCTTCCTGTTTCAGCCTTTGTTTATATTTTGGTAGGAAGAAGATGGCGGCGTGGTCCGACTTGCCAAACGGTGGATGAGCTAGTGCCTTGTAGTTGTCCTTGTACCGGGTGTGGCAGTGGTCAAGTGTTCTATTTCCCCTGGTGGGGAAGGGCACGTGCTGGTAAAGGTTGGGCACTGCACGCTTGAGGTTAGCGCTGTTGAAATCCCCCACCACGATAAGTGCAGCGTCCCAGTGTTGTGCCTGAAACTGTATGAGAGCCTCATGAAGTTCACACAGTGCAATGTCCGTGTTGGCCTGAGGTGGAATGTACACAGTGTTGATGATCACCAAAGTGAACTCCCAAAGGAAGGTAGAAAGGACGAAACTTTTAGGCGAGCAGCTCCAGGTTGGGTGAGCAGGAGCAGGCGAGAGTAACAACATTGGCATTGTTGCACCAGCTGTTGTTTACCATCACACACACTCCACCGCCTCTTGATTTTCCCAAATCTGCCATCCTGTCCATGCGGTGAACCGAGAAGAACTCGGCCGGCTGGATGGCGTGGTTCGGTACCGCTAGGTTCAGCCACGACTCGGTGAAGCATATGAGGTTGCAGTCCCGAATGTCCCTCTGGAACTTTATCCTGGCCCGGAGGTCATCGAGCTTGTTGTCCAGAGACTGGACATTGGCTAGCAGGATGCTAGGTAAGGGAGCTCAGTGTGCCTGAGCCCTCAGCCTGTTCCTGACGCCGGCTTGCTTCCCTCGAGGCCTTTTCTTCGTGATTTGTATTTTATTTTACTTTTGTTTTAGGGAAGTTAATGATTGAATTCCCTTTAGTAGACTTTTTGTTTGTTGTGTTGCCATAAAGTCCCTACTGAAGAAATACTCCTATTAAGAAAGATTATGTTGTCTATATATTTTGGATGTGTTTTGTTCCTGTATGTAACAAGAAAACAAAGAATACATCACTGAAAACACTGTACAGAGTGTGTCTCTATGTTTCTTTTTTATGTTGCACACTTTTATGGTCTTAGATTTTGAGCTCTTGAAAAGGCTTGGTAAAACCCACCCTGAAGCCCACCCAGGGTTGGTAATAGGGTCGTAAAATAAATTGGGGGCTCTTCTGCTTGTTTTGGTCTCTGCGTGTTTCTGCTTGGCTGTTTTATTTTTTTTTTGGTGTGGGGAGTTTTTGCGGTTTCAGTTTTTACCATATTTGATTTAGACGCGTTTACCGCTGCACCTTCATTGGAGGAGTTTGACATTTGCTGCAAGGCAGATTTGCTACTCGTTGCTGATTTTTTTCAGTATTCAAGAAAACCATTTTGCTACAAAGGTTGACATCAAGGCTGATCTGCATAGACAGTTGGTGGAAAAATGGGTGTTGCCTGAAAGTGCTTGTGCTGTCTTTAGGAGTGTGGGCAGTGCTGTGGAAGGTCTTTCACCTGAGGAGGAAGCAGAAGAGGAGGACATGTTGGTGCCTGCCAGTGACACTTATATTAGTCCTTTGACTCCTGTTTCCAACCCTGGCTTGATGATATGCTTGAAGGAGCTTGAATGGAGTTGTAACGCAAGCAGGTTCGTGTCCTGGAAGTCCAGGCTGAAAGAGATAAGGCTGCGGCATTTGGAGCTGGAGGTAAGGTTTGCAGAGAGACCCATGCCTGTACCTTGTTTGTCCACATCCAGTTGGTCAGGTGAATGACTTCTATGTTAGTCCACAGATTAGCCTTGTACCGCAGTTTCAGGAGTCATAAGTTGAGTCCTATTTTGACGCTTTCTAGCCTGTAGCTACCACCTTGAAATGGCCTAGAAGAGTATGGAATCTTCTGCTCCAGTGCACACTAGTTGCTAAGTCTCAGGAGGTTTTCTCTGCATTGCCTGATGATAAAAGCCTAGATTATGATGTGGTCAAGGCATCTGGAAGCGTCTCACCAGAATTTCAGAAACAGCCAACAAGACGTATGTTGAGTTTGCACGGGACATTAGTGGCTTGCTCTATAAATGGTGCAAAGTGAGTAAAGTCACTTCCTTCAAACAGCTTAGAGAACTTGTACTTACACTCCCTTACACTCTATAAATTTACACTCTATAAGCTTGCAGTCGGAACTTGTTATGGGAACAGTTGTTGTTGGGATCTGTTATATGTTGCCTACTTTTGGGGTTTCCTTTATAATGGGAATGGATTGTGCAGGGAAAAGTGTTCTTTATGTCCCTGAAGTAATAAGGCATCCAGATGGTAATACTGTTGTACAGACTATGGAGGATAAAGAGTTACTATCTATTTTTCCAGCATGTGTAGTTACCCATGCTCAGAGTCATAAATTTGAGGATGTTGTGGACATGCATGAGTCAAATTGGTTCCATACAGAGCCTAGAGATGTATCCGTTAAGCCTGATGAGCTTGATGTTGAGCAGTGTACTGAGTCGAGTAGGCCTTTTAAATCACTTGGGGTGTTTGCTAACGTGGATTTCTGTGCCACTAAAGAACAGCTTACTCATGCTCAGCTTAAAGATCCTTCATTACAACATTGCAGAGAGAGCATGGATAGAGTGCACAATGTCGATTCTACAGTACCCACATATCTGTGGGGTGATGGCATATTGAGGTGGACTCCGTCTTCATACTGAGAAAAGAAGAAGTGTAATTGGATTGTTCAAATAGTTGTGTCAGGAGTACCGAGCCTAGGTTTTAACTTGAGCACATAATCACTTGGTAGCAGGTTAATTGGGGGTGAACAAAACATACAAACATATCTTGCAGCATTTCTTTGGGCCAGCATTAAAGTCTGACATAAAAGGCTCTTATAACACCTGTCAGTTCACCGAGCAAACCAATTCTAAAGATACCACCTCCCTTCATCAACCTATACTGTGTTGCCACACCCCCCATGTGTCACACCTGTTTGTAATTGTTTTTCATTTACGTGTGTATATAAACCCCTATGGTTCTGTTGTCTGGTGTTGGTGTTTGATGTTATACTAACTTAATTGCTACGTATTCTTTGTTCTCTGTGGTTTTCTTCAACGTAACTCATCCCTGCATCCTGCTTAGTCTCCTAATGTTACAGAAACACCGTCCGACGAAGGATGCCTGGGAAAGGGAAAAAGAGGAAGGGTAAGAAGGGACATAAATGCCCTCCCACAACCCTCGCAGGGAAGCCCTCCTTATTCTTGGGTGTGCTCCTCACTCCCACAGCAGGGGAGAGTGGCACTGGGGGAGTTGGTGAGTGTGGTCTGGGTCGGGACTCGGTGAAGTCGTACGGGACCCACAGACCTGGGCTACTGGGACTGGTACAATGATGTCCAGTACTCAGAGTTGCACTCTGTAGAGTCCTACTACCCCGTGGAGTGACCCTCCATCATCCTAGCCTCACTTCACACTACCACAACAGGGGAGGAGGCCACTGGACGATTTTGAGGAGGCCCTGAATATGGTCCAGGGTCGAACTTTCCAGATTCTGCTGGGTCCTACAACCCCTACATGGACTATTCTGAGGGCTATGCTGAGTATGGAGAGAGAGGGTACAGCGACGTCACTATGCAGTCTGACTTTTAGTCCGATTATGTGGAGGATCCATCGATGGAGGTAGAGGAAGTCCTCCATGGAGATTCTCTTGCAGACAGTAATGTTCACTGGACGTTCACGGGAACGACGAGCCTCCAGCACGTACTGCACAACGCTCCGCCCAGGAGGTTTCACCTAGGCACAATCTAGCCAGTCCTAGAGGTGACTTCCGAGGAGGAGGAAACTCCCTCTACTAGGGCATACAGTCCCGGGACGCATGCACCTGTACCTAAGCCTCATAGAGGAAAGGGGGAGGCCACACCAGTGCCCACTCCAGCCTCCTGAAATGAGTACGCGGAAGTCACCGCCCCCCAAATCAGCGAGGGGCGATTCCCCCACAGGCGGATAGGACTCCAGCCCCGCCGATGACTGGGGGACAGGCTGGGGCTCCTGCCAGCTTACCTGGACTCTAATAGTCCTTTATGTAGTTTTGTACTCGTCCCTGTCACTGTGTCCATCCCCATCACATTGTCTGTCCCAGTCACTTTGTTCCCCTTTGTGTCTGTGCCTGTGCCTGTCAGTGTATCTGTTGTCATCCTGGTCCCTGTCCTACCCCCCTCTGTGCTGCTTACGCCGGCCCGTGTTGGGTTGCTCAGATCTATGGCTTCGCCATTTGACGTTGAATTTGGGGCTGTAGCCTAATAGGCTGGCGCTCCATTGAGGAGGTTGCTTATTTGCGGTTCGAGAGACAGTTGAAGACAGTTGAATTAATGTTTGGACATATGGTTAGAGGATATGAAAGATAGTACAATTGAACAGATCACGGTACAATTGAAAATTAAGAAATTATGTGATAGAATTGCTACATTCCGTTCATTTCAGCCAGGTGACGATTTCTTGGTTTTGTTGCCTCATGTAGGGTCTTCATTACCAATGAGATTTTCAGGGCCATAAATTATCATGAATAAGATCAGTGAGATGGATTATGTGATAGAAACTCCAGACTGAAAACGTAAAACTCTTGTTTGCAATATGAATAGGCTTAAGCAGTATATTCCACGGTCATGTTTAAAACCTGATGTTGTGCCTTCTGCTGTGGCTACGTTGGTACCTGTAAAGGATGAGGATGATGGGTTAGTTCCTTCTGCACCAGTGATGGCTGTGTGCTTGCAACTCCACTATGTTACAGGACTTGGATGGTTATTTATTGCATCTACAGCCAAAAGAGTGTTCTGATGTTAAGTCTTTAACCTTTATGCACCAATGCCCCCTAGCGGGCCAGCCGGCAGGCCCAAACTGGAATACTCAAATAAATTACTTGATAACATTGAATATTCTTAAAGTACAGTACATTGATCAACATAACATTTCTTAGGACTAATACAAGTACGTGCTTCAGATAATTCTGCTTTTGTTACGCAGGATGATTGTTTTCAATATAATGTTATGGCCTTCAGCCATATGCCTATTTTGGTCCTAGATTTTGAACTCTTGAAAAGGTTAGGTAATTGGGTCGTAACAAACACATAAATAAAAATGAGTTTATTGCTATCTTATATGGTTTGAATTGTAAAATCAAATTGAGGAAGAACATTTTGTGAGAGGAACTTCATAGATATATATGATATTCATAGATATTACATTCATGATTGAGATAAAATCATTATAATTGCATGGGGCACTAGTATCAGAGAGACGTGTGGCGTGGGGCACTGGTATCAGGCAGACGTGTGGCATGGGGCGATAGTATCACGGAGACGTGTAGTGTACTAATATCAGGGCTGCTGGTCTGATGCTAAGTTTTCACGTGAGCTGATGTAACCACAGTGAAGGAGCCACAGAAATGCTGAATGTTGAACAAAACACAGTGTGTGCAGTACACAGTACACAGTCCAGAGGACTTGGTTTGTAAACACACCGTCTGGGGGCTGAAAGAGACCCTTCCTTATGCTTCAGGCCTTCCTGATATATCACTGGCTGAAAATGTCCTTGATGGCAGGATAATGTGACCCAGTAATGTGCTGTCTCTGACTAACCTGTCTCTACAACCATGGACCATGCTAGTGTTGTTGGTAACGAGTTTGCACGGGAGATTAATGGCTTGTTCGATAAATGGTGCAAATTGAGTAAAGTAACTTCATTCAAACAGCTTAGAGAACTTGTACTTTGAAAGAATTTTAAGAGTGTTTTGCTGGAAAAACTTGTCTTGCATTTAAGTTGCCAATGTTGGGCCCCTGAGCAAGGCCCTTAACTCTCAGTTGCTCAAGTTATACTCAGTCATAATTGTAAGTTGCTTTGGATAAAAGCATCAGCTAAATGCTGTAAATGTAAATGAGCAAAAACTTGTATGTCTCTCTGATGCTGCAGATGAGTGAGTGTTAACTCACTCCAAATAAAAAAATATATAACAATGGGGACAGTTGCTCACATTATTGCTGTTGACCTGCAGGTGAAGAGCATGAGACAGTAGTTACATCCTGTGTGAAGAAAGAGAAAGATAATATTTTGGACACCTGTTTGTGTCTTGTGACAGTTTTGATCTTTGATTCAGTGCTTGGTCTCTTTCTCCCTTACTCTGATTCTGAGCTTGTTTGATCCTTCTAACTTGGCCACTGTTGTAAATTTGTATATATTAACTATCGATCTTTATATTTTATGTATCTATTTATATATATAAATGATAAATTTGTACATAACATATCTATTTGTATCTATATTGTATGTATCTATTTGTATATTGTATGTATATATTTGTATATTTATGTATCTATTTGTGTGCTCTGGTAAGTAGGGAGTGACTGCCGTTGGCTTTGGGTCCTGGGTTAGTTTGTCTGTGTTTTCACTAAGGGAGCTATTGTAGTTTTATGTGTTTATTTTGTCCTGTGCAGCTTTAGTCAGCATCTTTGTTTTCTAGTGTGGGTTTGTTTGTTGTTTTGTCCTGTGTACCTGCTGCTGTAACACCAGTCTTACACTTTGAACTGTGTGTATTAGATGTTGGATATTTGTTTGTATAATACACTGGCAGACCTTGAACTACGATGGTCTTCTCTGAGGTTTCTTTAACTTACATTCTTAACACAAAACTCTTGTTACAGCCTTAAGCCTAGACGAGGTCGTAATGCTGAAGTAGAGAAATTTACATTTACAGCATTTAGCTGAAGCTTTTTATCCAAAACAACATATAATTATGACTGAACACAACTAGAGCAATTGCTCAGAAGCATTAATTTATATGATTGCTTATTCATTAATTTCTTTATTTGCTAAATACATTTTTATTCATTATCTAAATTACATGTAGTTGAGAACATAATTTGGATCCAATCTTCATACTGTTTTATTGGTAATTATTTCTGTTTCCTGTGTACATAATGTTCAGATATAAAATGAAGAACTGAAACTAGTCTCTAATGTCAATACCAGTCAGAGTGAGAGAGAGCGAGAGCAGTGGGGTGAAACAGATTTGTGTTTACAGCCCTGAGAAACCTGCTCCTTCCCAGAAGCAACACTTTTTGCAGATGTTCAACATTCATTAACCAAACTTATTCAAGCACAACACAATCCAGTACAACACACTCCAGTACAAAGAATCTTACAGTGCAGATAATGAATATTAAAATGATACAAGAACAGTTCAAAATGAAGCTTATTTGCAGTGATAACAAAACCCAAGAATCAAAACCAGCTGAGTGTTGAATTAAGAAAAAAAGAGCATTCTTCAGACTGTAGACTCCATTGTACAGGGCTGTACACTGGTCAGAACACGCTCCTTCACATCTTAGGCATCCACTGTACAACTCACCAGCGCCCCTTGTGGAAAGTATGTAGACAGCAGGCAAAACAGAGATTTGTACAGAGAAGCGATTGAGAGCACTACACCACACACACGTTTGGAAATACTTACATAAAATATACTAGATACTTCTGATTTATCATTCTCTCTTAATCTGTTCTTCAATTCCAGTTACCCAATAATCAGCACGCTGTACCATAGTGTTCTGACATTGTTGATAGTAAACATCTATATATTGCATTATATTATAAAGTTTATAGTTATCAAGTATGGTTGGTTCTGTTAAATATGGTTATTGTATTCAGTGGAGTCATTACTTCAGACAGAGAGGCCACAGAGAGTATTTGATAGATGTGTATTAATACAAAGAGGCCACAGAGAGTATTTGGTAGACATGTGTTAATATAGAGAGGTCACAGAGAGTGTTTGGTAGATGTGTATTAAAACAAAGAGGTCACAGAGAGTATTTGGTAGATGTGTATTGTCACAGAGAGTATTTGGTAGACGTGTATTAAAACAGAGAGGTCACTTTGCATGTGCAGCACCTGCTTCAGTGCTCTGGGAGTGTTTATAGTCCTGTGAGTTTAACACTTCATGACTGAGAGCTGCCTGCCCCAGCAACTTCACCCACAGCAACCATGACTTTGATCCCCATCTTCATCTGCACACTGCTCCTCTGGACTCAAGGTAACTCACTGCTTTACCTCTGTGGTGAACTATCCATGTGACACACGTCTACTACTCTTATTTAAAATGCACTATTCACAGATTTAGAGTAACTAAACAAAAGTATCTGTACAGGCAAATGTTACCTTTTTATGATTTTATTATTTCTTACCCAGGATCCAGAGGTCAGGTAACAGTGACTCAAGATTCAGTGAAATCTGCTCTTCCAGGAGACACAGTCACCATCAGCTGTAGGACCAACCCTGCAGTGCACCGCTGGAGTGATGGAGATGAAGGGATATTCTGGTACCTGCAGAAACCTGGAGAAGCTCCTAAACTCCTGATTAGATATGTGAAAACATTACAGTCAGGAACTCCAGCTCGTTTCAGTGGTAGTGGATCTGGATCTGACTTCACTCTGACCATCAGAGGAGTCCAGACTGAAGATGCAGGAGATTACTACTGTCAGAGTTACCATAGTGGTGATGTGTTCACACAGTGTTAGAGAGTCGTACAAAAACCTCCCTCAGTCAGACTGCACAGAGGCTGCACTGCTGCAGCTGGGACCTACTGCAGGTGTGGAGGGGGAGGATGTGATACAGAACAATGACACACTCTGTGCAGGAGAGATGCCCCATCACACTCACTCACTACTGAACAACACACATCTATAGAAAATCATTCTTCTAGGAACCACAACACACTCACGCACAAGTAACCAAAAAAATCTATAATGAATCACAAAGACACAATACAGACAACACTGTTGCACTTCTGTTAGAGGAGAGTTTTGTAGATATATATGTCCTTCTACTCCTGCTGTCTATGAGTTAGAAATGGAAGGTGTGAACATTAGTATGATCCATCAAGAAGAAACCCACCATTAAACACAATGCTAATGTTGCTGTTGACAATGATAACAGCTCAGACTGAGCTGCATTACCAGAAACATGGAGAAGCTCCTAAACTTCTCCTGTCTCTCTTTTCTTTGATCAGATGATCTCTCTGTTTCTGCTGGAGCAGGTGAAGACAAAACACTACAGTTATTACAATAACAACAACACATGGAATTTATCTAGTGCTTATCAAGAGCCCACAGAGGCACATTTACACACACCCAGTGCATGGAGCACCAGAAACCAGTCACAGCACTGCAGTACTGAGACCTTTGGTCTCTTGGGGCAGGTAGTTATTAGTGGAGAGAAATCTCTTATAGTAGCATGAAATACTTCTACCAGCAAGTACATTTCCTGTTAATTATAAATCTTTTTTACCAACAAGCAAAGGTCTAAAAGTAAAGCTTTTTAGGGGGTAAAGACATGAGAAATGCCACCAGACGAAAAACCTTTCAGTAAAGTTTTCTCTCTCACACACAAACACTAATTTTGTTTTGGTGTGAAGGACATGCCTGTGTCATTAATGCACTGTGTGACTCTTCCTCAAATCATATAAAACATACCAAACATTAAACAGTTCTTTACTGTTACATTTATTATGTTTAGCTTGAAGCTTTATTTTATCCAAACAGATAACAGAGGCCTGGAGCATAGATTTTCTATCATAAAGCCCATTGTAAAAATATGTCGACTGTGGGTTTTCAATAAAAAGTAGGTTGTTTTTTATATGAAACCTGTAATTTTTTTGCAATAAAAAATACATTTATTACCTCCTAACAGACCCATGACAATCTTTTATTAAAAAAACCCAGCTTGTGCTAAAATGTGATATGCAGTTAGTTTCTGGCATAAATTTAGAAAAAGGTAATACTATTATGGTATATGGAGGGGGCAAAATATGTTTTAGCACCCACTTCATGATGTTAAAAAATATACTGACTTACACCTTACAGTTTCTAGTGAATGAAACTTATGTTGAGTCATCTTATTTCCTGGTTCCTTAACAAACTTTACCAAGAGTGGTCAAATGGCAACATTATCAAAGTTTAATCCTATAACTCATTACACACACGGACTTCTGCAGTACAGACAATTAGCACTTTAAAGGCATTTCTTGTTATGTGCAATGTTGGCAAAGAATCTTCAATTAAGAAACTATAATGTTGTTTGTTCACATTTTTTATTTCATTTTGACCAATAAACAGAGGAACATTTGAGTAATAAACACAGTTGAACTAAAAGACAGCACATTAATGAGTGAGAGGAGAACACTTCAGTACACATGTGGGAGATTCACTACTCAGCACACTGCTCTCTACTCAGTGTCTGTGTGACAGGAGACTGGGAGTCCTTGGTGGCCTCACAGGTCACTGTCTTCTTCAGCCACTCCTCCTTCTGGAGGGTCAGGATGCTGCTCCAGCTGTAGAGGCCGTCCTTCTGCAGAAGCCCGGAGCTCTGGCTCACCCCCGAGCTCCAGCTGCTACCAGCCACCTTCCAGCTCAGCTTCCAGTCTGAGGGGAAGCCCTTGTTGGCCAGACACACGAGTGTGATCTTCTCCTGCTGCAGCTGTACACTGGAGGGGGGCAGGACCGTGAGGGTGGGCGGGGCATCACCCAGGAGACACAACACGGTCTACAGCTCAGACAGGCAGGAACCGTTAGCAGGAAAATCAGTTGTGTTTCACTTCCTCTTCAGTGAGGAACAGAAGTCAGAAACGTATTAGATCAACTTTTTTTTTTTTTCAATATTATTTTCCCTGGACATTAGAACCCCAATATATTCAATTAATGAAACATTTAAATAAATATAATGTATAGTCATACATAGATTAAAATGGAAGTATATTTAACAGACGGTGGTTCATCAGTATGCGAGTATTACGGTTAAAGTGCTTTGCATTGACAACCTCCACTCAGGGACAAACACTTATACTAATGAAAATTAACCCAGTAGGCAGAATAAAGGTTTGCTGGCGGATATTGCTGAAACATTTATGCTTTTACCAAAAAACGCTAATAATGTGGGTCGATTTACACTAAAAGCTGTAATAACACTGCAACGGTTAGGATAAATGCGCTAATAAAATCACCTTTAATGCGCTTTAATAAAGAGACCTTTATTACAAACAATACCTACTTAAAACTGTGATTTACTGGGAATAAAAAGTGAAGTTCTTCTTACGTCCAGTGTCCTCCACACTAACTTCGTTTAAGGTCCGTACATAAACCTGCTCTAAACACACTGCCGTCTCCTCTCTTTACAGCGCCGTAGTTTAGCTTCAGAGTTAATGAACGATACAACCCCAAAGACGCTTGTTTTTCTTTTCTTTTTGTGTAGTGAAAGAAGTTATCAAAGATACTATATACATACAATATACAATTAGAAATAAAGATAAATAAAGATAGAAAAATAAAGACAGTAACTACATTAATTTTGAATAAAGAGTGCAAGTTACTTAAATCCAAATGAGAGTTTTGTGCCGCTAAAAGTGTGCGTGTGTGTATGAACCTGTTTCGCAGAACTGAATTCGGTGATCCCTTTAAACTATTTCAGACTTATATCGTTAATGTTTATGCGTTAGATACATGTAGACTTTGTAGAATCATAGCAATTGATTATAAGAATTGTGTTTTTAGATATATTTATGTACACTAAAAACAATGTTTAATGCAACATCCAAATCAAGATAATTTATCTAATGACATAAATAAATGTGTTCTAGATGTATAATTTAGGAATTTGAGTATTTGTAAAAACGTTTTGATCCTGCAGTATGCGAGTATTACAGTAAAAGTGAACTGCACCGATAAAGCTGCAGTCAGGTACCGATATTTCTGACTTTTAAAATAAACCCAGCATGCAGATGAAGTCTTGTTGAGAGATATTCCTGATACATGTATGTTTTTACTACTGAAGGACACTTAAGAAACTCTCCATCGGTATAAATTAAAAGGTCTATAAGGACATATCAATGGTTATGATATAGGAAGATACTTAACAAAGTCACAATTAGTCTATAAAAGAGTACGGGTAGTTAACAAAAGCACCGTGCGTTCTGATGCAACGTTACCTAATGTGGATTAATAGTGTCACCTAATGTGGATTAAAAGTTAAAGTCTACTTATGTCTAACTGACATGTTTTGTTCCGCCACCGAAAGTCAACCACAGTGCTACAATCTCATTTCCAGGTATAAAAGGGTCCTGAAGACACTATTAGGAAGCTTTATGCCCAACCTTGTGTTTTCATTTGTGTGTTTGTTATTTGCTGTTTTGATTGTTCTGTGCTCTGACCCTGTTAGTCTACTTCCACAGTGAGATTCGCTTTGGCCTTCTGCTTGTTCTGTTGCCCTTATATCTAGTGTATATAGTGTATACAGTGTCTATATTTTAGTTTGTATAGTCTGTATTCACTTGTGTCACTTCACACCAGGTGTAGGGTGGGGTGCTGTTTGTTCTGCAGTTTTGGGTTTGTCTCTGTTTTGTGTCTGGTGAGGGAGATAAGAAAGTGTGTATGTGTTTTGGTTTTCTCATTTTGTTTCATTAGGTTTTGTAGCCCCACTTATGGTCAGTGTCACAAAGGTCCACCCTCCTCACGTCCCTGATGTCATGGTTTCCCTGTCTTCCTGCACTCCCTTGTTCCAAGCCTTAGTTTCATTTTCTCCACCCCCGTCTGTTCCTCTATTCCACTCCTTGTTTTAGTTTCCACTCTTCCCATGTTCACCTGTATCTGTTTAGTGTCTGCTTGTCTTGCTTATCTAAGCCCTGTAGTTTTGTCTTCTGGTTGTTTGTTATGGTGGTAAGTTATGTCTCTCTGTCAGGTTTGCCTTATGCCTGTTTTACTGTTGCCGTCATTGCTTTTCTGTGTATTCCAACCATGTGTTATTACCCTCAGCAGCCCTTAGCCTGTTTGTTTTACCCTTCGTGTCATGTTTCCTACATTTAATAAACCACCTCCTGCAATTGCATTCTACCTCTGCCTGTTCCTGTCGGAAGCATTAGTCAGTTTCATTATTCTTGTTTGGTGATTTACCATTTTCAGTGTTGACCCATCTGAAGTCTTTCTTGTGTGATTTGTGCCTATTGTATTACACTATTATATAATTGATCATAATACAACAGTCACTGTTTCGTCCCTGATTTGTTCCATTTTGTTTACTCACATATCCATAATTCATACTCACTTTCACTTGCCAATTAACCCCAATTCATCATTTACTAATTTCTGTCACAGACCCTACCTGGACTGGGTCATAACAGAAATTAGGGGCTCATCCATTTTTGGTTGTGTGCATTTGTTGGGCATTTTTTTTTCCCTGGGGAGTGTGAGATTGTTGCTAGCTGTTGGGTTAGGATGGTTCCTTTCAGAATAGTGGATTTCTCACTCTGCCCTACTATGGAGGTATTTGATAGGTGTTGTAAAGACGGTCTTCATGCTACAGCAGATTTCTTTGACATAATGATACATTGGCCTCAAGGTAGACATGAAGGCCATTTTGTAGGAAGTCTTGGTATTGGAGAATATCCTCCCATAAAGAAACAAGGTCCCTGGGGTTCCGCCTAAACCTCTTGGGTTAATCCCAGAGGCCTACCAGCAGAACTTCAGGCAACTAGACAAACACCCCTCTAAACTTATGTAGAATTTGTATGGGAAATCTGTGTAATTTGATAAATGGTGTGCTGCCTGTCAGTCAGAGCTTTCATGAGCTAAAGGAACTCATGTTAGAAGAATTCAAAATCTACTCTCCCACACAGGTAGTGGTGTGTTTAAATAAGCAGAAGTATCGACTCTCTCAGACAGCTTTTGCTGCCAATGAATTCATGTTAATACACAAAACTTTGCTTCTCTGCCTGTGCCAAAAAGAGAAACCCATCCTTGCAAGACTGTCCCATTACCCCACAGAAAAAGTGAAGTCCCTGAGAAACGGGCATGTTTTTACTGTCACAAAAGAGGGCACTTGATAGCTGCTTGTCCAGCTTTGATGCGTACAAAGACATGAAAGGTAACTGCGGTCGGTCAGTTTTGTCGGTCCATTTTTGTTTATTGATTGTGTTAAATTCATCCTATTCATCATTTAATAATTTCTGTCACTGCTCCTATCTAGACTGGGTTGTAACATCTGTTTCAGCAACATGGAACTCAATGTGTGTCAGAGCCCTGGACAGCTCCCAGAACAGAGCTAATGAGACCCAGGTGAAGCTCATCAGAAAGACACTCCTGAACTCACCCAATCCACTGATCTCCAATCAGCCCAGAGCCAGATGAAGAGCCAGCTGTGCTGAGGGAGGAACTGCTGTTGTCTCACACATTGCTCATCTTCTTCTCAGAGGCAGAGAGCCAGTGATCCCCAAAAGTCGAGTGAACATGCAGATTTACAAAACACATCAGATTCTTACCCACACCTGGCCAAATAGAAAGAATTTTCCTGATATATTCTTCTGTGTTTCCTGTTTGTCCTACAATGTATTGAACAGAAATAGCACAGGTCACATTGCACAACAGAAACCAACAGAAATAAACAATAAATACCTTATTACAACAGCCTGCTGATCATGTAATTAAAACAAAGGTAAGCTTCTCTCCTTGCACTGTCTGGCTTATCATTCATGTTGCGTTCATTTTGTAATAAACTGCGGTTGGATTCTCACAGTGACTCTGGGTCAGTGTTGTTATAGAGATGTAACCTGCTATGGGTAGAGAAGATCTCACCATGGAAGAGCAGGTGAGTAGCAGCCTGTGTAGAGTAGAGAGGCTCACTGTCTACTATGGACAGTCTTATAAAAAGAAAAAATGGCATTTTCCTTCACAAAGTTGAATAAGGAGAGTTTGATACGTGGAACTGACATACTGTGAACCTCAAACACTATTTACTCCTTTTTCAAATACAAATACCACATAAGCCAAACAAGGCAGTAAAATGAGCCTGTTCCAAAATCCTAGAATATTACACAACAGTCTTGACTCATTGATATTCATGCTCCTAAAAGTTGCATATGTCACATTCTAGCCCAGATGACATTACAATCGACCTGCACAGTTAAAGCTTCAGCAGTTCTGCAGGTGTTGTGAAGAACAAAACAATGACAACAGACCAACAATGAAAATGGCAGATTACATACAGAAATGTACCATTCCAGGCTGTGATGATGATGTCACACCCTTCTCAAGGAACCACACTGTTAATGGGCTTTCTTTGTATTAATATTTACAAGATTCCAGACAACTTTTATTCATATAAGCTAGTTTACTCTGCAGATTTGACTCCAAATAATTTTTCAAACACTTACATTTTACATTTAAATTTTTGGCATTTAGCAGGAGCTCTTATCTAGAGTGATTTACAAAAGTATTTTGTCATCTTGTAATGTTCTGAGCACGTACAGAGATGGAGTCAGTCACAGTAAGTCAGTTTCATCTTTATTAGAGAACACATTTAGTTCACAAACAGAATCCAAAGTACATAAGCCAAGTTCATAATTCAGAAAAGCAATGCACAATGTAAACCAAAACAAATAGGGATCGGGCAAAGAGAGTAATCCAAAACACAGGCGGAGATTCAACAAACCAGAAGCAACACACAAAACAACAAACGTAACACGGTTTGACAAGACTTCCGAAACACAAACACAAACAGCTTCACTCAGTGTTTGACACTTATCATTTAAATCATTATGTAATAGATACTTACATCACTGGACCGCCACCTGTTTGGGCCTGGGTCTTTTTTCTATTGGGTATAATGGAGGTCAAATTTGAACATATCCAGTAAGATCAAATTTGGAGAATTGTATAAATGCATTTAGGTGTTGCTTTAAAATAAACATTATACTGGAAGAGTTGAATATTTAACTGGTCCTCATACTGTTTCAGCCTAACTTGTGCTTTCTCTGCATGATTATTGTTTCTTGTTTCTCATCTTGCTCTTGTTTGTTCACCCTATTTTATTTTCTTCATCATGTCTGTCATTTCTTGCCGATCTGCCCGTCTCCATGTTTCATCCCTGGAATGTTCTATCTGCCTTCCAAAAAGGCCATACAGGTCACTGACCTGCTGCCAGGGTAATGAGTACAGTTAAGAATCAGTTACAGGAGTTTTACAATAAGCTGGTTGAGACACATATCAATCATCCTTACGCTACTGACATCAGTAGAGCGGCTGTAGTGGTAAAATCATTATAACTATTAGAGAGAGCACACAGACTGATACTCTGTAGTACTGAAGAACGGTAGTGCATCTGGAAAATCTGGCTCTTGTCTGCTTTAAAGCAGAGTGTCACCAAATCAGACCTGTGTTCTCTATGTAAAGTAAATAAAGATTTACATCATTGTGTTATATATTCAGTATATTCTCAGTTTGTGCTGCGATTAGTAATCTAGAGACACTTGCTGAAGTTATGGAGATATGTGGGTTTGGACCACCCCAGCCCTGATATGGTATAGGTAAAAGAAACCATGGAAAAATAAACCAGTCAGACCAGATAGAAACTTCTGTTTTAAGCACAATAATTTTGTTCTCATCAAAATTTCCTACTAAACATGAAATGGCTTAATATGTAAACCTGTATTCCTGCTTGGTTTATTGTAGAACAAAAACATGAAAGGCTTTATTGCCAGCGTGCACTATATAAAGGCTTGTGTGACTCAGCAGTTACTGCCAGTAGAGGTCACTTTTGAAATCTGATCATTTAATCCGACTAAGCAAAGAGAGTTGCTTAATTGGGGGATGATCTCCCACATCCATATCATGAACGATCTCGGAGGTCTGAGTTGGTATATCAGAAGACAAACCATGATATCGGGTAATTAAAGACTTAACATCAGAACATTCTTTTGGCTCTAGATTTGATAAATCACCATCCAAGTCCTGTAGTATAGTGGAGTTGGGCAAACGCGCAGCCATCACTGGTGCAGAAGGAACTAACCCATCATCCTCATCCTTTATAGGTACCAACATAGCAACAGCAGAAGGAACAACATTAGGTTTTGAACGTGACAGTAGAATATACTGCTTTAATTTACTGATGTGGCAAGCATGAGTTTTATGTTTTCGGTCCAGAGTTTGTATCACATAATCCGTCTCACTGATTTTATCCATGATAACATATGGTGCTGAAAATCTTGTTTAGAATGACATGAGGCAACAAAACCAACACCTCATCACCTGGCTAAAACGAACAGACTGTAGCAATTTTATCGTATCTCCTCTTCATTTTTGATTGCACTGCAGCTAACTCCTTTTAACAAGTTAACAAGCGGATTCTAACGATTCTTTAAAATGACTCACATAATTTAGCAATCCTAAATTCGGCTCATCGCTTTGTAGCCATCAATCCTTCAAAAGTTTCAGAGGTTCTCTAACCGTATGTCCAAACACTAATTGAGCAGGACTGAAACCAAGAGACCCCTGAACAGTCTGTCCAAGCGCAAATAAAACTAAAGGAATTCCAAAGCTGCTTGGGTCTCAGAGTGGTGAGTACTCGATACCCTATAGACAATTGTTCATAGACAACTGTTGTAAAACTTGGGCAAATATTTTGGATAGAAAATTGGATCCTTGGTCAGTCTGAATGTACTGTGGTAAACCAAAAATAGAACAAAAGTTAAATTATGGACTTAAATTTTATGTTGTGCAATGGAATAGCCTCTGGAAACCTTGTAATGGCACACATTCCTGTCAGAAGCCGATGTCCCGTTTTTGTTTTGAGCAGTGGGCCTACGCAGTCTGAAAGAAGTGTATCAAAAGGAACACCCACCACAGGTATAGGCCGAAACAGGGCAGGCGGCATCTTTTGCTTTGGTTTGCCGGTTAGCTGACAGGTATGACAAGACCGACAATAGTCCCTCACGTCAGACTAACACTGGCCAAAAGAAATGCTGTAAGATGCTGTAAGGACTAAAAAGGGAACAACATAAAAAGAAACACGGAGACACACTCTGTACGGGGTTTTCAGTCAGTGATGTTTGTTTTTTTTATTTTATATGGAAACAAAAACACATTCTCTCTATCTCTCTCTCTCTCTCTCTCTCTCTCTCTCTCTCTCACTATATATATATATATATATATATATATATATATATATATATATATATATATATATATATATATATATATATGTAAAACCGAATCTAAACAGGAGTGTTTCTTCAGGGTGGGCTTTACAACAAAGCAACAAACAAAAAATCTACTAAAGTGAATTCAATCACTAACCCCCCTAAAACAAAAGAAAATAAAATACAAATCACTCTTACCTCAACTCCTTAATCACAAAAACAGAAATACAACAACAAAGCAAAAAGAACACAGCGTCCATCCCTACAACTCCAAACAATAAGAAAAGAACACTTAATGTTTCTGACAATCAAATATCTGTATATGACTGTATATGACAGATAGAAGGTTAATTATCCCTTTAACCAATCAGGTCATCCGTTGTTTTGACCGTATTATTTCTACAGCTCACTGGTTATTAGTGCGCCCTCATGCGGGTAACCTGAAAAACACATTTTAACACCACAGCACGAGGAAACAACTCAGAAAATCACAAGGACATAACAAGGAGTTACAGAAAAAAAGATATTAGCTTTGGAAGTGTTTTAATACTTCAGCATAAGATTGTGAGGTCATCCACATGTTAAACACTAAAGGTCTGACCATGTGGTGTGGAGGTGGGGGTCAAACACAACCTGTGTTAGTTCATGTCTATGATGAGATAAGATAAGAAAAGACTTTATTATCATTGTACTTGTACAACAAAACTTAGCTCACAGAGGGACCAGCAGCAATAACAATAATAAATAATATAAGAGAAATATTAGCAGTGCTACATATGTATACATCAGACTTAGTGCAAACAATGAAGTGTAAACAGGAAGTGTGAACAGTGAAGTGAGTGTAGGAATATGGACTGTGTTGTTACGGGGCATAAACATGTTCTCTTTACTAAGAATGAGGCCTTTTGTTTTTCTTATTTAGTTCATTTAATCAGGGTAATGATACACTCACCAGCACAAGAGGAATGAATGTTAGGTGGTGTTGGTGTAGCTGTAGGGAGAGTGAGCCACCAACCTGGACAGCAGGGGGCGACATAGTCTACCTCAGCAGGACTAGAGAGAGAGAGAGAGAGAGAGAGAGAGAGAGAGAGAGCGAGAGAGAGAGAGAGAGAGAGAGAGAGAGAGAGAGAGAGAGAGAGAGAGAGAGAGAGAGAGAGAGCAGTGGGGTGTAACTCAGATTTGCATTACCAGGGCTGGGTGATTCTCTTTCTCCCAGAATAGAGCCACACTTTCACCAGATGTTCTGATCTGTTTAGATAAGCTCACTCAGGCACAAGAAACTGCCTGGTAACATTAATAAAGATCTTATTTTCTTATAAAAGAGCAGACAATGTCCAAAATGAAGCTTTATTTCAGTGGAAGTAACAGAAATGCCAGGACACAGAACAGAATACAGACAGAGCTGCTGCATTCTGCTCTCCTGCACTGGTCAGAACTCCCTCCTTCACCTCTGAGACGTCCACAATCCAGATTACCACTCACACTGAGTTTAGTGCCTCATCCACGAGTCACCCATAGTGATACATTCTAACGAAGCTGTCATTCAAAAACCTCTTTGACTTTATAGCGACTACATACACACACAACCCTAAGCTTCATATTTCAGAAATGGATCATTTTTAAATCTTTAATTACTTTTCACATCTTTACCCAAACTATTTACATTTTATGGCATTTAGTTGACACTTTTATTCAAAGCAACTTACAGTTATGACTGAACACAATTTGAGGGTTAAGGGTCTTGCTCAGGGGCCCAACAGTGGGGACTTGAACTGGTGACCTTTTGATGAGTAGTCAAGTACCTTAACCACTAATATTTAATGAATATTAATAATCTAGTTTAGTTTGTATTGTCATGACAGCTAAGAGAGGAGGAATTTGGTATAATTTTTTATACAGTTGCTTAAGCTTCATTTTGAAAACAGGGCTCATTTTGTCAGATCACTACACACATTTCACATAGCAACATAAAAGTAGCAGAACACCTCAGTTCATTTGCAAAATAATTTATACAATAACATGACAATTTGATGATGTTGTGTACTCTGTCTAACGTGAGTGTGTGGACTGTGATGATGGTGTGTAGTCTGTCTAATGTGAGTGTGTGGACTGTGATCATGGTGTGTAGTCTGTCTAAAGTGAGTGTCTAGACTGTGTTGTTGTAAGGACCCAGGTTGCCATGGCAATGGACTCCATTCTGTGTGATTGTAGCCACATTGTGATGTTACCACCACGCTGGCCCTGGACATTCAAAATAGCTCTGTGGCCAGTGATGTTTTTCACTCTTCTTATATTTGTCAGGTTAAGTCCAGACTACATTGTGTTGACCTGATAGAAACGTACTTGTAAAAAGATGCGTGCAGCAAACAATACTGAGGTGAACACATCACATGAATACATTACATACTTCCATATATTTATACTGCAGGTCTTTTACTTAAAGACAGATAAACTAGTAGAAGTGACATCGTGTTAGATTTCTGTGTCTAATGTAGAGAAGTGTGTTTAGTAGAAGTGGTTTGTGTGTGTGTAGTGATTTGATTAAAGTCTGAGGCTGAGACGTTTGCTTATAGTTCTGCTTTGCTTTCTGAGTGTCAGGTTTCACTAACTGTAAGTTATTGTTAATCATAATGTGTAAAGAAACATAAAAAACTAATACAGAGACGCCACAGAGAGTATTTGGTAGACATATATTAATACAGAGAAGCCACAGAGAGTATTTGGTAGATGTGTAATAATACAGAGAAGCCACAGAGAGTATTTGGTAGATATGTAATAATACAGAGAGGCCACAGAGAGTATTTGGTAGATGTGTATTAATACAGGGAGGTAACTTTGCATGTAAAGAACCTGCAGTGCTCTGGGAGTGTTTATAGTTCTGTGAGTTTAACACTTCATGACTGAGAGCTGCCTGCCCCAGAAACTTCACCCACAGCAACCATGACTTTGATCCCCATCTTCATCTGCACACTGGCCCTCTGGACTCAAGGTAAAAGATCATTTTATGCTTTGCTTTTGAGGTGAATAACCTAAAAAAACAGATGTCTTGTTTAATAAAATATTCTAAAACTTCTATTAACAGATATAAGCAACATAAGAAATGGAAAATAAAATATGATTTAAATTGGATTTGCTTTGTTTTGTTTTGTTTTTTTCCCCCAGAATCCATGTGTCAGGTGACTGTGACTCAGACTCCTGCAGTGAAATCTGCTCTTCCAGGAGACACAGTCACCATCAGCTGTAGGACCAACCCTGCAGTGTATGGTAATAACCGTCTACACTGGTACCTGCAGAAACCTGGAGAAGCTCCTAAACTCCTGATCTACTGGGCTACTAACTTACAGTCAGGAACTCCAGCTCGTTTCAGTGGTAGTGGATCTGGATCTGACTTCACTCTGACCATTAGAGGAGTCCAGACTGAAGATGCAGGAGATTATTACTGTCAGAGTGAACATAGTGGCTATGTGTTCACACAGTGTTGGAGAGTCGTACAAAAACCTCCCTCAGTCAGACTGCACAGAGACTGCACTGCTGCAGCTGGGACCTACTGCAGGTGTTGAGGGGGAGGATGTGATACAGCACAATGACACACTCTGTGCAGGAGAGATGCCCCATCACACTCACTCACTACTGAACAACACACATCTATAGAAAATCATTCTTCTAGGAACCACAACACACTGACTCATGACTGTACAATGTCAGAATTGATTTTTATTTTGGATGTGTTTGGTATTACATCTGAAAAACTGTACAAGCTGTATGTAGAGGGTTGAACATATCTATGTCCATGAGCTGATCCAGGATCAGTGTATCTGGTTACCCCTGCCTCACTCCAGTTTTCTGGTGCCTGTCCCCAGTTTATAATATAATAATTTACTATACTAACATTAGTAACACCTATTGTCATGAAACCTATAGAAACATACAACAGTACTAATAATTAGACTGTGATCTTCTGGATGGAGATCTCAGTGGTGTAACCCACTGACTTCCAAGTGTCAGAGTGTAAACTACCCAAACATCTGCATGGTAGTGATAGTTGTGCACAAAAACCTCCTTCAGTTGTAGACACAGAAACTGGTCTGATATCTGCTAATTAGCTGATAATAGCTGCTTTTTAGCTGCTAATTCTGCACTCAGCTCAATTCATCAACTACAAACCATTACAGTACTGGGCAGTTTTCTCTTTTTGTAAAATATCCCTTTTGTTTAATTTCATTAAAAGGTGGGGCAGTGGTAGCTCAGTAGTTAAGGTGCTTAACTTGTAATTGGAAGGTTGTTGATTCAAGCCCCACCACTGCTAAGTTGCCCTCAATTGCTTAAGTTGTAGTCAGTCATAAGTCACTTTGGATAAAACCATCAGGTAAATGTAGGCAGCAAACCTCACTTGCTTTCTTGCAAATATTAACACAAACAGACTAAAACTGCACAGGAGAACATAAAACTAGTTTTCCCAAGATGAATCTCACCTCTTTGGCATAATAATAAGAATTTTCCTGCATAATGAAATAACATAATAATGCAATAAGAAATGTCTCAGCAAACATGCAGAGATCTATAGTCATGCTAAAACTTGAAAAAATGGAAATGAAGGGAAAATATAGTTGCCCAATATAACACACACACACACACACACACACACACACACACACACACACACACACACACACACACACACACACACACACACAGATTAATCATATTCCAAATTCACAGTATGGTTCAGACCTCACCTGGAGTTATACAGCATGTACAAGGATTTATGCAGCTAGTGGACAAAACCTTGCTGTAACACACTGGAAATACAGTCAGTGATCCCAAAGGTAACAGAAGCAAAGTAAACAAAAGAAACATAAACAAACAACAAAAACCTTCAGCATGAGAAATCCACAGTAGTTAAAGACCCAAAAGCTCATAACCACAGCAACCATAAACTACACACAAAAGCTACATAAAGATTAAAACACAGGATACATGGAAAAGGAGGCAAAACACAAACTCCTGATCATGTGATAATTAAAAGGACACACATCACAGTCTGAATACCTGAATACCAGCAGCTCAACCACACCAAACACAAAGGAGGAAGCCCAGAAGGACCAGAACACCAGCAGACAGGAAGTCCTTCCTCCTAAAGAGTTCCCACATCAGGAAGTCCTTCCTCCTAAAGAGTCCCCACATCAGGAAGTCCTTCAAAGTTCAAAGTTCAAAGAGGTGTTATTGTCATTTCAGCTATATACAAGTACACAACAAAAACGAGACAATGTTCCTCCAGGACCATGGTGCAACACAAAACAACAGTGCAACAGACTGACAATGAACACAAAAGTGCAAACAGTCCAATATAGTGCAAAAATGTCATTAAATAAACATTAAATAAACAATAATAAATACAGGACAGGACAAATACAAAATGAGTAGACAGTGCAATTATTTAGTCCAGTACACAGTACTGGGAATATGTAAAGTGAGTTGTGCATAGCAATCAGTGACATGCTACCCTGGTCATAGCAGTCACCGGTAGCAGCCAGAACAGTTCAGAGTACTGTGCTGGTTTAGTAGAGTACTCTAGCAGCAAATAGGATAATGTGCAAGACTGCAGCAGGAGTGCATAGTTTATTTGTCTCTCTTTGAGGTTTGACTTCAGCACTAGTCCGATGCAAAACAATGTGTGAGTGTGTGTATGGATATGTATGTATGTATGTATGTATGTATGTATGTGTGTGTGTGTGTGTGTGTGTGTGTGTGTGTGACTGTGTATAAGCATGTATAAAAGTGCCCATTTTGGAATCTGAATTGGGATTGGACTTAGCCAAAGTTCAGGAGTCTAATCGCTTCTGGGAAGAAGCTGTTGCACAGTCTGGAGGTGCAGGACCGAATGCTGCCGTACCTTCTTCCAGATGGCAAAAGGGTGAACAGTTCATGTGAGAGGTGTGTGGGGTCTTTCACAATGTTGGTGGCTTTCCGGATGCAGCGTGTTATGTAGATGTTCGTGATGGAGGGAATAGAGACCCCAATGATTTTCTCAGCTGTTCTCACTATTCTTTGGAGGGTCTTGTGGTCAAAGGCGGTGCAGTTCCCAAACCAGGTAATGATGCAGCTGCTCAGGATGCTCTCTACAATACCTCTATAGAAGGTAGTGAGGATGGGTGATGGGAGATGGGCTTCCCTCAGCTTCCGAAGGAAGTAAAGACATTGCTGGGCTCTCTTGGTGATGGAACTGGTGTTCAGGGTCCAGGTGTTCTTGACGATCTCCACTGAGAATCCGTTGATGGCATGCGGGGAGTGATCTTGCCTTGCTCTCCTGAAGTCAACAACCATTTCTTTTGTCTTGTCAACATTCAGATACAGGTTGTTGACCTTACACCAGCTCAACAGTTCTCGCACCTCCTCTGTGTATGCTGACTCGTTGTCTTTGTTGATGAGACCAACCACAGTCATGTCATCAGCGAACCTGATGATGTGATTCGAACTGTGCATTGCTGCACAGTCATGAGTCAGCAGTGTGAACAGCAGAGGGCTGAGTACGCTGCCCTGGGGCGGACCAGTACTCAGTGTGGTGGTGTTGGAAGTGCTGCTCCCAATCCGGACTGACTGAGGTCTACCAGTCAAGAAATCCAGGATCCAGTTGCAAAGGGAGGTGTTCAAGCCCAGTAAATTCAACTTTCCAATCAGATGCTGAGGAACAATGGTGTTGAATGATGAACTGAAGTCTATGAACAGCATTCTTATGTAGGTGCCCTTTTTATCCAGATGTGTGAGTGCCAGATGAAGTGTGGTAGAGATGGCATCATCTGTAGAGTGGTTGGAGCAGTACGCAAACTGCAGGGGGTCCAGAGAAGGGGGAAGCTGGGTCTTGATGTGTCTCATGACGAGTCTCTCGAAGCACTTCATGATGATGGATGTGAGTGCGATGGGACGGTAGTCGTTGAGACACGACACCGTGGGCTTCTTAGGCACGGGGACGATGGTGGTGGTCTTGAAGCATGTTGGGACCACGGCACAGCTCAGAGAGATATTGAAGATGTCTGTCAGGACATCTGCAAGCTGGTCAGCACATTCTTTGAGCACACAACCCGGGATGTTGTCTGGTCCAGCAGCTTTCCGTGGGTTAACTTCACGCAGAGTATGCCTCACATCAGCCGCAGTCAGGCACAGCACCTGGTCATTTTGCGGCGGGATGGACTTTTCTGCTGCAACGTTGTTCTGCGCTTTAAACCGTGCATAGACTCATTAGCAAAATGGTGCCGGTGAGGTCGGCTGCCGTCACGACTGCTCCGTCCACACCTGGCACTTTTTTCGCTCTTTTCGCTCTTCCTGCTACCCCTGATTTCTCCGCAGCCCTTCTCTACACACCACGGCGCTTATCTCATACAGCAGAGATGCCCTCATTTCTCTTAATCTACACAACACTCACCTCAAGCCATCTGTAACCCCGGACCCAAGATGGCCGACGGAGATCCTGAGGGAAAACAAAAGATGCGGCGCGAGGAAAAGGCCTCGAGGGAAGCGAGCCGGCGTCAGGAACAGGCTGAGGGCTCGGGCACACCGAGCTCCCTTACCCAGCATCCTGCTAGCCAATGTCCAGTCTCTGGATAACAAGCTCGATGACCTCCGGGCCAGGATAAAGTTCCATAGGGACATTTGGGACTGCAATCTCCTCTGCTTCACCGAGTCGTGGCTGAACCCAGCGGTACCAAACCACGCCATCCAGCCGGCTGAGTTCTTCTCGGTTCACCGCATGGACAGGATGGCGAATTCAGGGAAGTCCAGAGGCGGCGGAGTGTGTGTAATGGTAAACAACAGCTGGTGCAACAATGCCAATGTTGTTACTCTCACCCGCTCGTGCTCACCCATCCTGGAGCTGCTCGCCCTCAAGCTTTGTCCTTTCTACCTTCCCCGGGAGTTCACTTCGGTCATCATCAACACGATGTGCATCCCACCTCAGGCCAACATGGACACTGCCCTGTGTGAACTTCATGAGACTCTCACACAGTTTCAGACACAGCACCAGGATGCTGCACTTATTATGGTTGGGGATTTCAACAGCGCTAACCTCAAGCGTGCAGTGCCCAACCTTTACCAGCACGTAACCTTCCCCACCAGGGGAAATAGGACACTAGACCACTGCTAGACCCCATACAAGGACAGCTACAAGGCACTAGCCCATCCACCGTTTGGTAAGTCGGACCACGCGGCCATCTTCCTCATACCAAAATATAAACAACGGCTGAAATGGGAAGCTCCGGTTCAGAGGGAGGTCGCGCGCTGGACAGACCAATCGGTGGCCGCTCTGCAGGACACTCTGGATGACGCAGACTGGGACATGTTCCGGCACAGCACTGATGATGTCAGCGAGTTTACGGAGGCAGTAGTGGAGTTCATTCGGAAACTGGTGGACGACACGATTCCAAGAATCACCATCAAGAAGTTTCCCAACCAGAAGCCCTGGAGAGAACCATCCGTGAAGCTCTGAACTCTTGCACTGCTGCCTACAATGCAAGGATCATCAGCGGGAACATGGACGAGTACAAGTCTGCGGCATACGGAGTGCGCAGGGCGGTGAGGGAGGCAAAGCGGCGCTATGGGAAGAAACTAGAGACACAGTTCCAACAGAGTGGCTCTAGATCCCTGTGGCAGGGACTATGGATGATCACGGACTACAGGAGCCCACCCTCTGGACTGATGAGTGCGGATGAGTCTCTGGCGAACGAGCTGACTACATTATTTGCTCGCTTCGAGGCTACATCTAGCAGCGCTAATGCTAACAGCGCTAATGCTAACAGCGCTAATGCTAATAGCGCCAATGCTAACGGCGCTAGTGCTAACAGCGCCAACGCTAACAGCGCTAATGCTAACTGCGCTAGTCCAAAAGAACAGCGCCCACCATAGAACAGCGCACCATAGAACAGCCCACCATAGAACAGCACCCTCTCATCATCACGGAGAGTGACGTGAGGAGAGTATTTAAAAGGGTGAATACCAGGAAGGCGATGGGACCATACGGTATCTGCGGGAGGGTGCTCAAAGCTTGCGCAGATCAGCTAGCCCCGGTATTCACCGACATCTTCAATCTCTCCCTGACGCTCGGTATCGTCCCATCCAGCTTCAAGCGGTCCACCATCGTCCCCGTCCCGAAGAAACCTCGACCCTCCGACCTCAATGACTACTGCCCTGTCGCCCTCACATCAGTGCTTTGAAAAGCTAGTCAGGGACTTCATCACAGCTTCACTGCCAGCCTCCTTGGACCCACTGCAGTTTGCATACCGCCACAACCGCTCCACTGACGATGCAATTGCACATCTGCTCCACACTACACTGACTCACCTGGACAAAGGGAGGGGAAATTATGTTAAAATGCTGTTTGTCGACTACAGTTCAGCATTTAACACTATCATCCCCTCCCTACTCACTACTAAGTTGGGGGATCTAGGACTGCATACATCCCTGTGCGACTGGATCTCCAACTTCCTAACAGACAGACCACAATCAGTACGGGTGGGCAACTGTGCCTCATCCACCCTCACCTTCAGCACTGGAGCTCCTCAGGGTTGTGTCCTAAGCCCCCTGCTCTACTCACTGTACACCTACGACTGCACAGCCACTTCCAGCTCCACCATCATTGTCAAGTTTGCTGACGACACCGTTGTCATGGGTCTGATCTCGGACAACGACGAGAGGGCCTACCTGGAGGAGATTAAACACCTGGAAAACTGGTGCCAGGAAAATAATCTCCTCTTAAACGTCAGTAAGACAAAGGAGCTGATCGTGGATTGCAGCAAGAAGCAGGAGCGGCACTACCAACCTGTGAGGATCAGTGGAACCACGGTGGAGAGAGTAGATAGTTTCAGGTACCTTGGTGTTCACATCTTGCAGGACCTGTCCTGGTCCTGCCATACCAACTCCCTGGCAAAGAAGGCTCGTCAGCGTCTTTACCACCTCAGACGCCTAAGAGACTTCAGACTGCCCTCCAAAGTACTGCGGAACTTCTACACCTGCACTATCGAGAGCATCCTCACGGGGAACATCACAGTCTGGTTTGGGAATAGCACCAAGCAGGACAGACAAACACTCCAAAGGGTAGTGCATTCAGCAGAGCGCATCACTCACATGAAACTTCCTGACCTGCAGACCATCTACTACAAGCGGTGCCAGACCAAGGCCAGGAGGATTGTGAAGGACCCCACCCATCCCTACAATAGACTCTTCCGCTTTCGCTCCCTGAAGACCAAGACAGAGAGACTGAAGAGGAGCTTCTTCCCACAGGCCATTCGGGCCCTGAATCAAGGAAACTGATAAACTGTGGGGACCACCACCACCATGTAGCATAACTGTATATATAGATATTCTATTACCACCATGTAACATAAAAACTGTAAATATGCCATTTTACAAAATGGATCTGTACATTCTGTACATTGTGTACATATATATACACAGAACCATATACATTGTGCATTGTGTATATAATCATAATATACATATATTGTACATACATTGTTAATATATTTTGTACATATATAGAATATATATTTCTCTATTCACCCGTTTTTCTTCTTCCTCAGTGTGGACAGAGCACTCTCCACCATTTCACTGCGAGTTATATTGTGTATGACTATGTATGTGACAAATAAACCAAACTTGAACTTGAACTTGAACTTGAACTTGAGTTATCCAATAATCAGCACACTGTTCCATAGTTTTCTGACATTGTTTATATTAAATAGAAATACTATTTGACCTATATATTACATTATATTATAAAGTTTATAGTTCTCTAGTATGGTTGGTTCTGTTAAATATGGTTATGTAAAAGGTATTCAGTGGAGGCATTATTTCAGAGAGAGACCACAGAGAGTATTTGGTAGACATGTATTAATACAGAGAGACCGCAGAGAGCATTTGGTAGAAATGTATTAATACAGAGAGGCCACAGACAGTATTTGGTGTACATGTATTAATACAGAGAGGCCACAGAGAGTATTCGGTAGATGTGTATTAATACAGAGAGGCCACAGAGAGTATTTGGTAGATGTGTATTAATACAGAGAGGCCACAGAGATTATTTGGTATATGTCTATTAATACAGAGGTCACAGAGATTATTTGGTAGATGTGTATTAATACAGAGGTCACAGAGAGTATTTGGTAGATGTGTATTAATACAGAAACGCCACAGAGAGTATTTGGTAGACATGTATTAATACAGAGAGGCCACAGATAGTATTTGGTAGAGGTAATTAATACAGAGAGGCCACAGAGATTATTTGGTATATGTGTATTAATACAGAGGTCACAGAGATTATTTGGTATATGTGTATTAATACAGAGGTCACAGAGATTATTTGGTATATGTGTATTAATACAGAGGTCACAGATATTATTTGGTATATGTGTATTAATACAGATGTCACAGAGAGTATTTGGTAGATGAGTATTAATACAGAGAGGCCACAGAGAGTATTTGGTAGACGTGTATTAAAACAGAGCAGTAACAGAGAGTATTTGGTAAATGTGTATTAATACAGAGAGGTCACTTTGCATGTGCAGCACCTGCTTCAGTGCTCTGGGAGTGTTTATAGTCCTGTGAGTTTAACACTTCATGAATGAGAGCTGCCTGCCCCAGCAACTTCACCCACAGCAACCATGAGTTTGATCCCCATCTTCATCTGCACACTGCTCCTCTGGACTCAAGGTAGGATTTAAAAAAGTGGAATGAATAAAATTAAATTGTGAATGATTAAGTATTTTAATAATAGTTAGACATAATATCTTTCTTATTCCTGCATTTTCTTTCATTCTGAATCCAGAGGTCAGGCCTCATGTTTAATCATGATTCATACTGACTTCATATTTGTTGTTTTTTTTCCAAAATCCATGTGTCAGGTGACTTTGATTCAGACTCCTGCAGTGAAATCTGCTCTTCCAGGAGACACGGTCACCATCAGCTGTAGGACCAGCCACAGAGTGGATGATGGTGTTGATCTGTTTTGGTACTTGCAGAAACCTGGAGAAGCTGCTAAACTCCTGATCTACTATACTACTAATTTATGGTCAGGAACTCCAGCTTGTTTCAGTGGTAGTAGATCTGGATCTGACTTCACTCTGACCATCAGAGAGTTCCAGACTGAAGATGCTGGAGATTATTAGTGTCTGAGTGAATTTTACCTCAGTGGTAGCTGAGTGTTCACACAGTGTTAGAGAGTCATACAAAAACCTCCCTCAGTCTGAACACTCTGAACATACAAATCTATGAGCTACAACTGCTCAGGAATTCTGGAGAAGCTCCCAAACATCTCCCTTCTCTCTTTTCTTTGAGCAGCTGATCTCTCTGTTTCTGCTGGAGCAGGTGAAGACAAAACACTACAGTTATAACAAAAGAACAACACATGGACTTTATCTAGTGCTTGTCAAGACCCCACAGAGGCACATTTACACACACCCAGTGCATGGAGCATCAGAAACCTGTCACAGCACTGCAGTACTGAGACCTTTGGTCTCTTGGGACAGTTGTTCTTATAATAGAGCAGGTAGTTATTAGTGGAGAGAAATCTCTACTAGTAGCATGACTGCTAAAGCAGTGTCAGTCATCTTCAGGAGGTTCTGTCCTGTTTGGAGGTGATGAAAGCACACACTAAAGCACTAATCACCATGTCTGTGCGTTCATCTGATTATTCTCAGCCACTGTGAAACACTTCTACCAAAAAATACAGTTCATGTTCATTATAAATGTTTATTACCAACAATCAAAGGTGTAAAAGTAAATATATTTAGGGGGTAATGTTTAATAATCTTACTATAATTTACTAAATGCCACCAGCCAAAGAACATTCAGTAAAATCTTCTATCTCACACTAAAACTTTTGCTTTGGTGTGAAGGACATGCCTGTGTCATAAATGCACTGTATGACTCAAATAATATAAAACATACCAAACATTAAGCAGTTATTTACTGTTACATTTATTACATTTAGCTTGAAGCTTTATTTTAAACAGATACCAGAGGCCTGGAGCATAACGTTTCTATTATAAAATCTATTGGGAAAATATATTAGGACTGTGGGTTTTCAATAAAAAGTTGGTTGTTTTTTAATATAAAACCTGTACTTTCTTTTGCAATAAAAAACAACTTTATTACCTCCTAAGGGACCCATAACAATATTTTATTAAAACAGCCCAGTGTGCGTTAAAAAGTGATATGCGGTTAGTTTCAGGCATACATTTACAAACAATAATAATATTATGGTATATGGAGAGGACCAAAGATGTTTTAGCACCCACTCCATGATGTTCCAAAAATACACTGACTTACACATTACAGTTTCTAGTGAATGAAACATATGTTGAGTCATCTTATTTCCTGGTTCCTTAACAAACTTTACCAAGAGTGGTCAAATAGCAACATTATCAAAGTTAATCCTATAACTCATTACACACACGGACTTCTGCAGTACAGACAATTAGCACTTTAACGGCATTTCTTGTTATGTGCAATGTTGGCAAAGAATCTTCAATTAAGACTATAATGTTGTTTGTTCACATTTTTTATTTCATTTTGACCAATAAACAGAGGAACATTTGAGTAATAAACACAGACTATCTAAAAGACAGCACATTAATGAGTGAGAGGAGAACACTTCAGTACACATGTGGGAGTTTCACGCCTCAGCACACTGCTCTCTACTCAGTGTCTGTGTGACAGGAGACTGGGAGTCCTTGGTGGCCTCACAGGTCACTGTCTTCTTCAGCCACTCCTCCTTCTGGAGGGTCAGGGTGCTGCTCCAGCTGTAGAGGCCGTCCTTCTGCAGAAGCCCGGAGCTCTGGCTCACCCCCGAGCTCCAGCTGCTACCAGCCACCTTCCAGCTCAGCTTCCAGTCTGAGGGGAAGCCCTTGTTGGCCAGACACACGAGTGTGACCTTCTCCTGCTGCAGCTGTACATTGGAGGGGGGCAGGACCGTGAGGGTGGGCGGGGCGTCACCTAGGAGACACAACACGGTCTACAGCTCAGACAGGCAGGAACCGTTAGCAGGAAAATCAGTTGTGTTTCACTTCCTCTTTTTGTGGAACTGAAGTCAGAAATATATTATATAATTTTCAATTGGCATTAAAACCCTAGACAGTATATTTAATTTATGAACCATTTAAATCAATATAATGTATAGTCATACATAGATTAAAATGGAAGTATATTTAACAGGCGGTTATTGTTCAGTATGCGAGTATTACGGTTAAAGTGCTTTGCATCGACAACCTCCAGTCAGGGACAAACACTTATACTAATGAAAATTAATCCAGTAGGCAGAATAAAGGTTTGATGAGGGATTTTGCTGAAACATTTATGCTTTTACTAAAAAAATGCTAATAATGTGGGTCGATTTACACTAAAAGCTCGCAACACCACTGTTACGGTTAGGATAAACGCACTAATAAATTCACCTTTAATGCGCTTTAATAAATAGACCTTTATTACAAACTATACCTACTTAAAACTGTGATTTACTGGGAATAAAAAGTGAAGTTCTTCTTACGTCCAGTGTCCTCCACACTAACTTCGTTTAAGGTCCGTACATAAACCTGCTCTAAACACACTGCCGTCTCCTCTCTTTACAGCGCCGTAGTTTAGCTTCAGAGTTAGTGAACGATACAACCCCAAAGACGCTTGTTTTTCTTTTCTTTTTTGTAATGAAAGAAGTTATCAAGGATACTGCATATATACAATATACAATTAGAAATAAAGCTAAAAAATAAAGACAAACTAATTTTGAATAAGGACTGAGTTACTTAAATCGAACAGTTTTCTGCCGCTAAAAGTGTGCGCACGTGTATGAACCTGTTTCGTAGAACTGAATTCGGTGATCCCTTTAAACTATTTCAGACTCGTATCGTTAATGTTTATGCGTTAGATACATGTAGACGCACTGTAGAATCATAGCAATTAGATATAAAAATGTGTTTTAGGAGATATTTTTCATATTTTTATACACTACAAACACAGCATTTAATGCAACATCCAAGTCAAGATAATTTATCTAAAGACATACATCACTGTGTTCTAGATGTATAATAGAAGAATTTGAGTATTTGTAACAGCCAAAGTTTCGATCCTTCAGTATGCGAGTATTACGCTATAAGTGAGCTGCACCGATAAATTGCAGTCAGGCACCGATATTTCTGCCTTTTAAAATATACCCAGCATGCAGACGAAGGCTTGTTGAGAGATATTTCTGAAACATGTATGTTTTTACTACTGAAGAAACTCTTCGTCGGTATAAATTAAAAGGTCTATAAGAACATAGCAAGGGTTATGATATAGGAAGATACTTAACAAAGTCACAATTAGTCTATAAAAGGGTAATTAACAAAACCACCGTGCATACTGACGCAACGTTACATAACGTGGATTAATAGTGAAGAAAGCTTGAAGTCTACTTACGTCCAATTGATAGTTTTGTTCCGCCACCGAAAGTCCACCACAGTGTTACAATCTCGTTTACTGTCTGTACAAAAACCTCCTGATCTAAACACTCCGCTCTCTCCACCATTTACCGCGTAATATGTAGCTTCGAAATTAATGCTTTAGAAAACTCATAAAGGACTTATCCAAAAGCCTTTTAGATGTTTGAAATAATAAAATAAAATACACACATACATTCTATTATTAGATAAATTACGTCGTAATAGCTGTTGCTCCGTAAATCACAATAAATGCAATCGCAACGTTTTTAAGTCTCCATCATTATCAAACATCAAACATATCGATTATGATTACAGAAAATACCAACTTTTGGATAAGCAGTGAAAGTAACTTACGTCCAATTGAGATTTTTGTTCCGCCACCAAAAGTGTACCACAGTGATACAAACTCGTTCAGTGGTCGGACAAAAACCTCCTACTCTAAAGAAGCCGCTCTCTCTGCGCTTTAGAAAGCCTTTTTCAAAACAGTAATAACGGATAGAATTTATAATTTTTAAAATATGCAGGAAAATATCTAGGCATTAAAAATAAATAAATGTATTTTTTTTTTTTTGTGCAGCCTATATATTTCTCCGTTTGCTCGTTTTTCGAATGTTAAAATTAGCCTTAATTGGTTTTATCAAAATATCTGTACATTAAGATTTTTTAAAAATTATGTAAAATAACCATTCGATAAAATGTTTTGGACGTTTACAAAATCAATGATCAATGCTGAGAAATGTAAGAGGACTAATTAAATACTTCTAGCCGAACAGTCCTGTTTTACTGTGAATTTACTGTGAATTTCTGCTAAATAACCAAATAATGATCCAATAAAATGTTTATTTATTTACTGCCTTGTTTTTGTTTCGCAGCATCTTCAGCACAAACAAATATGAAACCAGACAAAGAATCAACAAAAACAACATTCACAGTGAGTGACACTGTAAACAAACAAACATTAAGAAGCATTGAACAATGTGAGGCTGCCCTCCACTGGTTCTTGACAAAACACTACACTGATCTGAACGTCCAGATTGCGGAGTCATTGTATTAAGAACTTGATCAGGAAAAGTGTCATACATTGAAAATACTCAATTTTTCTTCAAATATAAGTAAATGTAAGAATAATTAAGAAGCTTTAAAATGAATTAAAAAAAATATGCAAAAACAGAGACAATGCCGTGAGACTTCAGACTGTTGTCCATGTACTCGAGCTGATCCAGGATCAGTATATCTGGTTGCAAAGACAGTCCAGTTACCCCACATAAAACCAGTGAAGTCCCTGGGAAACAGGAGTGTTTTTACTGTCATAAAGAAGGGCACTTGATAGCTGCATGTCCAGCTTTGATGCGTAACATACGAAATGTAAGTGTGGTCAGTCCATTTTTGTTTATTGTGTGTTTGTTGCCATTTAATTCCAATTCATCATTTAATAATTTCTGTCACTGATCCTACCTAGACTGGGTCATAACATCTGTTTCAGCAACATGGAACTCAAGGTGCTTCAGAACCCTGGACAGCTCCAAGAACAGAGCTAATGAGACCCAGGTGAAGCTCATCAGAGAGACACTCCCGAACTCACCCAATCCACTGATCTCCAATCAGCCTAGAGGCAGATGAAGAGCCAGCTGTGCTGAGGGAGGAACTGCAGTTGTCTCACACATTGCTCATCTTTTTCTCAGATGCAGAGAGCCAGTGATCCCCAAATGTGCAGAGAACTGAATGAAGACCCAGATTTACAAAACACATCAGACTCTTACCCAAATGTGACCAATTATATAGTGTTTTCCTGATATATTCTTCTGTGTTTACTATTTGTTCTACAATGTATTGCACAGAAATAGCACAGGTCACATTGCACAACATTGAAACCAACAAGTAGAAACAATAAATACCTCATTACAAAAGACTGATCATGTAACTAAAACAGAGGTAAGCTTCTCTGTGTTTAGTTTTGAGTGAGCAATGGCAACTACATATTTATTTTGTTAATTGAAAATCAGCCTGTGATACACAGTGTCGATAACACGGGGAAAAGTCTTGGGGGCTGTGTAGGGGTCAGGCAGGAGACAAAGTCTGAAATACAGACGGGAGTCGAAAACCAGAAAGACAAAACCATAACTGAAGCACTTGGTACGTAACATAAGGTTGGCAATACTTCACGACGTGAGTGTGAAGGAGGGGAGCTTAAGTAAGGGAGCAGTGATGAGGGAAACAATGATCAGGTGTGTGCTAGTATTCTGGTGAACCAGATTGGAAGTGTGTGTGAAAAGAGGTAGATGTGGCAGTGCGGGGTTTAGCATGATTCCTGGCATTTGTAACACATTTGCACATTTGAAAATCCTACAAACATAGCTAAACTTAGCTTTTAAGGTTTATTGTTGTTGTCATCTTTATGGGGGTGTCTCGAGTAATTTCTTATTAAAAGTCGTGACAAAGGTCAATTCATTAGGTCACTAAATTAATTAATTACATGTTCAGTGGAATATAGCCAAATTCCCATTTAAATATGTGTTTGTGTGTGTGTGTTTGCATGTACTACAACTTATTGTTGACAGTTCGGAGACCAAACAAAAGCTGTAGATTTACGCAGAAGTTTGTAATACCTGACTGGATTCACATATTAGCCAGATTTAGGGTTAAGGTGGATTCTTGGCACCGGAGAAATACTTCATGGAAGGTGTGTATATGGTTTTCCTATGTATTAGAATCCACGATAACATTGTCTAAATAGGCATCACACCCTTTGATGCCAGCTAATGCAATGTTCATTAGACGTATTGAGTGTTACCCACATGATCCACACAGTCCTCTATCCTGGAAAGGGAATGGAATCGAACTTCGTGAATGAATAAATTTTTCTATAATTGGTACAAAAGCGAAAGGTGCCATTGGGTTTAGGTACCAACAAAGAAAGTGAACATCAAGGGCTAGAGCTAGGAGAAGCAAGACTATTTTTAATGGATGTTCTTTTGCAGGCCCCTCCTTTGAGTCTTGGTTCTTCTCAAGGTTTCTTCCTCATGCTCTAGGGAGTTTTTCCTTGCCACTGTTGCCCTTGGCTTGCTCACTGGGGGCTTGGACTTGAACATTTGTAAAGCTGCTTTGTGACAACTCCTGCTGTAAAAAGCGTTATATAAATAATTTTTGATTGATTGATTGATTGATTGTGTGAGACATAACTTTTGACCGTGTGTATGTGACAGACACTTTTTCTTATGATCAGGTGTCTGTATCTATCACATAATCCATATCACTTAATCATGATTTAACCATATATGGACCAGTGAATTTGGTGTGAAGGGCAGAACCTGGCAAAAAACACTTTGTCTCCTTTGCACCAGTATCCCTCAGAATGCGAACAGGGTATTGGTTCACATCCGAGAGCAACACTGACACTGTCCCATCTAATATAAAAGATTTAAATGAAGTGTTCACCAGATCTAATACAGATGAGGAATCATAAAGCAACTGAGATGATGGAACATGAACCACCCCCATGGCTTTGGGTGAAGATTGAGCCTTTTTCTGGTTCTGAGATGTATAACAATCTTTTCTGGGACACAGTTTTTAAATTCTTCTAAAAGAACAAGTTCTTTAAACAGTTCCAGAGTGAGTTACAATGCATGCAGGGCACCACTGTGTGGTCATAATAGTGTCATAATCTAAACTTTGCTCTGATGAAAGAGGAGAACACCTCCTGAGCTCTTCCCACAAGCATACAGTGCAACATTAACGGCAAAACATGCTTTGGTCACTGTAGTGTGGTCACAATATGTTCAGACACAGGGAAATACGTGTCGACCTCATTCTCACGAAAATAGGGCACCAATGCCAGGTTTTTACTGACATCAAAGCCAGTACAAGGCAATGGAGTTGAAAGTGCAATTGGGGGTGTGACAGACTGTGTAGCTCTTTGAGGAGTAGGGACAGGGGTAAGGGTATACACCTTGTAAGGAGTGGGCACCAGATGAGAGTCAACAGGAGGAGCATGAACAGAACGGGCTTGTCTCAGCTCTAGTTTTAGCTCCCTCACTCTGAAGTCTCGATGCGTTTTGAGTTCAAGAGCGTGATCCTTTTGTCTGCTCAGTTCCAGTTCCAGCTCTTTCATATGTAGAGCCAGCATTGGATTCATATGAGGCAGAGAGGGAGTAATGGCATCTATGCACAATGAACCTTTGAGTTCAGTCTCAGCCTCTGCTGGGACCGTAAGAACAATGCCTGGCATACCGTCAGCCTCTGGTAGAATCTGCTGTCGCACAAGCTCATCATACAGTGTGGCCTTGTTTATTCGCCTGGCCCAATATGAGGCACCACCACATCGAAGAAATCTGCTATCAACAACAAATCATCCGACGTTGCATCGAACTGTTCCAGTGTGGGAAAGAACATAAACTGTTCCAAATCAAACCCAGAAGCCATGATAAATGACAACCAGCAAAACCTGCAGAAACCAGCAACCAACCACAGCAAACCAGACCAACACTCCCACACACAAAAGAAAAGCCAAAACCAGCAGCCAAGTACACATAACCACCCAAAATAAGCAAAGGACGATCCCCCAATTCTGTTACAGCCCGATCTAGAATCCAGACCATAACATGGAAAGGCAAGATGGGGAAAAGGATATAACAAAGAAAATAACAGATCTAAATGAACAACAATAACCTGCCCTAACTCCCAGAACCAAAACAGAAAAGAAAGCTCAAAATAAACTGCATCATCTCCTTACTTCCCAAACTATGACCAAACATATAATGACAGAATAATTAAATAAGTATAACACACTTTATACACAATTTACATCAGCAACCAATTTCCATACAGGGCATAAATGACAATCATGAACAGGGTTACACAGCCAAGGTCAGAATACTGGAGGTCTGGTCCAGAAACACGAGTTATAAAATGAAACACACACTCTCAAGCATTACAGACGTAACAGAACCAAACAAACTCTCGCATACTCACAGCCACAAAAACATATTCACAAAGGCACAATTCAGTCAATTCAACGAAGTAGCAGTAGTGCAAAGTAAGAGCCAGTTCCGTTCCTCCGTCTTCTCGCTCAGATGGGACGTATATAGTGGTGTGAGGTGGGACAACCAATCAGGACAAAGGGCACTGCGATCACAGAGGACCGTCAGCACCTGCCGCGGCACATGGATGGAGACGTGGACGATGAGACACCACCTGAAACAGAGGACGTAACAAAAAAAACACAAGGATCCCGCAATTGCAAGGGATCCATCCATTGCATGAATAGACAGAATAGACAGAAATTGTTCACTGTTCCATGGGCATGTGATGGAGCTGAGATTTTTGTCTATGACTGAGGAGGACCACCAGAAAGCCCTCAGTGCGGCCTTGCAGGGAGATGACTGAGAGGCCAAGCAGCCATTTCTGTTTTAATACAGAGAGTATATGGTGCTGGTCTTGATGAGCAGAAGCTCCAGGTCATCACCTTGCTCACTGGTACACAGTGCCCTTCTGCCCATAGGGTCTGAGGCAAAGACACTGGGCTTCAGTGCCCCTTACCACACACTGTCTGAGCTTTGGTTTCAAACTGTCCTCTGCTGATAAACAATTGAAGAACTAATATTAATCAACATAATACATTTTTTTTTTTTACTTAAGGATTTGTTGTTTCCATGCGATTTTGAGTAGACATTTTGTTGGTGTGGTCAATGTATCAATATTATTATGGGAAATATTGAGGGTAACTATTTGAATACATTGGGTCCACTTGAAATTTAGTGGAAGTGAAAAAAATACTTAAATATAAAAGAGTGGTCACATCCTGCAAAGCTGTGTAGGAAGAACACTGAGAGCCATATGTGAAGATGTAGCCTACATTGAAACATTTAGCTGACACTTTTATCCAAGGCAACTTACAATTATGAGTGAGCACAACTCAAGCAAATGAGGGTTAAGGGCCTTCCACAGGGGCCCAACAGTGGCAACCTGGCAGTGGTGGGGCTTGAACTGGCATCCTTCCAATTACAAGCCCAATACCTTAATCACTGAGCTAGCACTGCCCACATTTAGAGATCACTGGCTCTCTGTCTTTGAGAAGAAGATGAGCAATGTGTGAGACAACAGCAGTTCCTCCCTCAGCACAGCTGGCTCTTCATCTGGTTCTGGGCTGATTGGAGATCAGTGGATTGGGTGAGTCAAGTACCTTAATCACTGAGCTACCACTGCCCTAACATCGAATAAGAAAGAAGTTGACTTAAAGTGTTTGTGTGATTTAGATTTGTTAAATACTGTCTTTATTCTTCTGAACGATCACCTTACTTTGTTTCAATCAAAATAGTTATTTTAGTTTAATAAAACCAGTTAAATTACTAGCCACCACATAAAGATTTTTTAGGCTGAAAATCTTTACATTGCGCACTTAATTTGTGTATGTTTTCTCCTAATGAATATATACTTCACAGTATGTAAATATTCAATATTATTAAGTTTACTTTATATTAAGTAGAGCTAGGGTATTTCTGTTACTTGGAAAAACTACTGACTTTATGTGACCATTAAACATTCAACAATTTATCTGAGATGACTATGGACAAAACATTTTACTCACGAAATCCAGCAAGCTTTTCCAAGTCTTTTCCTAAGCCACTGATTTCCAGTTCTGGTCCTGTAACACACCATGGGCCAGAACACACAATGCCCTGCACATTTAAGCCTTTTCCCCAGTTCTATCTCACCTGTTCTAACTGATTTGTGGAAATTAAAATATGCAGGTGTAAGGTGGTCTCAAATCCAAGTCAGCTTGGTGATACCAACATCCTACTGGGTGAGCAACCACACCCTAACAATGGTGGGCCTGTGTACCGAACAGTTAGAGCTTGGGTCAGGTAAAACAAAAGGAAAAACTAAACAGCACGCAGAGCGTGGGGAAAAAGGGAGAACAAAGGACAGCAGCCCCGATGCACTGGGGAAAACTCAAACTAAAACTTCCCAAACAAAACCAGAAAATGGGGAGGAACTTGAATGGCTAAGGGAAGCCTCCGGAGAGAGAGAGACTCAAGAGGGAAAACTGGAGAGAGGAGGGGACCTGTGAAAACACAGACACCCTCGCAGCACAGAAGTAACTTAAGTTACCAGCTAGGAGCTTTGCTCAGAACTTTGTCAAATACCCAGCACTGAGTGACTGGTTCACTGGGCTTATATAAGGTCTAGCCCAGCTGTTGGGTGTTAAGCCTGATTAGTGGTTTGGTTGACTCGAAGCCTCCCTGTGGGGGCCGGAAGGAGTCTCGGCCTGGTGCCAACCCTTACAGCAGGTCTGGGCGTGTCACAGGAGCAGGGTTGTTCTTACATGTTTTGAAGTATTAATATAAACTTCTCTCCAAATATGCTAATTATTATTTATATTAGTGTAGCATTTTCCAGTTAAGACATTCCTGGTATCTTGTGTGGTAGGTGTTTCTGATAAAAAGGTCAAAGATTGCAGGTACAATGTAGGTGGACATGCCAATACATGCCAATACAAACATCAAACTTATGACAGAATTAACATAATCAGATAAACCCATTTAAATTACATCTAGCCTTTACAAATCATGTAAATGTTACTGCAATGAACCAAGAATTATAAGCATTTTATTTAAACTTTTTGAGTCCATATATATTATAGTGAGATCTATTTAAATTAATGGGCTGGAGTGAATAAGTGTGCTGAAAAAATGAAATATGATACAAGAATACAACTGCTTTCTTTAGGTTTTGTTTTGGCTATTATTGTGCTCATGTTTTACATTGTATTCATATGCAAACATTTAACACATTGTAGCCTATATTTAATAAGCGATAATAAGTAGTTTAATAAGTAGTTTAGTATTTCACAATATGCTCCTTGGAACATATAGTAGATTAAAATAGAAATAATACCTCAATACAATAGGAGAACACGCATGAAAATAAAGAAATAAAACTGTTAAAAATGACAGAGCTCACACAGTGAGTAATGACATCTTTACTCCTGTTTTCTACTTCTTAAAATAACAGAAACAACTTTTAAAAATACACTGAAATGCCTAAACGGATGTGCAATAAAATCTTAGCCACTGCTTCCTTTAGCAACGATTCCACATAAAGACATTCTGTGGTGGGCAAGAACCTCCAGCCACTGGGTCTCCAGTGTACAGAGATTTGACTCTGTAGAGGAAACTTCTCCAGGGATGTATCATCGAAGAGTTTGCTCTGCGTAGGGATGATATATGTTCACAATGAAGATAAAACTGATTTTTTGTTGTTCGGAATTACACGGCCAGTTCTAGCACTCACTGAACGTAAGTTTTAGTTTTGATTGTTCTTGATTGTTTTTGATTATCGTAATAAGTAGGACTGAAACAACTGAAAAAAATTATAGGCCTGTTGAAGGTAGCCTAGTTGGAGCCTGCTTGTAAAATGTTCTCACTAGGGGCTCATTCCGAGAACAAATGCTGATCTGTGAAATCTTAAATCAAATTTTACTTTTAGAGGTTTTGCTATATTTGTATAATTGTCAGCTAAAAATGACCTCTCGTAAAATCCGACCGAGATACTTCCAGACTTTCGAGCGGTCTACAAACTGTATCAAAAGACTGAAAAAACAGACTGTGTCAAAAACGATACCCTTTGTCACTCCAAAAAGTAAAGAAAGATCAGATGTTATTGTCCATTTTTACCTGCACTTGTGTAATGTGTTATATAATGTTCATTGGTTCTGCTAGGAAGTAGGCTCGGACGTCCTGTCCACGCTTTGTAGTTGGTCATCTTTCATGTCAGTTAAAAGGCCCTGTATGCTGAAACTTGTCAAAATGTATGACCCTAGTGTGGGTATTAAATGTATCGCGTCATACCTCTGTTGTAAATTGTTGTAAGCTCTGTTGTAAACACTCTGTGTATTACAAATACATGATCCGGTCCGGAAACTCCATAGATAACATCACTGACTTAACTGAAGTGACTGTACTGGATGGCAGACAGATCGACTCCTACAGCAGCAGGGACAGAATCGGGACTCCAAAACAGGACTGGCTGAAGAAGCTTCCAGAGAGAGACCAGCAAACAGCCACTACAAACCTAGAGGAGTATGGAATATGGCTAAACAGCACACTCTATTTAGTTATTAAGGACTTTGGACACAATAAGTCAGGTGAGAACATTTTTTTTTTTTTTTTTTTTTAGTTCCTCCAAAATGTTGACATTATTAATGCAGCAGAAGGAGTAGATCAACATAGTTAATTCAGCAGAAGGAGTAGATCTGCATTATTAACACAGCAGAAGGAGTGGATCTACGTTATTTACTCATTATTTACATTATTTTAGAATGCAGATCTACTATCATGTATTTTATGAGTAAATGATCTGGCTAGAATGTATGCTATGAGTAAATGACAGCACTTTTGTAAGTCGCTCTGGGTAAGAGCGTCTGCTAAATGCCTTAATGCATCCACTTGGTCTCCTGCTGTGATGGTGGTGTGTAGTCTGTCTAATTTGAGTGTGTCGACTGTGATGATGGTGCGTAGTCTGTCTAATGTGAGTGTGTGGACTGTGAGGATGGTGCGTAGTCTGTCTAATGTGAGTGTGTGGACTGTGATGATGGTGTGTAGTCTGTCTAATTTGAGTGTGTCGACTGTGATGATGGTGCGTAGTCTGTCTAATGTGAGTGTGTGGACTGTGAGGATGGTGCGTAGTCTGTCTAATGTGAGTGTGTGGACTGTGAGGATGGTGTGTAGTCTGTCTAATGTGAGTGTGTGGACTGTGAGGATGGTGCGTAGTCTGTCTAATGTGAGTGTGTGGACTGTGATGATGGTGCGTAGTCTGTCTAATGTGAGTGTGTGGACTGTGAGGATGGTGCGTAGTCTGTCTAATGTGAGTGTGTCGACTGTGATGATGGTGTGTAGTCTGTCTAATGTGAGTGTGTCGACTGTGATGATGGTGTGTAGTCTGTCTAATATGTGTGGACTGTGATGATGGTGTGTAGTCTGTCTAATGTGAGTGTGTCGACTGTGATCATGGTGTGTAGTCTGTCTAATGTGAGTGTGTCGACTGTGATGATGGTGTGTAGTCTGTCTAATGTGAGTGTGTCGACTGTGATGATGGTGTGTAGTCTGTCTAATATGTGTGGACTGTGATGATGGTGTGTAGTCTGTCTAATGTGAGTGTTTACAGTGTGATGTTGTAAGGACCCAAGTTGCTGTGACAATGGAGGACTCCATTCTGTGTGATCACAGCTACATTGTGATGTTACCACCACATTGGCCCTGGACATTCAAAATATCTTTTTCATCTCAGCGATGTTTCTCCATCTTCTTACGTTTGTTAGGCTAAGTCCAGATAACATTGCGCTGACCTGATAGAAACGTACATGTAAAAAGGTTGTGTGCAGCAAACAATACTGAGGTGAACACATCACATGAATACATTACATACTTCCATATATTTATGCTGCAGGTATTTTACTTAAAGACAGATAAACTCACCAGTTGCATTTTATAGTGCTTACACCTGATTGGTGATATCACAATTAATCACTCACGTGATCATCCCAGTTAATCATCCCAAGTACATTTGACAGCTGTGTTTGATCAGTTCACAGGTGGGAGGTTTTGAAAGGCAAAGAAGTGATGTCATGTTAGATTTCTATGTCTAATGTAGAGAAGTGTGTTGAATAGAAGGGGTGTGTGTGTGTGTGTGTGTGTGTGTGTGTGTGTGTGTGTGTGTGTGTGTGTGTGTGTCTGTGTGTGTGTGTGTGTGTGTGTGGTGATTTGATTAACGTATAAGGCTGAGAATGTGCTTATAGTTGTGCAATTCTGGACTGAGGTTTTGCTATCTAAGTGTCAGATTTCACTAATTATATTTTTAATTATAGCGTGTAATGAATCATAAAAAACAAATACAGAGAAGCCACAGAGAGTATTTGCTAGATGTGTATTAATGCAGAGAGGCCACAGAGAGTATTTGCTAGATGTGTATTAATGCAGAGAGGCCACAGAGAGTATTTGCTAGATGTGTATTAATGCAGAGAGGCCACAGAGAGTATTTGGTAGAGTTGTATTAATACAGAGAGGCCACAGAGAGTATTTGGTAGATGTGTATTAATACAGAGAGACCGCAGAGAGCATTTGGTAAATGTGTATTAATACAGAGAGGCCACAGAGAGTATTTGGTAGATGTGTATTAATACAGAGAGGCTATAGAGAGTATTTGGTAAACGTGTATTAATACAGAGAGGTCACAGAGAGTATTTGGTAAATGTGTATTAATACAGAGAGGCTATAGAGAGTATTTGGTAAATGTGTATTAATACAGAGAGGCTATAGAGAGTATTTGGTAAATGTGTATTAATACAGAGAGGTCATTTTGCATGTGCTGCACCTGCTTTAGTGCTCTGGGAGTGTTTATAGTCCTGTGAGTTTAACACTTCATGACTGAGAGCTGCCTGCCCCAGCAACTTCACCCACAGCAACCATGACTTTGATCCCCATCTTCATCTGCACACTGGTCTTCTGGACTCAAGGTAACTCACTGCTTTACCTCTGTGGTAAACTATCACTGTGACACAGGTCTACTATTCTTATTTAAAATGCACTTTTCACAGATTTAGTAAGCTAAACTAAAGTATATACAAGTAAGTTTTTACTTTTTTGTATTTGTTCTTTTTTTTGTCCAGGATCCAGAGAGCAGGTAACAGTGACTCAGGATTCAGTGAAATCTGCTCTTCCAGGAGACACAGTCACCATCAACTGTAGAACCAACCCTGCAGTGTATTATTACAGCAGCTATGGACATTATCTACACTGGTACCTGCAAAAACCTGGAGAAGCTCCTACACAGTCTGGCCACAAATCAAAACATCAACACTCCTCTTCCCAGAAAATGACTTGTGGTCCTTGGTCCCTGTTGATTAGCATGGAGCTACCTGATGTTTTCCTTATTTAACTACTGGCTCTTTAATGACACAAACAGTCCCTTGACTGCCATTAATAAAGTCACTTCTCTTCATGACATGTGTCACTCCTCATCTCACATGTTACTGTGGTTTCCCAATAATGAATGTGAATGTGAGGAATCGTGACTCTCTCTTAATTCCACTGCATCAGATCTGACAGGTACATGATTTCCAGGTGTCATCAACACCAACATGAGCTCATGTCATGACTCATTAAGTGTAGAAAAATCAATGTGAAAGTGACTGCAGCACATAAGAGGGGATGACTGAGAGCTCTAAGAGGAGAGATTTTATCATTCATCTGATAAACACTCACACTAGTTCTCTGTGGTAAAAAAGACAGATGTGTTGTTTGCATATGTGAGCTGCCTCACTGCTCCACACACTTTAAGAGCTGTAGTGGTGATCAGAGAGTGTTCAGTCCTTTAACACACACTGACACACAGCACAATGGTGATGTCACTCATTCTACTGCTGGGGACCCTGGGACTCCTCACTCAGGGTGAGACAAAATGAAAAAGGTTTAGTGTTCATTTGTACTTGGTTTTGGATGGTCATGTTTATTTGTACTGATTTTTGTCCTTTTTTTCAGAGTTGCAATTTTTTTTATTTGGATTTTATTTTGATTTCAATTATTGATTTGATTTTAATTGTTATTTTGTATGTAATTATTTTTTAGAATCCTTTGGGTATGTAATCCTGACTCAATCTCCAGGATCTCAGTCTTTTCAACCAGGACAAACTGTTGCTATCAGCTGCAGGGCCGGTGGGAGTGTTGGTAGTTACCTCCACTGGTATCTCCACAAACCTGGAGAAGCTCCTAAACTCCTGATATATGATGCATCTACCCGTCAGTCTGGGATTCCAAATCGTTTCAGTGGTAGTGGATCTGGTACAGAATTTACTCTAAAAATCACTGGAGTCCAGGCTGAAGATGCAGGAGATTACTACTGTCAGCAGGGTTACTACTCACCATTCACACAGTGTTAGAGCACCATACAAAAACCTCCCTCAGCTGTAGAGGAACTGTTCTAACTCAAACACAAACTGATCTGAGATCAGCTGCAGAGCTACTATAGCTGCACTCAACTCAGCTCAACAACTCCAAAACACTACAGTACTGAACTGCTTGTTCTTTTAAATTGTCATCATTGTGTAATAGATTCTTACATCACTACATATGTAGCAGGTTAATGTCTTTCCTTTAAACCAACCCCTGATAACGTCCTGCTTCTACACTCAGGTTCTGGACAATGGCAGTAATATATGAACATCACTGTGGTGTATATGGACAGGTGATCACTACCTAGTGAACTGGTCTGAGTTACTCATGATTCTTTTAATCATTTTACTGCTGTTTTTAGCCTGGAGATCCTGGAAAAGCTGCTGAGGAAACAGTGTGTTAAACTGTCCACACAGCAACTTGTCTGTGAAGTTAATTCTTCCTTCTTTTCCGAATAAAAGAGTTATTTTAAAGTCCTGCTAATGGAATATCTGGATCATGTCAGGTGATGATGGGACAGACAAGGTGAAAATCCATCATTACTGCTGAAGTGAAGTTGAATACACCACCCTGGGAATTTCACTGCAATTCCACAAAATGTATCAATTACACAAACAAAACGGTTATAAAAAATGTTGTTATGCTTAGAAGAAAGGAATGTAGTTACAAAAAGAGTAATTTACTATTACATTCATATTATTTAAGATGAACAAAATAGTTGCATTTTCTTTAGGGTTGTGTAAAACAATTTTATAATAAAAGTTTTAAACTGATGTTAACTATGCAGGTATATATCTTATTGTTATCAACAGTGCATTGTTTATTAATAATAACTTTAAATCTCAGGTGAACCAGGCCACCAACAGACAGGAAGTCTTTTCTCCTAAAGAGGCCCCACATCTACCAGCCAACTGGAGTGCAAGTGGTATAAATCACCATTACAGAACAGACAGTGAAGGGCTGCTTCTGAACTGTACTGACCACACCTACACCTCCACACTGAGGACACAAGATTATTAAAGCATTTACAATTAAATTGAACTCCCAAAGATGTAGAAGTGGAGGCTTTTGCTGACCTATAAGCAGTTGATCTGCAGGTGGAGCGTGTGAGACAGTGATGTCAGTGAAATAATGTAATAATAGAAATATCCTCCAAACTCACACTAAAATGCACAGAAGCTTTGGACAGAAACTGTTCGTTCATTCATTCATTGATTTGTTAAATATTATTTTTAGTCATGATCAAAATTTACTTAATTGAGAAATTCACTTAATTCATCTGCACATGGTGTACATAAAGTAACAATGTTCAGATTACAAATGGAGAAGTGAAACTAATCTCCCCACCCAGCTATATGCAAAACATGTGTGCAGTAAAACATCATTTTAGGCAGTAAAACAGAGAAAGAGAGAGAAAAAAAGGAGCTCAATATAAATAGATAGATAGAGAGAGAGAGAGAGAGAGAGAGAGAGAGAGAGGGAGAGAGAGACAGAGAGAGAAATTTAGAGAGAAAGACAGAGAGAGAGACAGAGAGAGACAGAGACAGACAGAGAGAGAGAGAGACAGAGAGAGAGAGAGAGAGAGAGAGAAAGACAGAGAGAGAGAGAGAGAGACAGACAGAGACAGAGAGACAGAGAGAGAGAGAGAGAGACAGAGACAGAGAGAGAAAGACAGAGAGACAGAGAGAGAGACAGAGAGAGAGAGAGAGACAGAGAGAGAAAGACAGAGAGAGAGAGACAGAGAGAGAAAGAGAGAGAGAGAGAGAGAGACAGAGAGAGAGAGAGACAGAGAGAGAGGGAGACAGAGACAGAGAGGTTCACAGGTTCAGAACCTTTCTTCACTGTGAAGTTTTGTCTCTCCTAGTATGCATACTCAGCATTTACTCTGGACTGCTATTTCCATGTACTCATCCCAGAGAGTTTTTTTAATTTTTTTTTTTTGTATAATCCCTGATTGTGAGACACATATTTCCTACCTGTGTGGTTTCGTCCTGTGCCTGTTCCTGATTGCCCTTTTGAAACATCTGCGTTGCTCTGGCCACTATATTGGGACTTTGACCTTTGTACTGTTTTTGTCCTGGACTTGCTCCGCTTTTAGTAAAGTGATATCGATAAACTCAGTCCGTGAGCATCTGAGTTTCTTTGATCCATTACAGTCACAGTGAAGCCTCTTTCACACTACATTGACCCCATGCTCACACACACACATACACACCTATCTCAGCTATATGTCAATAGTATTTCAAATGGACAATAATTATTAAAGTTAATGGATAATTAAAATTCATAATTAACATTTTTTAATTGTTCAATTACTTTTCCCATCTCTCTGTAAATTTAAAAAAGTTAAGTTCAATATTTAGTGGAGGCATTGCCATACAGAGTATTTGGTAGATGTGCATTAATACAAAGAGGCCACAGTGAGTATTTGGTAGATGTGTATTAATACAGAGAGGCCACTTTGCATTGTCAGTACATGCTTCAGTAGTCTGGGAGTGTTTAAAGTCCTGTGAGTTTAACACTTCATGACTGAGAGCTGCCTGCTCCAGCAAGTTCACTCACAGCAACCATGACTTTGAGCACCATCTTCATCTGCACACTGGCCCTCTGGACTCAACGTAGGATTTTAGTTAATGGGATGATTTAAATTAAACCGTTTAAATTCAATACATTATAAATGTTTTCCCTTTACCTCTGATCTTATTCTGTTTTCTCCATATATTTTCTTTTTTCCAGAATGCAGAGGTCAGGCAACTGTGACTCAGACCCCTGCAGAGAAATCTGCTCTTCCAGGAGACACAATCACCATCAACTGTAACAGTAACACTGCAGTTGACAATGACTGTAACAGCAGGTTTTATTGTGTGTACTGGTTTCATCAGAAACCTGGAGAAGCTCCTAAACGCCTGATCTACTGGGCTACTAACTTGCAGTCAGGAACTCCAGCTCATTTCAGTGGTAGTGGATCTGGATCTGACTTCACTCTGACCATCAGAGGAGTCCAGACTGACCATGCAGGAGATTACTACTGTCTAATGGATCATTACAACACTTTCAAAACCTCACCGTACACACTGTTAGAGAGTCGTACAAAACCTCCCTCAGTCAGACTGCACAGAGACTGCACTGCTGCAGCTGGGACCCACTGCAGGTGTTGAGAGGGAGGATGTGATACAGCACAACACACCACTCACTCACTTCTGAACACATTGCATATACAATTCTATGAGCTACAACTGCGTAGGAAATCTGGAGAAGCTCCTACACTTCACCCACCTTTTTTTTTGAGCAGGTAAAGATAAAACACTATAGTTATAACAATAACAACATTTTCTTGTTGATTATAATGGATGTACCTGATGTTTAATGACACCAACAGGCCAGTGAGAGTGTTGGCAGTAACCTCCACTGGTACCTACAGAAACCTGGAGAAGCTCCTAAACTCCTGATATATGATGCATCTACCCGTCAGTCTGGGATTCCAGATCGTTTCAGTGGTAGTGGATATGGTACAGAATTTACTCTAAAAATCACTGGAGTCCAGGCTGAAGATGCAGGAGATTACTACTGTCAGCAGGGTTACAGCTGGTTCACACAGTGTTAGAGTGCTGTACAAAAACCTCCCTCAGCTGTAGAGGAACTGCTCTGACTCAAACACAAACTGATCTGAGATCAGCTGCACAGCTGCTAAATCTGCACTCAACTCATCAACTCCAAATTACTACAGTACTGAACTGTTTGATCTTTTAAACTGTCATCACTGTGTAATAGATACTTACATCTCTACATATGTAGCAGGTTAATGTCTTTCCTTTAAACCAACCCCTGATAACATCCTGCTTCTACACTCAGGTTCTGGACAAAGGCAGTAATATATGAACACATCACTGTGGTGTATAAGGACAGGTGATCACTACCTAGTGAACTGGTCTGAGTTACTCTTGATTCTTTTAATCATTTTACTGCTGTTTTTAGCCTGGAGATCCTGGAAAAGCTGCTGAGGAAATACTGTGTTAAACTGTCCAGACAGCAACTGGTATGTGAATTTAATTCTTCCCTCTTTTTAGAATAAAAGAGTTCATTTAAAGTCTTGACAACTGAATTTCTGGGTCATTTACGGTGATGATGGGACAGACAGTGTGAAAATCTAGAATTACTGTTGAAGTGTAGCTGACTATACCACCCTGGGAATTTCAGCACAGGGAAAGTGCTATGCTAAGAAAAAAGGAATATAATTGAAACATGAAAAATTTATTTTATTAAAGTTGAAGAAATGAATGAATTTTATTTGGCTCTGCATAAAAATGTGAAAATATCAAACAATTAATAAAAACACTTACAAATTAAATTTTTAAACCAACATTAACTATGCAAGCAAAGGTCTTATGGATATCAACATTTTTATTTTTAAATTAATTATAAATTCACACATTTCTTGCACATTGTTCCTACTTGCTGCTAGAGTACTGTCCTAAACCAGCATTGTACTCTGAACTGTTCTGGCTGCTACCCGTGACTGCTATGTTCAGTATAGCATGTCACTGACTCCTATGCACAACCCACTTTACATATTCCCAATATTGCATACAGGTCAAAATAAATGCACTGTTCATTGTGTATTGGTCCTGTCCTGTATTTATTTATTGTATGACATTATTGCACTGTATTGTATTGTTTGCATTCATGTAGTGTGCTGTCTGTTGTATTTGTTGTGTTGCACCATGGTCCTGGAGGAACATTGTTTCGTTTTTGCTGTGTACTTGTATATAGCTGAAATAACAATAAAACCTTTTCGAACCTTTCAATTTAGTGAGAATTGTCTGCCACAGGATAAGGAAACAGGCAACCCATGGTGCAATACTGAGGCTGACCATGTGGGGTAGATTAATCCTATTGCAGGACCACATATGCACAGCAAATGCTCATAAATCTACAAACAGCACAGATTGAAGGGATTCCACCATCCAGAGGAGATAAACTCCCCACTAAATCAGTCAGCTCCTACTGTAATAATGGAAACAGTAGGGCATTAAAATAATTTATAGAAAAGCTATTTATAGAAAAAGTAAATTTACATTTACAGCATTTAGCAGACACTCTTATCCAGAGCAACTTAGAAAAGTGCTTTGTCGTTTACTCATAGAATATATCCAATTACAGTACAGTAGGTTAGAATTAAACAGACCAATGAACTAGAATACTGTAGAATACAGGGATGAATGCTGATACCTGGAAGTGCAAAATACATATAGTCTATCTTAGACAATGATAAGTGCTAAAACAATAAGTGCTCGAGTTTGTTAAACAACATAAACAGTGCCCTGCAATAAGCACTAAATTAGTCAGTCAATAAGGGAGCACTGTCAGTTGTCCTTTAAACATTCTGCAAATAGATGGGTCTTCAGTCGGCATCTGAAGACTGCAAGGGACTCTGCTGTCTGGACAGCAAATGGGAGTTCATTCCACGATCTTGGAGCCAGGACTCGATGCTTGTCATCAAGCCGAGCCGTACTTGAGGTTCGAAGTACTCGAGGTACGGATCGGGCTTTGACCATTGACCTCATGTATGAAGGGGCTGATCCATTTTTGGCTTTGTAGGCAAGCATCAAGGTTTTAAATCTGATGCGTGCAGCAACAGGGAGCCAATGAAGGGAGCGCAGCAGTAGAGTAACGTGTGAACTTCGGAAGATTGAAGAGCAGTCATGCTGCTGCATTCTGGACAAGCACCAGGGTAGCTTCCTGCAAGAGAAAGGGTCGAATCCTTCATATGTTACAAATGAGGAATCTGCAAGACCGGGTTAGATTAGAAACATGAGTAGAGAATGACAACTTGTTGTCCAAAGTTACGCCCAGGCTACGGGCAGCTTTGGGTGGTGATATTAGAGAGTTCTCAAAGGACAAAGTGAGGTCATGGTAAGGGTTGGGAGTACCTGGGATGAACAGAAACTCGGTTTTGCTGGGGTTGAGCTTGAAGTGGTGGGCTGGCATCCATCCAAGACGCGATGTCAGTCAAGCATGCTGAGATACGTCTGGAGACCTGCCTGTCAGAGCATGGAAAAGAAAGAAATAATTCAGTGTCATATATTGAGATATTCAAATCTGTCCTGCATGCACGCTTAAACAGTGTGATCCTGAGGATTTGTGCACAATAAGTCTGCTGGGCAAGGAGCAGGACATACAGACTCCCTCGACAGAGACAGACATTTCTTGAAAAAGATAGAAGACAAAGGCACTCACATAAACGGTGAACATGAATACACATACGACTAACATTAACACAGGCAACATGAATATTGTGAATATTAACACTAACATGAACATGATCAATAACTGACAACGAAGCACCCTCCCACAGTGTTTTAAGTACACACAGACACTAGCAGACTAAACCACGTGCAGGTGTGTGGCAAGTACAAAGGCGTGGTTACTAACAAGAGGATTAAGTCCCACTGTATGCAATCTGCTGTACCACATGATTAGTGGGGAGAGGATTAGTGGGGAGACGTGGCTCCCAACGCCTCCTTCCCAGGACTGTGAACCCCAGTCTACCGCACACACATAATGTACAAAAAACACATACAACAAATGGCAAAGCCTGATGCCCACCCAACCCAAGGCAGGCTAGGAGCTGCCAGCAAGGGAGACCTCAGTACTTGAGGGGGAAAGGGCGAAGTCCATGCCTCTACCAGGGCAGTCCAGTTATGCTCCACACAATGTGCCCATGCACCTGTAGACACACAAAAGGCATGAGTACACACAACAAATAGACACGCCTGTAGACACATGAGAGACAGGAACCACAGAAAACTCCGGTGCTGGGGAATGTTCTTTGCCCTACTGGACATGCAGAAGGGCACGTCTGCTCTGGATCCAGACGTGCTGCTCCAAACTATGATCCTCCTGTTGCCTGCCACCCAAGGAGAGCCCTCGAGGTAGTCCACCTCCTGGGCTTTGGACGGACCCATCCAGTACTCCTGGCCTTTCCTTGGAAGAGAGAGAACACATGCTATATCCTCACCAACCAAGAACCTCACCAGCTCCACCAAACTGCTTACACCGTGGTCCCCACTGATAACTTTGTTTAAGGTCCGTACATAAACCTGCTCTAAACACACTACCGTCTCCTCTCTTTACAGTGCCATAGTTTAGCTTCAGAGTTAGGGAACGATACAACCCCAAAGATGCTTGTTTTTCTTTTCTTTTTTGTAATGAAAGAAGTTATCAAAGATACTACATACATAAAATATACAATTAGAAATAAAGATAAATAAAGATAGAAAAATAAAGACAGAAACTAATTTTAAATAAGGAGAAAGTTATTTACATCCAACTGAGAGTTTTGTGCCGCGAAGTGAGCGTGTAAAGTGGATTCAGTGACCCCTTTAAACTATTTCAGACTTAAATCGTTATTGTTTATGCATTAGATACATGTAGACACTGTAGAATCATAGCAATTGGTTACAAAAATGTGTTTTAGGAGATATTTTTCATATTTTTGTACACTAAAAACACAGCATTTAATGCAACATCAAAGTCAAGATAATTTATCTAAAGACATATATAAATTGTGTTCTAGATGTATAATATAAGATTTTGATTATTTGTAACAGCCAATATTTTGATCTTCAGTATGCGAGTATTACAGTATGAGTGAACTGCACCGATAAGCTCCAGTGAGCCACCGATATTTCTGCCTTTTAAAATAAACCCAGCATGCAGATGAAGGCTTGTGGAGAGATATTTCTGAAACATATATGATTTTACTACTGAACGACACTTAAGGAACTTTCCATCGGTATAAATTTAAAGGTCTATAAGAACTTAGCAACGGTTATGATATAGGAAGATACTTAACAAAGTCTCAATCCTTCATATGTTGCAAAGGAGGAATCTGCAAGACCGGGTTAGATTAGAAACATGAGTTGAGAATGACAACTGGTTGTCCAAAGTTACGCCCAGGCTACGGGCAGCTTCGAATGGTGATACCAGGGAGTTCTCGAAGGAAACTGTGAGGTCATGGTAAGGGTTGGGAGTTGGGATGAACAGAAGCTCGGTTTTACTGGGGTTGAGCTTCAAGTGGTGGGCTGTCATCCATGATGCAATGTCAGTCAAGCATGCCGAGATACGTCTGGAGACCTGCATGTCAGAGGGTGGAAAAGAAAGAAATAATTGAGTGTCATCAGCATAGCAGTGTTAGGAGAAACCATGAGAAGATATTACATCACCAAGAGAATGAGTATACAAAGAGAAGAGAAGGGGGCCTAATACTGAGCCTTGTGGAACACCAGTGGAGAGACTAGATGGCTTGGATGTAGATCCTCTCCATGTCACCTGATAGGACCATCCCGCCAGATAGGACTGAAACCATCTCCAAGCAGAGCCAGTCACACCAAGCCTGGAGAGAACAGAGAGGAGAATGTTGTGGTTCACTGTTTCGAAGGCTGCTAAAAGGTCTAGAGGAATCAAAACAATACTTTGCAAGTTTGAGGGGGGAATCTGGGATGTTATAAAGTGAGCTAGAATAAGAGACAGGTGTTGCTTATCAGTACTCAGACAAGGGTGACCTAAGTCCGGACAGGGAAAGGCTACTGGGTTGGAACGATGCTGTCAGAGAGCTCCCCCATCCCCGCCCGATGGGCGGCTTCAGACGATCGACCCCGAGCTCCCCTCGGCCAACCCCGACAGCTAGGACTGGGCAATCCGAGAGAGAGGAGTGGAACTCAGTGAGGAGTGAATGGTCCAGTATACTCCCTGGCGGTTCTCATGACCTCTTCTCCAGTCCATACCCCTCCCAGTCAATGAGGTACTGCAACCGACCCTAGAATCTGTGAGAATCCAGGATCTCACGTACCAAATATGCAGGCTGACCCTCCACTTCCAGAAGAGCCGGCAGGGCAACAGGGGCAGGGTCCACCAAGAAGGGGCTATAGTGTACCGGCTTGAGTGACGAGATGTGAAACGTGGAGTTAATGCAGTATTTAGAAGGGAGCTGTACTCTATAGGAGACTGAGTTGACTCTCCTGAGCACCTTGAAGGGACCAACGTAGCATGGACTCAATTTTCGACAAGAGGGCCCCTTCGTCATGCCCCAAGTGGATATCCACACCTTCTGATTGGGATGGAACGTCGGTGCGGGCCGACGGTGACAGTTGGCGAACCTCTGTTGAGATGCCGTGTTGTAATGGAATGCAGGAAGTCCAGTGTAGGAAGGTCTGTAGGGGCATTGTCCCAGGTGAAGAAGGCCAGCTGAAAACCAAAGGCACACTGCAAAGGAGTCAGTCATGTAGATCAGTCATGTTCAAGGGAATTGCGTGCATACTCTGCTCACGGTAAGTATTGGGACCAGTCAGAATGTGTGCTTCAATACTGTCTGAGGAATCTTCCCACTTCCTGATTTGTCTGACAGCAACAGAATCCACGAGGGCTGTAAAAGCCTCCGACCGTTCCTCCCATGACACTAACAAAGGCAAAGTAAGCTGGTTATGTTTAAAGAAGAATACAGAAGTTCTTAATGGTGTTGTACTCCTTGCCTCCCTCCTCCTGGGTAGTTTGGGACCTCATACGTGGAAATGACCCTTCTCGCTACAATAGAGGCATAGACCCAGGGAGACACGTCCAGTGAAGTCCCCAAGCCGATGCAAGTGGGTTGCTCATGCCTCACCCCCTGGGAACGAGCTAGATGATTCTCCAGTGGTTTCTGCCTGTACTGTGGCGCTAATGGTCACTTCCGCAATCGCTGCCCTGTCCATCCCCGTCAAGAGAACGAGAAGACTTCTACATTTAGCACACACATAAGAATGTCTTCTTTACTGTATATTAATCGACAGCTTACACTACTTGTAGTTCTGTCTTTCAATGGTAACAGAGTTTCTCTCTCTGCCTTGGTGGATTCTGGAGCAGCTGGGAATTTTTCGGAGGTCGGGTTAGCTATACAACTAATTAACATTTAGCAGGAGATCTAATGCAATTTTAGGGATTCCTAAAATTGCCTAAGATCTCCCGCTACATGTTAATTCCCTTAATGGCCAACCCATAGGAGAAGGTGTAGTCACATACAAAACTGTCCCAGTCACACTTAAGATCAGCCTATCTCACTGTGAGTCAATCCAATTTTTGCTTTTATCCATGTCCCATGACTCCATTATATTGGGCTTTCCCTGGTTGTCTACCCATGACCCTAGTATCTCTTGGTCTACTGCTGAACTGCAGTCATGGAGTAAGCACTGCTTTCAGAACTGCATGTCTTTGCCAGTCTTCTCCACTACTGTCAAGAGCCCAGATACCACATCACTCCAATCTATCCCTCTGCTCTATAGGCTCTTCTCGGGTGTATTCAGTAAGGTTAAGGCCACTGAACCCCCATCTCATCGAGCTTGGGACTGTGCAGTGGAAATCCTTCCTGGGGCTTCCCTACCACAAAGAGAGCTAAACCTACCCACTTTCCCAGCCTGAGGAGGCAGCTATGGAGGCGTTTGTTGCGGAGGCCCTGCAACATGGCTTCGTTTGTCCTGCCACCTCTCCAGTTGATGCTGGTTTCTTCTTCGTAGAGAAAAGGAGTGCGATTAAGGCCATGCATTGAGTACCGGGCCCTAAATGAAGTGACCATCAAGTACTCCTACCCACTCCTCCTTATTACTTTGATGCATGAACGCCCGCTAGGAGCTACAATCTTCCCCAAATTGGACTTGCATAGTGCTTACATGATGAGTGGAAGACAGCCTTCATAACAACATGTGGCCACCTAGTAATGCCTTGTGGGTTGTCTAATAGTCCCTCAGTTTTTTAGGCTTTCATGGATGAAGTCTTTCAGGATATGGTAGGCAAATTCATGATTGTGTACATAGATGACATCCAGGTGTTTTCTCAGTCTAAAGCGGAGCATGTTGATCATGTAACGGCTGCCCTGGAACGTCTTAGACAACATCACCTGTATACTAAGGCCAAGAAGTGCGAGTTCGACAGGGACTGCGTCACCTTTCTAGGGTGTACCATCAAACCAGGAGTTCTCTCCATGGATCCGGATAAAGTGACTGCAGTCCAGAATTGGCTTAAACCCTCCACCATCAAGGAGTTGCAATGATTCACAACAACTGTATGATACACAACAACTGTATGATACACAACAACTGTAGATATGGTATTATACAAAATGGATCTGTACATTCTGTAGATTGTGTACATATATACCCAACCATATACATTGTACATTGTGTATATAATCATAATATACATATATTGTACATACATTGTTAATATATTTTGTACATACATAGAATATATATATTTATCTGTATATATATATTTTTTTCTCTATGCACCCCTGGTTCTCTTCCTCAGTTTGGACAGAGCACTCTCCACCATTTCACTGCGTGTTATACTGTGTATGACTATGTATGTGATGAATAAACCGAACTTGAAATTGAACTTGAACTTGAACTTGATTCTTGGGTTTCGCCAACATGATTTGGTGACATTGCAGCTCCCCTTACTGACCTCCTCAAGAAACAAGATAAACAGAAGCTTCAGTAGACCATGGCTGTGGATCAGGCCTTCCTGACTTTAAAGGGGGACTTTGTTATGGCACCTTTACTCCGTCAGCCCAACCCTTCTCTTCCCTTAATAGTGGAGGTTGATGCTTCAGATGTAGGAGTGGGAGCTGTCCTGTCACAGAGATAAGGCACACCACCTCGTATATAATCCTGTGCATTCTACTCCAAGAAACTACAACCAGCTGAGAAGAACTATGATGTAGGAAACCGGCAACTTCTCGTGGTCACACTTGCCCTAGAACAATGGAAACACTGCTTGGTGTACACCGACCATCAAAAGCTAGAGTAGCTACAGTCAGCTCGACGACTCAACCCAAGACAAGCCAGGTGGTCATTGTTCTTCTCCTGGTTTCGCTTCAGTTTTATACAGACCTGGTTCCAAGAATCAGAAGGCTGATGCTTTGTTACACATCTATGACAAGGGAGAGACCAACCAGAATCCAGAACCCATCCTGCCTGACAGCTGCTTCCTAGCTCCTATACGGTGGGTTGTATAAGATGACCTGGAGGTTGCTCTGAAGGATGGACATATCCCAGAGGGATGCCCCCCGACAAGCAATACATTCCAGCTTCCGTCAGAGGAACATTACTAGAATGGGCTCATATGACTTTATGCAATGGGCCTTCCCTTCCTGACAACATGCGTGATTATATAATGTCTTGTGTGGTCTGTGCCCAGTCACTCATACCTTGCACTCTCCCTGCTGGAGAGTTACAGCCCTTGCCTGTGCCACAACACCCCTGGATCCACATCGCAGTGGACTTCATCACAGACTTGCGTGCATCTGAGGGATACTTGGTCATAATGGTAGTGGTAGACAGGTTTTCCAAAATATGTCATCTCATTCTTTTTCCCCATTTGCCTACAACCTTAGAAACAGCTGATGCCATTTTTCACTTATTTATTTTGCATATTTGGTCTACCAGAGGCAATATTATCTGATCGTGGTTCCCAATTTACATCACAGGTATGGAGACAGATTCATAGTTATGGCTAACTTTCTACAAAACTCTCCTCTGGTCACCATTCCCAAGTCTAATGGGGAGGTCGAATGTGTGAACCAAAAGGTTGGAAGGTTCCTTCGCCAGTAATGTGCCTCCCAAACTGACTCACACAAATACCTCCCCTGGGTGGAATACACTCACAATTCACTCACTCACTCTTCCACTTGGCTCACTCCTTTCCAGTGTGTCTACAGTTATCAGCCAGCCCTTTTGCCATGGGATGACTCCCCTACTGACATACAGGCTTTAGATCAGTAGTTCCAACAGAGCCCTCAGACATGGGAGGTCACCTATGTCCACTTACAGAGGGCATTGCACACCTGACAAGAATTTGCAAATCACCACCATAATTCTACCCTTCAACAACAATCTGGTCAGACAGAGGGTCTGGGTCGTGACTCGGACTACCCAGTAGGAAACTGGTACATCGGTCCATTCAGGGTACTCCGGCAGGTCAACCCTGTATCCTACAAGCTGCAGCTTCCCACAAGGTACCAAATGAATTCCACCTTTCATGTGTCCCTGTTGAAGCCTGTGCATTATAATCCTGTGTCCGCAGCCACAAACCCTCCTGCCCCAGTGTAGATCGATACGGAGCCAGCCTATGCTGTCCGTGAGTTGTTTGATTCCCGGAGATGTGATGGAACCCTTTAGTATTTCGTCGACTGGGAGCATTATGGACCTGAGGAATAATCATGGGTTCCCAGGGGTGACATCCTGGATTCCTCTTTACTAGCTGACTTCCATGCTGCTCACCCAGATCTTCCAGGCCCTCAGGGCCATTGTAGACCCAGGACTCCCCGTTCTAGCATGTCTGGAGCTGCATGTCAAGTGGGGGGTACTGTTACGAACCCCAGGAACCACACACAGCCCTGCACTGCCATGCACACTCCCCCCGAATGATTCACCAGAGTTCTAGCATGAACCTGATCCTCATTTTCCTCATTACTGCCTCCTTTATAAGCTTCCCTCCCCTGCATTCACATCGTAAAGTATTGCTACTCCATGGAGCATACAGAGCATTCTAGCATCTTGTTTGTCTTCCTGGTTTCCTACTTCTGCCTGTTTTATAGACCTCATCTCCTGCCTGACCCTTGGAGACACCCCCTGGATTCTGCCCCATGTTACCAACCTTAGAACAGCTTGACCATGAATACCTGCCTGACCCCCATGGATCTGTTTGATTTCACAATTAAAACCTCTTGCAATTGGATCCTATTCCTTGTGTATATGTTCAAATGCTGCACATGCAGCTTTGATGCGTAAAAACATACATGTAAATGCGGTCGGTACATTTTTGTTTATTGTGGTTTATTTGCCATTTAACCCCAATTCATCATTTTTTCATTTCTGTCATTGACTCTACCTAAACAGGGTCGAAACATTTGTTTCAGCAACATGGAACTCAAGGTGTTTCAGGACCCTGGACAGCTCCCAAAACAGAGCTAATGAGACCCAGGTGAAGCTCATCAGAGTGACACTCCTGAACTCACCCAATCCACTGATCTCCAATCAGCCCAGAGACAGATGAAGAGCCAGGTGTCCTGAGGGAGGAATTGCCGTTGTCATACATTACTCATCTTCTTCTCAGAAACAGAGACCCAGTGATATCCAAATGTGAAAAAAACTCAATGAAGATGCAGATTTACAAAACACATCAGACATTTACCCACAACTGGCCAATTATACAGAGTTTTTCTGATTTATATGTCTGTGTTTACAATATGTCCTACAAAGTATTGCACAGAAATAGCACAGGTCACATTGCACAACACTGAAACAAACAAGAAGAAATAATAAATACCTCATTAGAAAAGCCTGCTGATCATGTAGTTAAAACAGAGGTAAGCTTCTCCATGTTTAGTTTTGAGTGAGCAATGACAACTACATATTTATTTTGCCCATTGAAGATCAGCCTGTGATATACAGTAAAAGATCATTTCTTTAAATTAGTGTGTTCTCTATCATCTGAGGTCTGTGCATTGGGAGAATCAACAGCCAGGACTCCTTGTATTTACTACCATGTTTATTCATATACAGAAAGGCCCAAAGGTGTAAACGTGAGCTTAAACTACTATATACAGCTAACTATGCCTAGTACATTCTAACCTTTACTATGGATATATTCAGAAGTAGACAAAGCTGCATTTTACTAAAATTAATAAACTAAATAAGATTCTGTTTGGGTGATATTATGTGTCCATTTACTTATCCATAACATTAACAACAGAAAACCAAACATTTTCAAAATATTTGTTATCTAAAAGTCGATAGGCTAATAGCTCAATAGACTGTAATATGCATTTTAGCAAAATAAATGGGATTTGCTAGGTTCATTTCAATTTATTTAACTGTGCTTGTACATTGTTTTGATCATTGTTCCAGCTGGCAAACTCATGACATCACAGGGTCTGTCCAACAGAACAGATCAAACTGAGCTAAGCTTCAGCTTCATCTTACCACAGAGCAGTTTTGTGTCAAAGCTGAAGTTGGTAGAGTAACTAAGGAGGACTTAATATCATCTTCTTTTGTGGAACCCAAAATGTCCAAAATGAGCTGGGAGGGTCTCAGTAAGCCTGGATTATGGAGGTACTGTCATGCAGCCCTCATGCTTCTTGCACAGTTTGCCTAATCATTCATGTAGGGCTCGTTTTATAATAAACTGCAGTTGGATCTTCACAGTGACTCTGGGTCAATGTTGTTACAGGGATGTAACCTGCTATGGGCAGAGAAGATCTCACCATGGAAGAGCAGATGAGTAGCAGCCTGTGTAGAGTAGAGAGACTTGCTGTCTACTATGGACAGTCTTAGTGGAATGGAAAAGTTGAATAAGGAGAGTTTGGTACGTGGACCTGATATACTGTGAACCTCAAACACTGTTTACTCCTGTTTCAAATGCAAATCGCATATAAGACAAACAAGGCGGTAAAATGAGCCTGTTCCAAAATCCTAGAATATTTCACAAAAGTCTTGACTCATTAATATTCATTCCCCTAAAACTTGTATAAACCAGCCCACATTCTAGCCAAAGTGCTATTACCATGGACCGGAACAGTCAAACCTTCAGCAGTTCTGCAGGTATTGTGAAGAACAAAACAATGACAGGGAATAACAATGAAAATGCCAGATTACATACAAAAATGTACCATTCCAGGCTGTGAAGATGATGTCATACTCTTCCGAAGGAACCACACTGTTAATGGGCTTTGTTGTTTTCATATTTAACTGCAGCCCAGACAACTTTAACTTAAATGTGTTAGTTTACTCTGCAGATTTGACTTCAGAGAATTTTTCAAACATTTACATTTTTGGCATTTAAAAATATAAATGTGTGAGTGATTTACAAAAGGGCTTTGTCATCTAGTCATAGAACGTATCCTATCCAGTACAATATGGAGCAGCTCCACCCAGTGTTTGACACTGAAGAGAGAGGCAGTTCCAATTTCAAAGTTCAAAGTTCAAAGAGGCTTTATTGTCATTTCAGCTATATACAAGTACACAACAAAAACGAGACAATGTTCCTCCAGGACCATGGTGCAGCACAGTGCAACAGACAACATGCTATACAAGTGCAAAAAATCCAATATAGCGCAAAATGTCATAAACATTAAATAAATACTAATAAATACAGGACAGGACAAATACAAAATGAGTAGACAGTGCAATTATTTAGTCCAGTACACAGTACTGGGAATATGTAAAGTGAGTTGTGCATAGGAGTCAGTGACATGCTATACAGAACATAGCAGTCACCGGTAGCAGCCAGAACAGTTCAGAGTACAGTGCTGGTTTAGTACAGTACTCTAGCAGCAAGTAGGATAATGTGCAAGACTGCAACAGGAGTGCATAGTTTATTTGTGTGAGGTTTGACTTCAGCACTAGTGCGATGCAAAACAATGTGTGAGAGTGTGTATGGATATGTATGTATGTATGTGTGTGTGTATGTATGTATGTACGTATGTATGTGTGTGTGTGTGTGTGTGTGTGTGTGTGTGTGTGTGTGTGTGTGTGTGTGTGTGTGTGTGTGTGTGACTGTGTATAAGCATGTGTGTATGTGTGTGTGTATAAAGTGCCCATTTTTGGAATCTGAATTGGGATTGGAGTTAGCCAGAGTTCAGGAGTCTAATGGGAAGAAGCTGTTGCACAGTCTGGAGGTGCAGGACCGGATGCTGCAGTACCTTTTTCCAGATGGCAAAAGGGTGAACAGTTCGTGTGAGGGGAGTGTAGCAGGCTATGGTGGTGGTATACATGGAGGTCTGTTGATTCCATGTATTTGTGGTTTATGTTGCAGGAAAAATGTGGTAGAGACGACAGATAGTAGAACAATAGCACCATTTATCGGACCTGGAGTGGCCGCTGCGCGCTACAGCGCCGCCATCTTGGATTTAGCATTTTATTGGCATCACGATCTCAACCACAACCTGTAAGCAGCCAGCCCTGCTGTGTGATACTTTTACATATTTTGTTGCTTGAAGTCCTATAATCTTAAGTATACAGTTTCATAGTGAGCTGACAACTTTAATTTACTTCATGTTGTTATCAAGATCAAAAGTAAATAGCTAGTATTAGTGATGTTAGTTACTAGCATAGCTAACTAAATAGCAATGACCACCTACCTTATTTACACAGAGGTTCATTTTATTTTCCTTCCTGTGCTTCATTCAAAGAAGCCTGTGCTGTTATTTAAATCTACAATAGAAGATGATTCTGTCATTTCCTCTGTCAGGTTAATTTTTATTTCATTTTTAATCAACAAGACAACTCAGAAGATAACTAATTTGGTTGTTAGAAATTACTACAGCCAATCAGCGCAAAGCTCATTGAAATATTCATGAGCCCATCAAAAAAGGGAAAACAGAATGTTTCATTCTTGGGCCACAGTGTGAGAGGGGGCACTTAGAGCTGTAATGTTCATACTGGGAGGGAGGGGAGAGGAAACTTTGCATGTGCAGCACCTGCTTCAGTGCTCTGGGAGTGTTTATAGTTCTGTGAGTTTAACACTTCATGACTGAGAGCTGCCTGCCCCAGAAACTTCACCTACAGCAACCATGACTTTGATCCCCATCTTCATCTGCACACTGGCCCTCTGGACTCAAGGTAACTCATGGCTTTACCTCTGTGGTGAACTATCCATGTGACACAGATCTACTATTCTTATTTTAAATGCACTATTCACAGATTTAGAGTAACACATTAAAGTATCTGTGCAGCTAAATGTTTTGTGTTTTGTATTAATTTCTTCCTCAGGATCCAGAGGTCAGGTGACAGTGACTCAGACTCCTGCAGTGAAATCTGCTCTTCTAGGAGACACAGTCACCATCAGCTGTAGATCTAGTCCACCAGTGAACACTGATGCTGGAAATGAGCTTCTAGCCTGGTACCTGCAGAAACCTGGAGAAGCTACTAAACGCCTGTTTTACCATGTTCACAAGTTACAGTCAGGAACTCCAGCTCGTTTCAGAAGCAGTGGATCTGGATCTGACTTCACTCTGACCATCACTGGAATCCAGACTGAAGATGCAGGAGATTATTACTGTCAGAGTGAACACTGGGTCAATGCCATGGTCTTCACACAGTGTTAGAGAGTCGTACAAAAACCTCCCTCAGTCAGGCTGCACAGAGACTGCACAGCTGCAGCTGGGACCTACTGCAGGTGTTGAGGGGGAGGATGTGATACAAGGCAAGGCAAGTTTATTTATATAGCACATCATAGACAATGGCAATTTAAAATGCTTCACAAAAGACTATTACATAACAACCTTATCACATCCTGAGATCTATCACGTTAGGACGGTAAAACAAGAAAGAGATTACATAGATAAATAAAACTGATGCAAAGGGAAAATATAATACAATTAAAAATAAGTTATTTATTAAAACAAACCACAAAAGGAAAGGTGTCAAGAAGAAAGATCTAAATACACTAGGAACTGGCACGGAACGCTTGCCTCTCACGAGTCACGTGGTTTGGCCTTAATTCCTCTCTTAATTCCACAGCACTGCAGCAGATCTGACAGGTATCAGCTCACAGGCAGAGTGACAGTGATGAGTAACAGTGTTCAGACACTACATGAGATCCAGGTGTCATCAACACCAACATGAGCTCAGTTATGTCATGACTCATTAAATGTAGAAAAATCATGAGTGAAAGTGACTGCAGCACATAAGAGGGGATGACTGAGAGCTCTAAGAGGACAGATTTTATCATTCATCTGATAAACACTCACACTAGTTCTGTGGTAAAAAAAACAGATGTGTTGTTTGCATATGTGAGCTGCCTCACTGCTCCACACACTTTAAGAGCTGTAGTGGTGATCAGAGAGTGTTCAGTCCTTTAACACACACTGACACACAGCACAATGATGATGTCACTCATTCTACTGCTGGGGACCCTGGGACTCCTCACTCAGGGTGAGACAAACTGAAAACTTTTTCATTTTTCTTAATTTTGGATGTCCATTATTTATTGTTTGCAATTTATTTGAACTGTTATTTGTTCTTTTTATTTTCAGAGTTACAATGTTTTTATTAGGACTTATTTTGATTTTATTTAAAACCTTTTTTCAAATTTAAATGTTATTTATTTATTTCAATGATTGTTTATTTTTAGAATCCTTTGGGGAGATAATTCTGACTCAGTCTCCACATTCTCAGTCAGTTACACCAGGACCGTAACGATTCCCACAGGAACAGGCGAGAGGCAGAATACATGTGCAGGGGGCAGTTTATTAACGGAGGAAAAACACAATCACTGAGGGCAAAATAACAGGGGCAAGGAGAAAACACTGAGGCAAAATGATACCCAAACTAAGCAAATGGAAAAGCAACGGTGAACCAATGAGCATAATTTAAACATGACAGAACTAACGTAACTCCGCGTGGTGCGGAGACATGTGGAGTTTTCTTCTTCCACCCCAGGAATGGGCAGGCCCAGGGGCGCGACTGCGGCATTCAACGGCGAGTCTGGAAGGTCCAGAGGCACAGCTAAGGCATTCAGCGGCGGGCCCGTGAGGCCCAAAGGTGGTGCTGCACTGGTCAGCGGTGCTGCACTGGTCAGCAGTGCTGTACTGGTCAGCAGTGCTGCAGGGTTCGGAGGTGTCTCTGTGCCGTTCAGCGTTGCTGCGGCGGTCAGCAGCGGGGGGTCCAGGAGGTCTGGAGGCGCGGCTGCACCGGTCATCGGTGCTGCAGGAAGGTCTGGGGGCGCACCTACAGGTACAGACTCAGCACAAGAAACAGGAACAGGTTGAGACCTCTTGGGTAGTGAGAACAGGCCAGATGGCCACCACTAGGCCGGGAACAGGAACAGGACTGGCGGCATCCACTCCACCGGGGACTGGGTCTGGACGGGTGGCGTCTCTTGTGCCAGGGACTGGAACAGGAACTGGCCAGGCGGAGTCATCTCTCACGGTGGGGACCGGAGCTGGCCGGGTGGTGTCATCTCTCGCACCGGGGACAGGATCAGGCTCGGCGGCGTTTCTCATGCGGGAGGCAGGGGCTGGATCCGGCTGGGTTTCTCTCGCACCAGGGGCTGGATCCGGCCAGTTGACGAACACCATGCCGGAGATTACGACTGTTCCTCCTCACAGGAGGCAGGGACTGGCTGGGCAGCTGAGAGGGGAGTAGCTATAGAAGGCAGGTTCGGTAGGGTTGTAGCAAACTGTGCTGTTAACAGCTGGAAGAAACCTTCCACAGTTCTAGCCTCCTGAGCTCTGTGCTGAAATATTATCTCTGCCCACTCCAGTGCTTTACCCCGAAGAAAGGTCTTTATGAACAGCACCTTCACAAGTTCAGGGGGTTTAGGGCAGGTCAGGCACTGGAGATAGTTGCGGCACTGCATAATGAATCTCCCTACTGACTTGTCCTCCCCGTCATGCTCACTCGGAGTCACCATAAGTGAGGGAAATACCAGTGGCTTGATATAAGCAAGCTCCCCCTCTGGGAGTAATCCAGTGTCCCTCATAGCATGGCATGACGGTTGCTGAACTCAAGATGACGGAACACGATGCGACGGATCGAAGCCCTCCTGCTGCATTCTCTTAGTTGGGTTTGGTTGTTCTGTAAAGATTCCCATAGGAACAGGCGAGATGCAGAATGCATGTGCAGGGGGCAGTTTATTAACGGAGGAAAAACACAATCACTGAAGGCAAAATAACGGGCAAGGAGAAAACACTGAGGCAAAATGATACACAAACTAATCAAACGGAAAAGCAACAGGAAACCCACGAGCATAATTTATACAGGACAGTACTAACGTAACTTACCAAAATAACCAACAAACTAGAAAACAAAACACGCAACAAAACTAAGGAGCAGAACCAGGCACTGCAGGAAAACAGACAACAGGGAAACCATGACAACAGGAATACCAGGATGGCAGCCACTCCTGACAAGGACAGATTGATACTATCAGTTGCAGGGCCAGTCTGGGTATTAGCAATTACCTCCACTGGTACCTACAGAAACCTGGAGAAGCTCCTAAACTCCTAATCCATTATTCATCTACCTGTCAGTCTGGGATTCCAGATATATAAATGTTTTATTTTTGTGTGTTCTGGTAAGTAGGGAGTGGCTGCCATTGTGTTTGGAGCCTGGGTTATTTTATATGTTTTCTCTTATTGAGTTACTGTAGTCTTGTGTATTTATTTTGTCTGTGTTTTCACTTATGGAGTTTATGTAGTCTTATGTGTTTATTTCGTCCTGTACAGGTTTAGTCAGCATCTTTATTTTCTAGTGTGGGTTAGTACCAGTGTTAGACTTTGAACTGTGTTTATTAGATGTTGGATATTTTGTTCATATAATACACTGGCACACCTTGAACTATGATGGTCTTCTCTGAGGTTTCTTTAACTTACATTCTTAACACAAAGCTCTTGTTACAGTCTTAAGCCTAGATGAGGTTGTAACATTGAAATAGTGAAATTGATGGCATTAGATGATACTTTTTATCCACAGCAACTTATAATTATGACTGAATACAACCAGAGAAGTTGAGGGTTAAGTGCTTTGCTTAGGGACCCAACAGCAGGGCTTGAACTAGCAACACTGCAATTAAAAGTTGAGCACCTTAAGCACTGAGCTACCACCACCCCCACCAATTAACACAGATTTTTAAGATGCTGTCAATGAGACTTCACTAAGCCGTTTTATCAGAGGATGGTTTTGATCCATCAGCCTCTGGGTTATGGTCCCAGCACACTTCCACTGCACCACTCTGCTCTACTGCTAATAGAGAAATAATAAATTACCTACAAACTCACACTGAAATGGACAGAAGTGTTCAAGTATATGAGAGTTCATACATTCATTCATTCATTTCTTTATTTGCTAAATACAATTCATTATCTAAACTTACTTAGTAGAGAATATAATTTCTATCCAATACTGATAGTTTTATTGGTAATTATTTCCTTTGCCTGTGTACATAATGTTCAGATAAAAAATGAAGAACTGAAACTATTCTCTAGTAATGTCAATACCAGTCAGAGTGAAAGAGAGCGAGAGCAGTGGGGTGAAACAGAATTTGTTTACAACCCTGAGAAACCTGCTCCTTCCCAGAATAGAACAACACTTTTTGCAGATGTTCAGCTTTCATTAGCCCAACTTACTCAAGCACAACACAATCCAGTACAACACACTCCTTACAACACACCCCAGTGCAAAGAATCTTACAGTGCAGATAATGAATATTAAAATGATACAAGAACAGACCAAGTTCAAAATGAAGCTTTATTGCAGTGATAGTGACCCAAAAATCAAAATGCAGCACTAAGAGTCAGTGAGCTGCTGTGGCTGTAACAGCAATTCTGTTCTTCTACACTCGTCAGAACACTCTCCTTCACGACTGAGAGCACCACACCACATACACACACACGTTTATAAATATTTACATAAAATATACTAGATACCTCTTATTAATCATTCTCTTTTAATCTGTTCATCAGTTCCAGTTATCCAATAATCAGCACACTGTACCATAGTTTTGACATTTAAGAGCATCTATATACTACATTATTTTATAAAGTTTAAAGTTATCTAGTATGGTTCGTTCTGTTACAATATAATTTTGTAAGAGTTATTCAGTGGAGTCATTACTTCAGACAGGGACCACAGAGTGTATTTGGTAGATGTGTATTTTTAGATGTCTATTAATACAGAGAGGCCACAGAGTGTATTTGGATGTGGGGTTGGACCAACGCAGCCCTGATATGGTATAGGTAAAAAAAACCATGGAAAAATAAACCAGTCAGACCAGATAGAAACGTCTGTTTTAAGCACAATAATTTTGTTCTCATCAAAATTTCCTACTAAACATGAAATGGCTTAATATGTAAACCTGTATTCCTGCTTGGTTTATTGTAGAACAAAAACATGAAAGCCTTTATTGCCAGCGTGCACTATATAAAGGCTTGTGTGACTCAGCAGTTACCGCCAGTAGAGGTCACTTTTGAAATCTGAACATTTAATCCGACTAAATTCACGTCTATCGGTGGATAAGAATTTATTTCATGTTCTACTGTGTGAAACAACTGTTGATTAATAAAAGTATGGAACTATACTAGCTAAACGCTACAGTCTATACACAACTGCAAAAATACACTGCCTGGCTGCACTAGTATCAGGGAGACGTGCGGCATGCGGCACTATTTTCAGGGAGATGTGTGTAGTGTGGGGCACTAGTATCAGGGCAGCTTTTCTGATGCTGAGCAGAATGTGAGCTTCTGTGGGTGGAGCAGTGAGAGTGGGTGGGGACTGGAGTTACAGAAAAAAAGATATTAGCCTTGGAAGTTTTTGAATACTTCAGCATAAGATTGTGAGGTCATCCACATGTTAAACACTAAAGGTCTGACCATGTGGTGTGGAGGTGGGGGTCAAACACAACCTGTGTTAGTTCATGTCTATGATGAGATAAGATAAGAAAATACTTTATTATCATTGTACTTGTACAACAAAACTTAGCTCACAGAGGGACCAGCAGCAATAACAATAATAAATAATATAAGAGACATAGAATGGAAATAGAAATATTAGCAGTGCTACATATGTATACATCAGACTTAGATAGTGCAAACAATGAAGTGTAAACAGGAAGTGTGAACAGTGAAGTGAGTGTAGGAATATGGACTGTGTTGTTATGGGGCATAAACATGTTCTCTTTACTAAGAATGAGGCCTTTTGTTTTTCTTATTTAGTTCATTTAATCAGGGTAATGATACACTCACCACCATAAGAGGAACAAATGTTAGGTGGTGTTGGTGTAGCTGCAGGGAGAGTGAGCCACCAACCTGGACAGCAGGGGGAGACATAATCCACCTCAGCAGGACTTTCACCAGATGTTCTGCTCTGTTCAGATAAGCTCACTCAGGCACAAGAAACAGTCTGATAACATTAATAAAGATGTTTATCTCTTATAAAAGAGCAGAGAATGTCCAAAATGAAGCTTTATTTCAGTGGAAGTAACGGAAATGCCAGGACACAGAACAGAATACAGACAGAGCTGCTGCATTCTGCTCTCCTGCACTGGTCAGAACTCCCTCCTTCACCTCTGAGTCACCCAGTCCATCTGACCACTCACACTGAGTTTAGTGCCTCATCCACAAGTCAACCATAGTGATACATTCTAATGAAGCTGTCATCCAAAAACCTCTTTCACATTATAGTGACCACACACACACACACACACACACACACACACACACACACACACACACTTCTGGGCTCTCAGAAGTAGGGTGAGACAAACAGGTCTATTTATTATACCTTTTTGTTTGTTCTTAGTTAGCTGAAAAAAAAAATTAAATTAGAAGTTCAAAATTTTCTTTACAAATAAATTCTCATCATATTCTGTACTCTGAGTTACAAGTTGATTTGGTACACCCTCTCTAAAGCTGCACCTAGACATTTCAGGCATTCATGTGTTAAAGGACTGATCACTTATTTTCCAGTCATTTGCACCATGCTTACAGACAACTCTGTAAATAACCAGTTTACAAATGTACAATAGTGGCGTCAGCAGTGTTGGATATCAAAATACAACTGAAGGTGAAATGGAAGTCAGCAATGTACTGCTCTACAATAGGTGACCCTAATAAAGTGACTATTTATTTCTGTATTGATGGTGAATGAATCTCTTTTAAGTCAAAAGTTTCAAAATAATTTGTAAGTTTAAATTTTCTTATATTTTCTTTTTTTCTTTTTAGAATCAATGCGAGAAATAATGTTGACTCAGTCTCCAGTTTCTCAGTCTGTTTCTCCAGGAGAGACTGTTACCATCAGGTGCACGTGCAGTGAATACTGTAGCAATGAGATTGATTGGTACCTACAGAAACCTGGAGAAGCTCCTAAACTCCTGATTTGCTGGGCTGCTAACTTACAGTCTGGGATTCCAGATCGTTTCAGTGGTAGTTGATCTGGTACAGAATTTACTCTAAAAATCTCTGGAGTCCAGGCTGAAGATGCAGGAGATTACTACTGTCAGCAGGATTACAGCTGGTTCAAACAGAGTGCTGTACAAAAACCTCCCTCAGCTGTAGAGGAACTGCTCTGACTCAGAAATGCAGACTGATCTGAGATCAGCTGCAGAGCTTCTAAAGCTGTAGTTAATTAATCAGGTAAAATGCACTACAGTTATATCCAGCTTTATTGATTTTTTTTCTATTTTCTATTTTCCCATTCCCACATTTCCATAGTTTTCACATTTTGGAACAGATATTTTCATAAGTACATAAAAATAATAAATAATAATAAATAAGTAATAAAAATAATAGCACAGAGAATTTGGTAGACATGTATTAATACAGAGGTCACAGAGAGTATTTGCTAGATGTGTATTAATACAGAGATTCCACAGAGAGTATTTGGTGGACATGTATTAATACAGAGAGGTCACAGAGAGTATTTGGTAGATGTGTATTGTCACAGAGAGTATTTGGTAGATGTGTATTAATACAGAGAGGTCACTTTGCATGTGCAGCACCTGCTTCAGTGCTCTGGGAGTGTTTATAGTCCTGTGAGTTTAACACTTCATGACTGAGAGCTGCCTGCCCCAGCAACTTCACCCACAGCAACCATGACTTTGATCCCCATCTTCATCTGCACACTGCTCCTCTGGACTCAAGGTAACTTACTGCTTTACCTCTGTGGTGAACTATCCATGTGACACAGGTCTACTACTCTTATTTAAAATGCACTATTCATAGATTCATAATAACTAAACAAAAGTATCTGTACAGGTAAATGTAACCTTTTTATGATTTTATTAATTTCTTCCCCAGGATCCAGAGGTCAGGTAACAGTGACTCAGGATTCAGTGAAATCTGCTCTTCCAGGAGACACAGTCACCATCAGCTGTAGAACCAACCATGCAGTGTATCAGGCCTGTTCACACTGTACTTATCGTCTTGCCTGGTACCTGCAGAAACCTGGAGAAGCTCCTAAACTCCTGATCCATGAGGTTAAATATAAACTGTCAGGTATTCCAGATCGTTTCAGTGGCAGTGGATCTGCATCTGACTTCACTCTGACCATCAGTGGAGTCCAGACTGAAGATGCAGGAGATTATTACTGTCAGAGTTTACACAACATTGGTGGTAACTGGCTGTTCACACAGTGTCAGAGAGTCGTACAAAAACCTCCCTCAGTCAGACTGCACAGAGACTGCACTGCTGCAGCTGGGACCTACTGCAGGTGTTGAGGGGGAGGATATGATACAAAGCAACACATGTTTATTTATGTAGCACTTTATACACAATGGTAATTTAAAATACTTCACAAAAGAGTTACATAACAAGCTTATAACATCCTGAGTACCATCATGTTAGGAAGGCTTATGTAAAAAAAAGAAATAGATTACACAGATAAATAAAACTACTGAGGCAAAGGGAAAATATAATAGAACAAAAAAGAAGTGATTAATCACAACAAACTTCAAATGGAAGGTGTCAAGAAGAAACATCTAAATACACTTCAAACTAATATAAATGCTAAAAATTAAAGTGCAAAGAGTTCAAATGTAGGTAAAAAATACAAAAAACAATTTTTTTTAAAGACATAAAAGTGAATTTTAGTGCTAAAATTAAAAGTGAAAAGTTAAATGTCAAGGATGTTAAAAATCTCTCTAGACACGACTAGCTGACTGCTTGCTGGTGATCTCAGAGGCCTGTTGGGTTTATACTCCTCAAGTAGATCACAGTTGTATTTCTCTCCTGCACCACTCAGTACAATGACACACTCTGTGGAGGACAGGAACCACACCACACTCACCACTACTGTACACACACATCTGTAAAGAACCATAAAGCCAGAATGCACACAGCACTGCAGGTCCACTTGTGTTCCTGCCAGGACATGCTCATGTCACCAGAGCTCCCCTTGAGGTGATAAATAAAAATGTCAGATATCAAATCAAAATGGCAATAAAGGTCTGACCCAACCAAGGTCCTTCTTGTTACATCGCAGCCATTTCACACTAAGAGAGAACTTTCCTAATCTGGCAAAATAAATGGACATGAGTCTGTTGTCAGTGAAGTCACAGAACCTCTCCTTTAGTGACGTCACGGAGTATAATGGTGGAAACTGAGGGTCATCCCATCAGAATGAAGAAGATTCCAGAATACCAGATGATCTTCCAGACTGAATTATCTTCTGTTTATTTTGATGGTACATAGTTGTGTTCATGATGTCTACCAATTCGGTTGAATATTTCTTCTGTGTTCTATGTGTAGTCATAATAATACAACGTGCATAATCAGATCATACACAGACAACAGGCATATTGGCTCCCCGCATTTGATTCAGTCTTTGACAGGCTAAGAAACCTCTACTCACACTGTGGCTGAGCTCCTGTCTGTTAAATAGTGTAATACATCTGAAGCATTCTTCAGAGATAATATAAAAAATAATACTTAAAGAGATCACTACCACTACAACAGACAACATGAACTCCCTCAAAACAAGAAGACTATGTCTCATGGTTTTACTGAGGCTCAAGGCAAGATTTTTGTACTTAAAGTGTATTTTCAGATAAAATTTGAATATTTCATATATAATATTGGGTCTTTCTGCTGGATTAAATCCGGTCTGCAGTGTTTTCGGTATGGGATCCGTGTGCTTGATTAAGGCTGGTCTGCAGTGTTTTCTGTATGAGGTTGTGTGCTGGATTAAAATTGGCCCAAGGAAGTATGGACTCTCTTACTGCAATGTAAGATAGTTGGTAAGGCCCAAGATGTGTGTTCCTCCCTATCGCTTGAGCAGAGCCTAGATTACCACCTTGTGAAAGCAGCTGTTCTCCGAGCATAGGAACTAGTGCCAGAAGCAAACAGACATAATTCTAGATGCTAAAAGAAAAACCCCAGCAAGACCTTTGTGGAATTTTTCAGAGAAAAGCTTTATTAGAGAAGTGATGTGCTACTTGTAACATTATCGCATTTGACCAATTTAATGAGCTCATACTAGTTGAAGAATTCAAGAATTGTCTTCCTGAGAACATTGTAATGTATTTAAATGAACAAAGTGTGTAATCTATCTGCTGCTTCTATGCTTGCTGATGAATTAGTACTGACTCACAGAAATGCTTTTAATGCACCTGTTTCCCCTAGTGAAGCTCCCAGTCTTTCAACTCACTCGAAGACTTCTGTGAGCTTCCCAAAATCGAATGCCCCATTTCGGCTGTTTTTGTGGAAACACGAAAGTGCTTCTACTGCCATGAGCATGGACACATTATAGCTAATTGTCCTGCACTTAATCGCAAGAATTCCCACTTAATAAAAATGGTAAGTGCAGTAAGCACTTTATCTAAGGATAAGTCTTCTCTTCTTCCCACAGATGCTGTGTTTCAGCCTTTTCTTTTTGAGGGATCTGGTTCTCTTTTTGAGGCAGATGAAGACAAACAGCCCATCACAGGCTTACATGATACGGGGGCTACTGTGTCTCTTATGTTAGATACTGTTGCTTTTTCAAATCAGTATTATTGTGGTAGTGACAGGGTAGTGCAAGGTGTTGAACTAGAAGTACTTCGGCTGCCACAGCATAACATTTTCCTAAGAACTGACAGAATCACTGGCATGGTTAGAGTAGCTATTAGTTCAGCTTTGCCAGTGAATGGGGTGTCCTTTATATTAGGAAATGACATTGCTGGTGGAAATGTATTCCCCTAACCTGAAATGGTTTCAAGTTCTGTTGATGATGGTTTTGTTGCCATTGAACAGGCAGTATTTCCTGCTTGTAAGTTAAAGTGTGCTCAAGCACGCAAATTGTGGAATACTCTGTCCTTGGCTCACACATTTATGAGTGATCCCTCTGTCCTTAAGCCTTAAGGTGAGAGGTTGTGGGCCATCTGTGTTTTAGCTAGCAAAAACCTATGTTCAGCCAAAGCAGCTAAGAAATCTCAGTTTGATCAGAAAACTGTCACATTCTTTTGAAGTAGGAGATCATGTGCTAGCCCTTTTGCCCATTTCAGGTTCTCTTTAATACACAATTTTCTGGCCCGTATGTTGTGCAATCAAAGATTTCTCCCATTAATTATGTATTATCTACCCTGGACCATCAACACAAATCACATCTATATCATATACACCTCCCAACACTCACCTAACTCAGATCACTTTGCTACTATTGAAGGAGGTACAGAAAGAGCTTAAGGTGAGACTCTGGAAGAACGAGGAAGCCTACAGAAGGAAGCTGGAGATGAAGCTTCAGCAGAATACAAAGGAGGTGTGGACAGGCATGAAGCAGATCACTGGCTTCAAAATAAGGCAACAGACTGTTGGGGCAGTCAAGACAAGGCCAATGAGTTGAATGTGTTTTTTAACAGGTTCAGTACAACATGCTCCCCACACACATGCAGGGGCATCTCCCCCACTTCCTTAACATCAACACCTCTTAAACATCAGCACTCACCCCCTCTCACCCTACAGTCATTATCTGTTGATCTGTTTGATGAACTTTCACAACTCCCCCATCCAGAAGTAACAACCAGCCAGGTGAAAACACAGCTGGAAAAGCTTAGAGTCGGCAAAGCCGCAGGGCCGGATGGACTCAGCCCAAGGGTACTGAAGGTTTGTGCAATCCAGTTGTGTGGGATCCTTCAGCAACTCTATAACCTGAGCATTAAACAGGAGAAGGTGCCAGTGTGGTGGAAAACCTCTTGCCTAGTTCCTGTTCCAAACACTTCCACTGCCTCCTCCTTGAATGACTACAGAATGGTGGCGCTCACATCTCACGTCATGAAGGTCCTGGAAAGACTAGTGCTGTCATATCTTAGACCTATAGTAAGCCCTTTCCTGGACCCTCTGCAGTTTGCTTACCAGCAGCAGGTAGGGATGGATGATGCTGTTATCTACCTACTGCAGAAGGCACATGCACATTTGGATCATTTACATTTACATTTCTGTTTCCATCTAAGTATTGATGCCTCTAGAGAAGATCATTTGGATGGCTATTAATGACGGCCACAGACATCCAAACTGTATGATGATAAAGACTGATGTTAATGGAAACCCACACCTTTGTTTGTTTGCTTTGAATGCCATCAAAAAAAGAGAAGAAATCACCTGTGACTATGGAGCTGAAGACTGCCCATGGAGAACACAAGTATGTTGTCCAGTACTCAGTGTACAGAATAGGTAGGTTTTGCAGAATGTAACAACTTTCTGGCAAAATGAGAATAAAAATGAACATGCTTTAAAAAATACTTTTCACAACGTCCCCACTGTACTCCTTCAGTTCAATCTATTGGCAGGTTATGCAGCAGTTACATAAAATTGTTTTTTTATTTTCTAAAGTATTGTAAATATGAAATGTGTTTACAGATGACCAGCATTACAGCTAGTAGCAAAATGGTGGAAGACTCCTGTCTTTCCGTCCTGTCAAAGACTCAAATCGATGATGGTACTGATCCAACCAGCACTTATCAACAGGTACATTCATGTTCATCACTTCAGATTTAATTCTGTAGTCTTTCCTTGTCATTTATTGTATTTTTGTTTTTTAAGGAGCTAAAAGGCAGAATTGTTTTTGGTAATTATCACTCTATTCTATATGTCCAGAATAGTATTGTAAATGCCTGAGTAGAAATTTGTGGAAAGTGTAATAAACTGGTCCCACAGAGAACAGTAATATTTTGTTTTACTTCATCGTGAATGTGAAGTTTTTTTTTCTGAAGTCTGTTTAGCTAATTTTGTTTATGAACTACATTGATTAAAATGTTGTTTATACTGTTGCTTGTACATTTATGAAATTTAGCTGAAGCATTTATCCAAAGCGACTTACAATTATGACTGAGTACATCTTGAGCAATTGAGGGTTAAGGGCCTTGCTCAGGAGTCCAACAGTGGCAACTTGGCAGTGGTTCCAAAATGAAAATTTGATTTTTGTATCAAGACTGAGACAGACTAAAAGTATCATAGTAAATTCTCAATTAAGTGGCAAAAAATAATACATTTTATGGTGAGTTTCAGTCGTTATTTTCGTTATCAATTATTCATTGGATTGTATTCTTAAATCATAAATTATGTGGTTTATAAAATACTAGTGAACAGTGAAAATGTTCACCACTTTTTCTTTCAGCCCAAAATGAAGTCTTTTTTCTGTTTTTTGTCAGATCTGTCGACAGTTGGTTTAAAACCCAAAATATTCGGTTTATTATAATGTAGCCAGTGAAAAGAAAATCTGTTACAAAATAAAAACCTTGCAAAATTTTAAAAGGGCTTAGAACAATTAATTATCAAAACAACTGCTGTTTTATTTCTGTCAATATATTATCAATTATCTAAATAATTGTTTCAGCTCTGCACATTAATTATTACTTTTTTTTAGATGAAAGATGTGGATCATATAAATGTCTCTGGCTCAGTGAGTTTCCCTATGTGTGACTCCACAACATCAGACAAAATGACCTTTGACAGGCACAGCAAGAAGACAATGGAACAGAAGAAAAACCCTGTTTAAGTCAGAACATAAATGACTGCATAGTTGTTAGTGGCAAAAAAGGCGAAAAGAGAGTGGTGGGACTAGAATGCGTGACAAGAGGCATTACTGCTTGTGTTGCTCTAAGACTTATGCTAAGATGGCAAGGCAGCTTGCGCATGCACATGAAGATGAATCTGATGTGGCTAAAGCTCAGACCTTTCCAAAGGATTCCAAGGAGAGAAAAAAACAGCTAGCTTATATTCACAACAGAGGAAACTATGCCCACAATGCTGCTATTAGGGAGTCAGGAAAGGGAACTTCACTTCCATTTAAATGATGACCTAAAGAAATGCTGGGAAATGACTTCATGCACTGCACTTACTGTCAAGGACTTTTTACAAGAAAGGTCCTGTGGTAACATGCATAGCCGTAGACCAAGACCTGGATCAGTCACACCCAAACCTGGAAAGAACTGTGTTCAGTCCATGTGTACATACACCGGGCCTGTGTCTTCACACATGAGTAAACAACTATGGAGCGTAATCAGTGCCATGAATCCTGACCCAATCACATATTATAAAAAATGACCAAGTCATTACTGACCTTGGGCAGCACTTGTTAAACAAGGAGGTACATCAGAAAATCAGCAGTATGTGCGAGAGAAAATACAAGAAATGGGAAGGTTGATTGACAGCACCAGACAATTCACCACTTTAAGGATGGAAGAAGTACACAGAGACTGTTACAGCTGTCAGGATCACATGTGGGATTGGCAGTGTAAGAAACATGTTCTTGATTCCATCACTAGCAAACAAACTTGGGAATGCCCTGATTAAAGTAACTAAACTCTTAAAAGCTCAGGGTTTAATCTACAACAAAGAGCTTGTAAAGAATGCCAGTGAGTTTCAGGATGTCCATCATGACAAGTGGAATGAGCTTATTTCTTCTACAGCATTGAGGAACATCAGGGAGGCAAAGTGGAATGTGCCCACTCTCATGCTCTTTACTGGAGATGTTCAAAAAATGCATGCACATCTCAGTCAAGTGCAAGATGAGTGGTACAGTTCACTCTCTGAATATTCCTCTACAAGGGCCTGGATGGAGCTGGTACAGGTGTGTCTGGCCCAGAACATTCTCTTTAACCGGAGTAGGGAAGGAGAGGTGGCACGCATGCCCTTATCTGCATTTTCATCAAGAGACACTTCTGGTCTACATGAGGATGTGGACTGGGCACTTTCTGAAGTGGAAAAAAATCTCTGCAGACACTTCTCAATGATTGTCATCAGAAAATGTGGTCGTCCGGTTCCTATTCTTCTGACATGAAAAATGCTGGGTGCTATAGAACTCCTTATTAAGCAAAGAGAGGCTTGTGGGGTTCAAAAAGAAAATTATTATATGTTTGCAAGACCAGGAGCTATGTTGATATGGAATAGGATCGCCCTTTAAAAATTAGAAATAGTTCAGGTTGAACATAGTGGTACCAAGAACTTGTTGTTGTAAGTATTGAATATCAATTTGCATACATTGAATAATGTTTGGTTTGGAGAACAATAGTGGAACCTGGACAAGTATTATGAAAAAATAAAAATGGTTATGTAAGGGTCCTTGAAGAAAATGTATAAAAGGTTTGCCCACCTGAGACTGTTAGACATTCTCTGGACAATGCCTCGTTTGTAACATTGAGCTCAGAATAAAGATGGGACCAGCGATTCTCTTCAATTAATTCCAGAAATTAGGTCTTGAACTTAGGAAAATCTAGGAATGACACGGCTTCCTGAGAAGACCCTGCAACTTGCAAAGATCAGAAAAGTTCTTATGGCACTCGAGTAAGGAAGATTAGCTGAGTTTCATGGCAAGAATTTGGATATAATTGGAATAGATCCAGATGGTATGTTGTTTTATTTGACTTTATTTGTTTTTTTCTGTTTAACGTCTATTCCTCATTCTTTCATCACATTGCTAAGGTGTACTTTGTATGACTTCCACAGAAATAGTTCTTGACAGTGAGGATGAGGACGATGGGAGCACACAGGAAGGAATTTTTCATCTAATGTTGATGGTATGTATTGTCAGCAAGGTACTGTTGGATTACTACATTTTCCTTCTATTTTAATAAAATTTCTTTTTGTAATGAAGTCTCAGTGTATAAAATGGGTTTCAGCACCCTGTAGTTAGTTGGTTACTTAGCTAATGCCTGTATTTTTTTCCCTTCAAACTAATGGGCAGCATTGGGGATGAATTGTCATTTCTGTATGATTCATAGAATGTGTGTATCACTAGAGGGCATGTGGGCTTTGTGATTGGAATGTGAAAGCTACAATGATATTAAAAAAAAGAGAATCCATCATCCTTCATGGGATACCCACTACACATACACTGTAACTCCATAACAAATTGGGCCTGTTTCTTGTCTGATTAGCCTACTCAGATAAAATAAACTATGTAGCCTACTCAGATAAAGTAAACCTTATGAGATAGTTGGCACTTGGTTCTTTTTGAATCACACAAATTGAAATTAATCATTCAGTAATATGTATTCCTGATGAACACTTTTTCTATAATTAATATCAATGATACAACAGTTGTGTATAGTCAGCATTCTTAAGTACATGTAAAATTGATGTCTTTGTCAAAGTTAATTTATTTTCCATTGATTTATCAGCAGAGGAGATACTTCATCCTAACGAGACAAATGAAATGTTGCCATCACCACCCAAGAGATGCAAACCATCATCATTAGATACCTTCAGGAGTCAGTGCTACAAGGCCTTCCTGCAAAGGTGAACTCTTTGCACATTTCGCTTTTGTATGTAACTTTAATATCAATGGAAATAATTGTTAACAGAGCCAAAGATGCTAAAGCCATTATCACCATATGAGTGCTTTTGTCATGGTTGTAATATCTAATATACCAATCAGCAACAACATTAAACATTAGGCAGCAACTGAACAGTCAATCCATGAAGTTGATTGCTTGGAAGCAGTAAAAATGTATGAGCATAAGGATCTGAGCCACATTGACAAGGGACGACTGAGTCAGCATTCTCTCTTCCTTATTCTTTCAATTACATATTTATTTTTCTGACCATTTTAAGATAAAGCTGCCCAAAAGAAGAAAACACCCTGGCAGCACACTGAGGTGTAGGCTGTGGAAAGGCACATGAATCGATTGACTGTGAAAAGTGTTTAAGAGCTGAACCAGAAGCTCTAAAAAATCAGGATTGGCAGAACCTGAAATTTTTATGTCTATAACCTCATTACAGCCTATAAAAGAAAATTGCAATGTAAATAGGGTGAAGGTTACTCTGTTGTGCAATTTTTTATTTACATTTATGTGTGTCATTAAAACACACTGTCTCCTAAAGGTCTTCTTATTTTAGATTGTAAAAAGAATTTGAGCATTTACATTTTTTATTTGAAGTGCTAGTTATTTCCTAAAATGACACTAATTTGAAAGGAAAAATGTGAAACTACTTTTTTTAAGGAAATTTGAAATTTATGAAATCTCTTTTGTAAAATATAGGCGATGTAATTTTCAGGTTTGAGGTCCATTTGACTTCATTTGTTATGTTCATTTTGAAGTTCTATTCTAAAGTTGAATATTACAATTTAAATTGAGTTTGTCTTAATGTTTAATTAGTAGTTAATTTTAGTATAATAGTATTTAACTGCTGGGTAGTTGGGTACAAATCTAAAAAAAAAAAGTGATTGCACTCTAACAGTGGAAAATGGAAGCATTTGAAGGTTTCACTTGTGGGTATGTTATAGATTTTGAAAATATCTGGACAGTGTTCTACTCTTTGAACCCTTTGTACATGAGTTGATATATTTCACTGCTTCATCTATTAATATTCACTTAAATCACTAATATTCCAATCAAGCCTACATGTACAGCACTAGTTGCACTATGCAACTGATGCTTTGTGTCACTAGCACCATTTGCAGACCTCATTCTACAGTTCTACATTATCTAAGCTAAATTTCCTTCTGTATGTTAATTATTGATATAAATGCTTGTCACTTATATACACTTATTGTTGCAAGGTCCCCACAAATCAAATGGAAGTGTGTGAATTATGCAAAAAAACAATATGTAAATGAGGTCCCCATCAGCCATGTTATAGTTTTTTCATAAGTCCCCATTTAATGTGGTGGAGTCGTTACTTCATCAGTTCTGATGTTTGAAGTCGTGTGTAAGATAACAACGTGCTAGTTAGTTTACCTGATTTTTTTAAGGTACTTGACTTGTAATCAGAAGGTTGCTGGTTCAAGCCCCATGACTGCCCAGTTGCCACTGTTGGGCTCCTGAGTAAGGCCCTTAACCCTCAATTGCTCAAGTTGTACTCAGTCATAATTGTAAGTCGCTTTGGATAAAAGTGTCAGCTAAATGCTTTAAATGTGTGTGTGTGTGTGTGTGTATTCCAGGTCCAGTTACAGATTGTTCCAGTTCCAGATTGCATTACAGAGAAAATCTGGAGACAAGATTGTGCCTCCCCTGAGGAGCAATAAAAAAGGAGGAAGAAGCTAGAAAGAGAGACACGTTTGAGACTTTTGTTGATAGTATTTGATATTTTGACTTGGTGTATGAACTTCCCATTTTGACTTTGCCCTAATAATTTTTCCATTGTGTATTTGTAAATGTTCCACTTTGTTCCTTTTGTGTTCACTGGTAAGTAGGGAGTGACTGCCTTATTGTTTGGGATGTGGGTTTGCTCTGTGTTTTCCATGTAGGGTGTAAGTGTAGTTGTGTGTGTATTTTCTTTTGTCTGTGTAGGTTTAGTGAGTGTCCACTACACACTTGTTTAGCTGTTTTTTTTTTTTTTCACACTTCCTGTTACGGCCTGGAGCCTAGACGAGGTCATAAGTGTGTGTGTGTGTGTGTGTGTGTGTGTGTGTGTGTGTGTGTGTGTGTGTGATTAATTCCTATGTAACTCTGAAATGTTGGAAATAATCCCTTATAGAATTTCAAGCCCCTCTCCCTAAAAATCAATTTACAGCTGTCTAGTATGGTCTGTTAAATTCAATTTGGGGAGAAGTTTTATTTGTGTGTGTGTGTAGATTAATTTGTGTAAAAAGATGTCACTTTGCATGTGCAGCACCTGCTTCAGTGCTCTGGGAGTGTTTATAGTGCTGTGAGTTTAACATTTCATGACTGAGAGCTGCCTGCCCCAGCAACTTCACCCACAGCAACCATGACTTTGATCTTCATCTTCATTTGCACACTGCTCCTCTGGATTCAAGGTAACTCACTGCTTTACCTCTGTGAGGTATTCATGTGATACAGGTCTCATACTCTTATTTATTCAATATTCACAGTTTTAGTACTACTGAATAAAAACATGTGTACAGTTAATTGTTAACTTTTTTGTGTTTTGTATTCATTCTTTATTCATTCTCACACCATCAACTGTAGAACCATTCTTCTAGGAACCACAACACACTGACTCACGACAGTACAATTTTAACATAGATTTTTGTTTTTGTTTTGTATGTGTTTGGTATTACATCTGAAAAACTGTACAGACAGTATGTGGATGGTTAACCATATTATCTATGCCCATGAGCTGATCCAAGATCAGTGTATCTGGTTCCTCTTCACTGAGTCCTTAATCCCTTCAGACAGCTGCAGCTGAAAAAAAATACACCCCATTGTTATTATTCCTCTGGAGAAGTCATCAATCTGCTGATGGAGCTGCTTCCAGTTTCCTCTGTTGTGCCCAGTTTACCCCTGTGTCTCTCTCCAGTTTACCCCTGTGTCTCTCTCCAGTTTACCCCTGTGTCTCTCCAGTTTACCCCTGTGTCTCTCTCCAGTTTACTCCTGTGTCTCTCCAGTTTACCCCGCCTCTCTCCAGTCTACCCCGTCTCTCTCCAGTTAACCTTTGTCTCTCTCCAGTTTACCCCTGTGTCTCTCTCCAGTTTACCCCTGCTTCTATCCAGTTTACCCCTCCTCTCTCCAGTTTACCCCTGCCTCTACCTAGTTTATTCCTGCCTACCCCCAGTTTATAACTCAATAATTTACTATACTAACATTAGTAACACCTATTGTCATGAAACCTATAGAAACATACAAGAGTACTAATAATTAGACTGTGATCTTCTGGATGGAGATCTCAGATGTTGCTCCTGGGATCTGCTGGAGCCGTTCTCCCAGTATGGGGCTCACAGCCCGTAGTGCTCTGCTTACTAAGGGACACAGTTCTCACTGCTCCTGCTATTTAATGGCCCCTCCCACAAGGGAGGAAGGGAAGAGGGAAGAGACACAGTTTTGTTGGTTTGTTTGGCTTTTGGTTGCAATTTTGTATAACTTGTGTATGACCTTGTTTTCCCCATTTTTGGACTTTGTGCTTTGGCTTCGCCCCTTCTGCTTCAGTAGCATTTGCATATATACATGTAGATATTGGACAGAGAGTGTAAATATTGTTTTGTTTGGTACTTTGGTGTTGGATACTGGTGGTAGGGAGTGACTGCCATTTTTGTTGGGTGTGGGTTTTGCTTCTGTTTATCTGTCAGGTAGGAAAGTCTGTTATATGTTTCTTTTGTTTGTTGGGATTATTTAGTGTGTATTTTTCTTCCATTAGTGTGGATTTTGTTTATTGTTTTGGCCTGGGTCACTGCTGAAGACATTGCACCAATAAGATTGTTTGTAAATAATATCCTCTGTGAAATACACCAAAAGGAGACTTCCATTTGTGCTTTTGTTTGTTTTATTGCTATTCACTTTTTACAGCTTACATTCTGTTAGCAATTTATCTTTCATTTTCCTTGTTATGGCCTCACAGCCTGGACGTGGTTGTAACAAATGCTTAATTCTTCTGAGGAGATCTTCATACTCCACACGCACTCCAGTTGCATTGGATAAAAGTCCAATTACGCATTCTGACACTGAAGTCATAGCAGAGAACTTTTTTTTTGCTGGTCTTGCAAAAAGTGAGTGATGGTGATTCCTGCACTGATGAGGACATCTGCAAAATCCTTAATTTATATAAAAAGGAAATGCAGCCTGCTAAGTCCAGTTCATCTGAAATATGTTTGCATTCTAGGGTTCGGAGTGACAAGGTCAGCAGCTGCACCTTCCCAGTACTCAGAGTCTGAAATCAGCACAGCAACAATGAACTCTGGGAGATCCCTTACCACAGACAGTCAGGTAGTGAGCGACGTCCTTCCCACAAATGCATCACTACAGATGGCACGAGGTACAGCCACCCAAATTGATTTGAACCTTAGCACAGGACAAAGCTCTCCATCAGTGTCATCAACAGACTTGAAGTGTGCTGCTGTTAATATTACAGTTGATTCTTTGGATAGGCTTGTTGAATCAAGTGTGATAGGGAGTGAAACTGACTCTACTACAATATTTAGTGCTCTTGATTCATTTTCTTGGGTTTCATTCACATGTAGCCTAAGTAGATCTGATATTTCAGAAGTTCCAACAAACTGTGGCTTGTTTAACAGGGTACTTAGGTATCTTCAGGCCATATTCATGAGTTATTTTAAAGAGCAGTCCTCTATCAAATGCGAGAGCCAGCCAACCTCCCACCACTCTGCTTTGCAGCTCTCTAATGATCATGGTGTTTCCCTGGTTGATGATCTTATTGTAACATACACAAACAATATAATCAATGAGATTATAAATGTTTATTACTCAGAAATATAATCTGAGTTTTAAGAACCTGTGAGACCGAAAGGTTCAAAAGAGAATCTAGTCTCCCACCATGAAGCGCATGGTATAATGGAGAGTTTGGAAAAAATCACAAGTAGCAGAGCTTCATCCAGGAGCAGTGTGAAGAACTGAGATCTAGGAGGAAGGAAGGACATTTCATTCTCTAAGATGGACACGGTTTTTAATAAGATATTCCTGTAGGCTGCTCTTCAAATCAGGTTGAGGGATTTTTCAGCAAGGAGTTCCAAAGTAAAACAACACAGGTTGTCAGTAATTTTCTCCTGAGAACATGAGAGAAATTTTCTGCCTCTGTCTCCAAACAGTGTTCCAAGGTTTCCAGCCCAGCTGTGAGTGGGGTACGTATTTATTCCACAGTAAAGGACAGAGTAACTGACAGCTGTTTCATGGATCCAATCTGTGTGGTGCTGAAAAGGAACTATGGGTTCCGTTTCAGTATTCCAAAGAAAGTTACTAATATCAACGTTCACTGGAAGGTAGGTATAACTTTTTATATACCTCACACCAGTCATGTGAAATTACATTATACACTGCTGTTCCACAGCTCACTGGAACAATGGATTATTTTGAAGGAGCACTTTTGGCTACTTTTGTGAATGCTGATTGTTCAATTTGCTTTGTTTAATTCTTGCTCTTCAAGAAGTCAAATAAAGTGAACCCTGTTGGCCTGGTAGCTGATGACCACAAGCCCAGCCCCTCCTCTGGACATCTTCAGGACTATAAGTCTATCAGGCAGAATGCTCGTGTTTCATAAGCATTTTATTATGGTGACTGATGCTGCAGTTCTGATTAATCTCATCTTTTGCAGCTTCACACATAGAACCAAATGCTTTTACGTCCTCTAGAAAAAAAGGCCGTAAACTTCTGCCTCGAAAGTGTTCAGCCATCTCCAAAATCATGCGAGCCTCATTCAGATGCATGGCAAAACCATCATAAACACTGGTTCATTGATATTGATGAATAAAGGCTTTCTGTAGCTCAGTCCTGGATTAGTGTTTATTTAATAATATGTGGATTTTTCTTAGTTAGGGTGTCGTTGGGAGCGAAAAACTTGAAACCTGATATTCCATGTCCCTCAGAAATTTCAAACCTTTTTTTTTAGGGTTGATTGTGTTTTAAATGTTTTAATATACCATCTAAATAATTCTGTGATTATTTGTATTTGTCTATGTGATGTAAATGCTTGAGACCCTAGGCTACAAAATACACGACTCAGGCCACTCCCACTGTCCTGCTTGGAAATAGAGACCAAGATGAAAGACAGCTCAGAAGTAAGTAAAATTTACAAAGCTTCAGAAGGGCATAAAGATCACATTTGGACTCTGGATACATAAGAGATACAATGGGGAGCTCATAATTGAAGCTATACAGTCTGCTAAACAAAAGTTAACAGCAATGGCATCAAAACTGCAGACACATACAAAAGAAGCAACAGCCAAAAGAGTAAATGCTTCTTCAGCAATGAACCAACCAAAGCGTACTTTCAGTAGCAGTGCATCATAACCCTCACTGTGGATCCAGCCAGAGATAAAACAACAGCACAGAAAGAATATATGGGAGAATGACTCATCACAGAGCACCACTGCTCAGTGCTTAGAAGATCTCAAAGCAGAGCACCACAATCTCCCAGAGCAGGAAATGGTCAGCTTTTCAAAAACAGGTATCCAAAAGTGGGTCTGAAACATGAAGAACATGGTGGCCCCTGGCCCTGATATGATCTACGCCTACAGGCTAAAAAAATATATAGCTCTGCATGGCTGACTAGCAGAACAAATGAACTACCCGCTCCCATCTGGGCTGACTAACAGAAGAACCCCCACTAGGGCCAAACACCATCCATCTACAGATCAGTAACCTGCCTGTCCACAACATGGAAGATCCTATCAGGAATATTAGCCACCAAGCTGAATGATGATATATGTAATGTTATGTCTGCCTGTGTGTCCGTCTTCCCTGAATTCCAGGTTTTGCCTCTGCCTCTCCGGTATCCCTCATCCCAATCCACACCAGGTTTCCTGGTGAGCAGAGCACCATATAAAAGGAAGAGGAAGAGACAAGGGCTCAGCTTAGGATTTGTTGGAGAAATGATTGTTGTTGATAGTGTTGCTGCATTTCGATCTTGTTAGTTTTGCTTTGTGTGTATGATTTTGGATTCACCCCTTGATATAACGGTTTTCTTGGCCCCTTTTGGTTTGATTGCTGTATAATGTATGTTTTTTTGTATCTTGTATATATGTCTTGTCCTGTACATAATTACACACTGGTTGTAGGGAGTGGCTGCCATTTTGTTTGGGTGTGGGTTTATCTTTGTTTATAACAATGTATTCATTGTATGTTTCTTTTTGTTAGCTTAGTCAGTCATCTTTTTGTTTCTAGTGTGGTTTTGTTTGTTGTGTAGGCCTTGGTCACTCATGACAGGATTGCACCTGTTTATTGCCCTTAAAGACCAAAACTTGTAAATACACTAGATCTTTGCTGTCAACTTTGTCTAGTTATTCATTCCATTACTAATTTCTACTGCTGTAGAAAGAAAGAGACAATGACTGGGTAGGTGATGCACCTACCCAGGACCTTCAGCAAGAATCATGTCATTTCAACTGGAAAGGTGTGGTTGGCTAATAGTACAAATAGAAAATGTCTTCAGACCTGGAGGACACCCACTAATACCTTGAAGAATCCCTATCACACGGGAATCATTAGGCAGTAATGAGATGGACGGCAACATTCAAGTACCTCTGTAGGGTAAGGCAAGTCCTCAAGACTCAGTTGACTGGGAACAATAAGATCATGAGCATAACACGTATGCCATGCCAGTGATCAGCTATCCAGCAGGCATGATAAGTTGGCAAAGAGAAGAACTGCAAGCTGCCAACATCGAGTCTAGGAAACAATGTATGGGACACTCCACCCAAAAGCTGCAAACACCAAAAGGAATGAGGGTGAAGTTGACTAACCAGTTGACTAAACACCATCTACCTGTAACTCCATTAAAAACAGCATCTATGCATACCTCCATCAAAAACATCATCTATCTATACATTGTGGTGGAATTTTGGATAAACAGCAAGTCAGACGTGATTAAAAGAGTAATTTAATAAAGAAAATAGGACATACAGAACACAGCTGTGTGAGAACTAATGCTCTGAAGCAAAAGCTCTAAAGGGGTAGACTGGCTCTGCTCCTTATACCTAAACTTCACCCCCAGAGAGGGATGCTCTGTATCCCTGTTTACCCATTCCCTGCTCCTTATGCCTAGACTTCACCCCCAGAGAGGGGTGCTCTGTAATCTGTTTACCCATTCCTTGCTCCTTATACCTAGACTTCACCCCCAGAGAGGGGTGCTCTGTAATCTGTTTACCCATTCCTTGCTCCTTATGCCTAGACTTCACCCCCAGAGAGGGGTGCTCTGTAATCCTGTTTACCCATTCCCTGCTCCTTATGCCTAGACTTCACCCCCAGAGAGGGGTGCTCTGTAATCCTGTTTACCCATTCCCTGCTCCTTATGCCTAGACTTCACCCCCAGAGAGGGGTGCTCTGTAATCCTGTTTACCCATTCCCTGCTCCTTATGCCTAGACTTCACCCCCAGAGAGGGATGCTCTGTAATCTGTTTACCCATTCCCTGCTCCTTATGCCTAGACTTCACCCCCAGAGAGGGGTGCTCTGTAATCTGTTTACCCATTCCCTGCTCCTTATGGCGATGAACATTCCTGCAGTACCAGAGCACTCACCAGGACAGACACAGTTTGCAAGATAAGCCTAAGCCTAATTCCTCTTTACCACACATTCGAGGTCACGACACATGCAGGTCATAAGGCAACATTGCCACAGTCGTTTTGTTCACACAATATACAGAGACAGAGTGTGCAGACTAAACTATTCATATAGTATTATATGATGAAAGGATTAACATGATTATATATGAATCATTACATACGAATCACACGATAATACATGATCGAATAATATTTTCCATCACAACATCCATCAAAAACACCATGTACCTGTACCTCCATTAAAAAAACATTTACCTGTACCTCCATTAAACACCATCTACCTGTACCTCCATCAAAAACACCATCTACCTGTACCTCCATCAAAAACACCACCTACCTGTACCTCCATTAAAAAAACCACCTACCCATACCTCCATCAAAAACACCATAGACGCATATCTCCATCAAAAACACCATCTACCCATACCTCCATCAAAAACACCATCTACCTGTACCTCCATTAAAAAAAATTTACCTGTGCTTCCATTAAACACCATCTATCCGTACCTCTAAAAAAAACATGATCTACCTGTACTTTCATCAAAAACACTACCTACTTGTACCTCCAACAAAGACATTAAACTTATATTACTTAGCTGATGCTTTGTTCCAAGGCAACTTACAATTATGACTGATTACAACTTGAGTGTTAAGAGTTTTACTCAGGGGCCCAACAGTAGCAGGGCTTGAATCCACAACCTTCTGAATACAAATCAAGTAGCATAACCACTGAGCTACCACCACCCCACCATCTACCCCTACCTACATCAAAAACACCATCTATCTGTACCTCCTTCAACATCTTGGTCTAGGGAAAAGGAATATACCAGTATGTTGTCAAGGTAAACAATGATGGATATACCCAGATCTAATTAATCTTCTGAAGTCTCAGGGCATTTTCTCTGTTTTTGCATACTTTCTTAAATTTACTTTAAAGGTGATACCCATATGTTTTACATGAAAATGTTTAGACAAATCTCAGCTCTATTCCTAATGAGGTACCATTTGACCTAGAGCACTGCATAAAGAAATATCAACTGTTTTGATGTTGGAAATAACATCAAACTGTGACCCAAACTGTTTGGGTCACAAATGTAGTGAAATATATGAATAAAGTAGTATAGAAATGTGTAATAAATGTTTAAAATGAAATTTTGTACAATCATTTCTTGATTAAAAGTGTGGTCTGTCACATTACTTTCACCAAATCTTAGAGGGACTGACATAAAATATGACTGAACAATGACTTTAAATTAGATATTAAGCCTCACAGAATATCAAAATATAAAGCTTCATGTGTACAAATGAAAAATGAGCAATATAACTATAACCAAAATATGCCAAAAACCAGAAAAGTCTCATCTGCACAGAACAGTATTCAGCATAGCCAAAACATGTCCATCCATCTATATACTATACTACCTTTCACACTAAAACTCCTACAATGTAAACTTTTGCTATTTGACAGTCAAACATAAGTCATGACTATTGTATTACAAATCAATTTCACAAATTATGCACAAAAGCAGCAATGAGGATATTTCACCAGAAGGGTATTAGGAACTCTGTGGTCCCAGCAAGGCTTCAGCCTGCTGTCCTTCTATACGTAGAAGACACTGAGGTGGAGGTGGAGGCGTAAATGTACTCCTGCTCTAAGGCCTGCTGAATATACTGCTCCATCACTCGGTTTTCCTACTGAGATAAAGGGTAAACCTTACACTGAGGAGGGCAGGTGTTATCCAGTAGTTTGATGGAGAAGTCGGTTTTTCTGTGTGGGGGAAGCTGTGTGGCCTTTACTGGGCTGAATACCTCAGTGAGGTCTTGATAGGGAGCTGGGATGGAGATGTCAGACTCAGCGCTGGACTCTTGATGGAGGTGAACTGGGGGTGGTGAGTGTGTAACCAGGCTAGTCCTCATCTGATGGGACGAGAGGTGTGTAGTGTGTAGTGTAGTGTAGTGTAGTGTAGTGTAGTGTAGTGTGTAGTGTGTAGTGTAGTGTAGTGTAGTGTAGTGTAGTGTGTAGTGTGTAGTGTAGTGTAGTGTAGTGTGTAGTGTGTAGTGTAGTGTAGTGTAGTGTGTAGTGTAGTGTAGTGCGGTCCTGGGCAGGAGTAAGTGTGTCCCTCCTGCTGGATGACTGGCCTACCGTGACAAGAGGGGGAATCAATAATTAATAAAGAAACGTGTTCTGTATGGAGGGCGCTGGTCTATGATATGATAAGATCAGAAAATACTTTATTATCATTGTACTTGTACAACAAAACAGGTAGCTCACAGCATCAATAAAAATAATAAAATAATATAATAGAAATAGAATGGCAATAAAAAACAAACATTTGCAGGGCTTCATATGTATACAGCAGACATGGAAAGTGCAAAAATGATGTGTGAACAAGAAGTGTAAACAGTGAGGTGAGTGTAGGAATATGGAGGGTGTCATTAAACATGTTCTCTTTACTAGGAATGAGGCCTTTGGTTTTTCTTATTTAGTTCATTTAATCAGGGTAGTGATAAACTGAATGTTAGGCGGTGTTGGTGTAGCTATAGGGAGAGTGAGCCACTAACCTGGACAGCAGGGGGCGACATAGTCCACCTCAGCAGGACTAAAGAGAGAGAAAGAGAGAGAGAGAGAGAGAGAGAGAGCGAGAGCGAGAGCGAGAGAGCGAGTGAGAGAGAGAGAGAGTGCGAGCAGTGGGGTGTAACTCAGATTTGCATTACCATGGCTGAGTGATTCTCTTTCTCCCAGAATAGAGCCACACTTTCACCAGATGTTCTGGTCTGTTCAGATAAGCTCACTCAGGCACAAGAAACTGTCTGGTAACATTGATAAAGATGTTTATCTCTTATAAAAGAGCAGACAATGTCCAAAATTAAGCTTTATTTCAGTGGAAGTAAGAGAAATTCCAGGACACAGAACAGAATACAGACAGAGCTATTGCATTCTGTTCTCCTACACTGGTCAGAACTCCGTGCTTCACCTCTGAGCCGCCCACAGTCCAGTTTACCACTCACACTGAGTTTAGTGCCTCATCCACAAGTCGACCACAGTGATACATTCTAATGAAGCATCATCCAAAAACTTCTTTCACATTATAGTGACTACACACACACAAACACACAAGCTTCATATTTCAGAAATGGATAATTAAAAAAAAAAATTAATTACTTTTCCCAAACTAATTTTTGCATTTAGCTTACACTTTTATCCAAAGCAACTTAGAGTTATAACTGAATACAATTTGAGCAATTGAGGGTCTTTCTCAGGGGCCCAACAGCAGAGAGGTGAACTGGCAACCTTTTGATTAATAGGCAAGTACCTTAACCAGTGAGCTACCATACATAACATAAATAAGCATTATGACACTGTCCTAATATTTAATGAATATTGATGATTTAGTTTTTTTTGTATTGTCATGACAGCTAAGAGAGGAGGAATTTGGTGTATTATAGTTTTTATACGATTGCTTAAGGCTGTTTTTGAAAACAGGGCTCATTTTGTAAAATTACTACACACAGTTCACACAGCCACACAAAAGTAGCAGAACACCTCAGTTCTTTTGAAAAATAATGTATATGATAACATGACAATGTGATGATGGTATGTAATCTGTCTAACGTGAGTGTGTGGACTGTGGTGATGGTGTGTAGTCTGTATAACGTTTGTGTGTAGACTGTGTTTTTGTAAGGATTCAGGTTGCCATGGCGATGGAGAACTCCATTATGTGTGATTGCAGCCACAATGTGATGTTACCACCATGTTAGCCCTGGACAGTCAAAATATATCTGTGGCCAGTGATGTTTCTCCCTCTTCTTACGTTTGTCAGGTTAACACCAGACAACATTGCAACGTACATGTAAAAAGGTTGTGTGCAGCAAATAATACTGAAGTGAACACATCACATGACTACATTACATACCTCCATATATTTATGCCGCAAGTCTTTTACTTAAAGTCAGATAAACTAGTAGAATTGATGTCATGTTAGATTTCTGTGTCTAAAGTAGAGAAGTGTATTTAGTAGAAGTGACACCATGTTACCTTCTGGATACGTGTATACTGCATTCAAAACCATTAGGGTGGTACCAATCCTCAAGAAGGGCACACTTGACAGCTCCAGCGTTACCAACTACAGATCGGTATTATTTCTCTCTTTCCTCTCAAAAGCCCTTGAACGAGCAGTTTATAATCCATTGTTTATCTTTCTCACCCAGAACCAGCTGCAAGATCCCAATCAGTCTGGCTACAAACTGGCACATTCTACAGAAACAGCCCTCATAGCAGTGACTGAGAAACTTCATGCTGCCAAACAGTCATCTGTTTTGATTCTTCTAGACCTTTCAGCAGTCTTTGACACAGTGAACCACAACTTTTTTCTCTCTGTTCTTTCCAGGCTTGGTGTGACTGGCTCTGCTTGGAGATGGTTTCAGTCCTATCTGGAGGGATGATCCTATCAGGTGACATGGAGAGGATCCACATCCAAACCGTGTAGGTGTTCCACAGGGCTCAGTATTGGGCCCCCTTCTCTTCTCTTTGTAAACTCGTTCTCTTGATGATGTAATATCTTCTCATGGTTTCTCCTACCACTGCTATTCCGATGAAACTCAATTATTTCTTTCTTTTTCACACTCTGACATGTAGGTCTCCAGACGTATCTCGGCATGCTTGACTGACATCGCATCATGGATGACAACCCAACCCAGTAAAACTGCTCAACCCCAGTAAAACTGAGCTTCTGTTCATCCCAGGTACTCCCAATCCTTACCATGACCTCACTGTTTCCTTTGAGAACTCCCTGGTATCATCATCCGAAGCTGCCCGTAGCTTGGGCGTAACTTTGGACAACCAGTTGTCGTTCTCAACTCATTTTTCTAATCTAACCCGGTCTTGCAGATTCCTTGTTTGTAACATGAAGGATTCTACCCTTTCTTTCACAGGAAGCCACCCAGGTGCTTGTGCAGTCTCTTGTGATCTCAAAGCTAGACTACTGCAACTCAGTACTTGCTGGTCCTCCTCTAAGAGCCATCAAACCTCTTGTCCAGAATGCAGCAGCACGACTGGTCTTCAATCTTCTGAAGTTCACACGTTACTCCACTGCTGCGCTCCCTTCACTGGCTCCCTGTAGCTGCACGCATCAGATTTAAAACCTTGATGCTTGCCTACAAAGCCAAAAATGGACCAGCCCCTTCATACATGAAGTCAACGTTTAAAGCCCGAGCCGTACCTCATGTACTTCGAACCTCAAGTACGGCTCCGCTTGAAATACCTTGCTTCAGGTCTCATGGACAACAAGCACCGAGACTATTTTCTGTCCTGACTCCAAGATGGTGGAATGAACTCTCACTTGCTGTCCGGACAGCAGAGTCCCTTGCAGTCTTCAAACGCAGACTGAAGTCCCATCTATTTATGGAATATTTAAAGGACAACTGACCCTGCTCCCATATTGACTGACTAATTTAATATTTATTGTAGGGCATTATTTATGTTGTTTAACAAACTCTAGCATATTTTGTTTATAACACTTATTATTTATAGCACATATCATAGTTTAAGATAGACCTTATATATTTTGCACTTCTAGGTATCAGCATTCATCCCTGTATTCTACATTATTCTAGTTCATTGGTATGTTTAATTCTAACCTACTGTACTTGGATATATTCTATGAGTACATGGCAATGTACTTTTGTAAGTCACTCTGGATAAGCGTGTCTGCTGAATGCTGTAAATGTTAGATTTCTGTGTCTAATGTAGAGAAGTATGTTTAGCAGAAGGGATTTGTGTAAAGTCTGAGGCTGAGAATTTGCTTATAGTTGTGCAGATCTGGGCTGAGGTTTCGCTGTCTGAGTCTCAGATTTCACTAACTGTGAGAGTTTTAATTATAGTGTGTAAGGAACCATAAAAAAAACTGAAACACAGAGAGGCCACAGAGAGTATTTAGTAAACATGTATTAATACAGAGAGGCTACAGAGATTCTTTAGTAGATGTGTATTAATACAGAGAGGCCACAGAGAGTATTTGGTAGATGTGTATTAATACAGAGATGTCACTTTGCATGTGCAACACCTGCTTCAGTGCTCTGGGAGTGTTTATAGTCCTGTGAATTTAACACTTCATGACTGAGAGCTGCCTGCCCCAGCAACTTCACCCACAGCAACCATGACTTTGATCCCCATCTTCATCTGCACACTGCTCCTCTGGACTCAAGGTAACTCACTGCTTTACCTCTGTGGTGAACTATCCATGTGACACACGTCTACTACTCTTATTTAAAATGCACTATTCACAGATTTAGAGTAACTAAACAAAAGTATCTGTACAGGCAAATGTTACCTTTTTATGATTTTATTATTTCTTACCCAGGATCCAGAGGGCAGGTAACAGTGACTCAAGATTCAGTGAAATCTGCTCTTCCAGGAGACACAGTCACCATCAGCTGTAGGACCAACCCTGCAGTGCACCGCTGGAGTGATGGAGATGAAGGGATATTCTGGTACCTGCAGAAACCTGGAGAAGCTCCTAAACTCCTGATTAGATATGTGAAAACATTACAGTCAGGAACTCCAGCTCGTTTCAGTGGTAGTGGATCTGGATCTGACTTCACTCTGACCATCAGAGGAGTCCAGACTGAAGATGCAGGAGATTACTACTGTCAGAGTGAACATAGTGGTAATGTGTTCACACAGTGTTAGAGAGTCGTACAAAAACCTCCCTCAGTCAGACTGCACAGAGACTGCACTGCTGCAGCTGGGACCTCCTGCAGGTGTGGAGGGGGAGGATGTGATACAGTAGAATGACATTCTATGGAGGAGAGGAACCACAATAGACTTTCAACGAAACACACAAACTGACAAATGAAGATAGAATGTATCCAGTGTTATGCGAAGACTAATTACATGGCGCTGAATCTCACCGCTGTGCTACTGCCCATGTGTTAGTGGCACTTGTGCTGAACTGGAGACTGGTGCAGTCTGTTAAACATATTATGGGTACATATTCTCTATTACAGAACCCCAAAGTATTTACCATCTTTTCACAAAACCTTTTCATGACATATTTTATGTTGATATCACCTCTAAGAATGATGCACATATCAGGATTCATGGAGACACACAGAACCACAGCAATAGTGTCTCTGCTCCTGCCAGTGTCTCTCAGTCTCCTGGTTAAACTCCTGATGACAGGAGCAGGTAACAGTTAACCAACTGGAGATTTGCTAAAAGGACATTACTGATGCAGCAGCTTCACTCTCACAACTACAGGAAGCACAGGAGTGTGTGTGTGTGTGTGTGTGTGTGTGTGTGTGTGTGTGTGTGAGAGAGAGAGAGAGAGAGAGAGAGAGAGAGAGAGAGAAAGAGAGCAGTGGGTTGAAACAGATTTGATATATGTTAATATGATTATTAACTTTATGTGCAATAAACTATGTGCTAGAAGTGCTAGAACAATTAGTACTTGTACTGTATGCAATGAAAATAAAGGTCTATCTATCTATCTATCTATCTATCTATCTATCTATCTATCTATCTATCTATCTATTGTGGCGGAAATTCAATGAAACGGGGAGTCAGATGTGGATAATAAGTAAAAAAGGTTTTAATAGAAAAGAAAGATTCCACAGAGTGTGGGGCTCACTACCAAGAGAAGCCCCGAGTCATACAGAACATTGCTTGATATACAATTCTAACTGTATGCCTTGACCAATCACGGACTTCCTGCCTCTTGTTGCTATGGCTCATACACCATTAAGCTTTAAGCGTTGCTTATCTCTTTCAGGCCGGCTGGTAACAATCTTGCTTGAGTGTCATCCCTTAATTGCAGGCAGTAAAGCAATTGCAGGCAATAAAACGAGAGACATCTTCCTGCTTATCTGATCTACTGTCTCACTCCCTTAAAGTTCTTTGCTTACATAAACATTTTTCCTAGGGAACAGGATACTGCTGAATGTATGTGAATCACTGAAGCACATAGTATTTCCTTTACACTATCTATCTATCTATCTATCTATCTATCTATCTATCTATCTATCTATCTATCTATCTATCTATCTATCTATCTATCTATCTATCTATCTATCTATCTATCTATCTATCTATCTATCTATCTATCTATGAATAAAAAGTTTTATTAATGCACTGAATTTCAGAAGATTTTTGAAAATGGGTTTGATATTAAAAGTCCCCTACAGAGATTCCAATAAAGTCATTGCACATAAACCTCTGTCATGCTCCAGTAATTATACATAACACAAAGGCTCACATTTAAAATTAATTCAAGACACGGAGAGTATGGGGAAACATGATAAACAATCACACTAAGGCAAACAAGGGAAGCAGGCTATAACAGACTCATGGCTACGAAACACAAAGGCTAGGAAACTCGAAGGCTATGATAAACACATAGACACAGACTACAAAGAAACAAAACCATATGAAATAAGCATGTACAGAGTCAAGAAACAAGCAATGAACTGCCAAAACACAGGGATCAAGAAGGGTTTAAATGCATGAACTAAATGAGGGACGGGTGTTGAAAATCAAACGACGTGCGGAGAAAACAAAACTATGGAATGGAACTAAAAAAACACAAGACAGGGGAAACACAGAACATGGAAGCTGGGAGGGACTGATTGTGACAGTACCCCCCAACCCCCCATCCCAAAGCATGCAACACCTGGGCGCGCACAAACAGGAACCACCAAAACAAAACAGGACTAGGACAAGATACCAACAGAAACAGAACGGAGAAGACGTAGAGCAGAGAGGACCCAGACGAGACACAGGAGCATAAACAGGAGCCAAACAAGGGGCACGATGAGCAACAGGCACAGGAACAGAAGCAGACACAGGAGCAGACACTGAAAACGGAGCAACAGGAGAAGACTGAACAGGACAAGAACCAGGAGCAAAAGCAGGAATAGACACAGGAACCGAAGGAACAGGAGCGACAGCAACAGGAGCAGAAACAGCAGCAGCAGAAGTGGATGTGGAAGTGGAAGCAGAACCAACAACAGAAACAGACTGAGGATGAAAAAAGTGCCAGGAGGGAGGCCGAGGAGAAACAACAAAAGACAATAAACGATGAGGTACGACTGGAGGCACAAAAGGACGAAGAAAACAAAAATGCAAAACAGACCAGGCCAATGACAAAGGAACAGGAACAAAAACGGACACAGGCACTGGATTGAGCACAGAAAGGGGCACAGGGACAGACAACACAACAGGAGGAAAGACAACACCAGGCAACGCAGAAGGCAAAAATGATGGGGCAGGAGGAGCAGGCAACAAAGGAGACACAGGAGGCACACAGGCAACAGGACACACAGGCTGGGGCAGGAGGGCTGGAACCCAGGGTCAGAGGCAGCAGGAGACACAAATCTAGCAGGATGGGCAGGGAACATGAGGCCTGTGAAACAGGAGGCAGGTCTAAGGACACAGAAGAGACTGGAGAAATGGCAGTGGCAGCCTTTTGGGGCACAGAAGAGCTTCAAGGCATGAGGCACGGGAGCTCGTGGAGTGGCTTCTTCCACTCCAGGAACAGGAACGGGTGGGTCCAGAGGCGCGGCTATGGGAACAGACCTGGTAACAGGACGGACGGGCAGCTTCTCTCATGCCTGGAATAGTCTCAGGACGGGTGGCGTCGCTCAGGATGGGCGGCATCTCACGCCGGGAACAGGACCAGGATCAGTCTGAGTGGCATCTCTAGTAGCAGATGAGGGACGGAGAAAACGAAACTAAGGAGCAGAACCAGGGAGTGCAGCAAAACAGACGACAGGGAAACCATGACAACAGGGACGCCAGGAGGGTGGCCATTCATGACAGTCATATACAAATATTTGATTGTCAGAAATATTGAGTACTGTTCTTTTCTTATTTTTTGGAGTTGTAGGTGGATGCTGTGTTTTGGTTTTTTAGTTTTTTGCTTTGTTCAAGTTCAAGTTTGGTTTATTTGTCACGTACATAGTCATACATGGTATAACTCGCAGTGAAATGGTTTGAGAGTGCTCTGTTCAAACTGAGGAAAAAAACACAGGGGTGTATAGGGAAATATATCTACATCTATATATATACAAAAATATATATATATAACAATGTATGTACAATATATGTATATGTATATATACACAATGTACAATGTATATATGGATATATGGATGTGTGTATGTACACAATGTGCAAATCTAACTTACAAATTTACAGTCACTTGGTGGTGGTGGTCCCCACAGTTTATCAGTTTCCCTGATTCAGGGCCCGAATGGCCTGTGGGAAGAAGCTCCTCTTCAGTCTCTATCTAATGGTCTTCAGGGAGCGAAAGCGCTTCCCTGACCTCAACAGAGAGAAGAGCCTATTGTTGGGATGGGTGGGGTCCACAATCCTCCTGGCCTTGGTCTGACACTGCTTGTAGTAGCTGGTCTGCAGGTCAGGATGTTTCGTATGAGTGATGCGCTCTGCTGAATGCACCACCCTTTGGAGTGCTTGTCTGTCCTGCTTGGTGCTGTTCCCAAACCAGACTGTGATGTTCCCCATGAGGATGCTCTCGATAGTGCAGGTGTAGAAATTCCGCAGTACCTTGGATGGCAGTCTGAAGTCTCTTAGGCGTCTGAGGTGGTAAAAACGCTGACGAGCCTTCTTTGCTAGGGAGTTGGTGTGGCAGGACCAGGACCAGGACCAGGACAGGTCCTGTGAGATGTGAACTCCAAGGTATCTGAAACTATCTACTCTCTCCCCCGTGGTTCCATTGATCCTCACAGGTTGGTAGTGCCGCTCCTGCTTCTTGCTGCAATCCACAATCAGCTTCTTTGTCTTGCTGATGTTTAGGAGGAGATTATTTTCCTGGCACCAGTTTTCCAGGTGTTTAATCTCCTCCAGGTAGGCCCTCTCATCGTTGTACGAGATCAGGCCCATGACGACGGTATCGTCAGCAAACTTGACAGTGATGGTGGAGTTGGAAGTGGCTGTGCAGTCGTAGTGAGTAGAGCAGGGAACTTAGGACACAACCCCGAGGAGCTCCAGTGTGGAGGGTGAGGGTGGATGAGACACAGTTGCCCACCCGTACTGATTGTGGTCTGTCTGTTAGGAGATCCAGTCGCACAGGGATGTATGCAGTCCTAGATCCTCCAACTTAGTAGTGAGTAGGGAGTGAATGATAGTGTTAAATGCTGAACTGTAGTCGACAAACAGCATTTTAACATAATTACCCCTCCCTTTATCCAGGTGTGTCAGTTTGGTGTGGAGCAGATGTGCAATTGCATCCTCAGTGGAGCGGTTGCGGCAGTATGCAAACTGCAGTGGGTCCATGGAGGCTGGTAGTGAAGAGGTGATGAAGTCTCTGATTAGCTTTTCATAGCACTTCATCACGATTGATGTGAGGGCAACAGGGCGGTAGTCATTGAGGGTTGAGGTTTCTTTGTGACGGGGATGATGGTGGATCGCTTGAAGCTGGATGGGACAGTACTGAGCGTCAGGGAGAGATTGAACATGTGGGTGAATACTGGGGCTAGCTGGTCTGCGCAGGCTTTGAGGACTCTCCCGCAGATACCATCTGGTCCCGCTGCCTTCCTGGTATTCACTCTTTTGAACACTCTCCTCACGTCACTCTCCATGATGATGAGGGGGCGCTGTTCTATGGTGGGCTCTGCGCATGTGCCATTCGCTGTGCCGATAGCACCATTTGCGTTGTTAGCATTAGCGCTGTTAGCATTAGCACTGCTAGATGTAGCCTCGAAGCAAAGAATGTGTTTAGCTCAATCGCCAGAGACTCATCCGCACTTATTGATCTGGAGGGTGGGCTCCTGTAGTCCGTGATCATCCATAATCCCTGCCACAGGGATCTAGAGCCACTCTGCTGGAACTGTGTCTCTAGTTTCCTCCCGTAGCGCTGCTTCGCCTCTCTCACTGCCTTGCGCACTCCGTATGTCGCAGATTTGTACTCGTCCATGTTCCCGCTTATGATGCCTGCGTTGTAGGCAGCAGCGCAAGAGTTCAGAGCCTCGCAGATGGTTTTGTCCCCCCAGGGCTTCTGGTTGGGAAACTTCTTGTTGGTGGCTCTTGGAATCGTGTAGTCCACCAGTTTCCCAATAAACCCCACTACTGCCTCCGTAAACTTGCTGACATCATCAGTGCTGCGCCAGAACATGTCTTAATCTGTGTCATCCAGAGCGTCCTGCAGAGAGGCCATTGATTGGTCTGTCCAGCGCGCGACCTCCCTCTGAACCGGAGCTTCCTGTTTCAGCCTTTGTTTATATTTTGGTAGGAAGAAGATGGCGGCGTGGTCCGACTTGCCAAACGGTGGATGAGCTAGTGCCTTGTAGTTGTCCTTGTACCGGGTGTGGCAGTGGTCAAGTGTTCTATTTCCCCTGGTGGGGAAGGGCACGTGCTGGTAAAGGTTGGGCACTGCACGCTTGAGGTTAGCGCTGTTGAAATCCCCCACCACGATAAGTGCAGCGTCCCAGTGTTGTGCCTGAAACTGTATGAGAGCCTCATGAAGTTCACACAGTGCAATGTCCGTGTTGGCCTGAGGTGGATTGTACACAGTGTTGATGATCACCAAAGTGAACTCCCAAAGGAAGATAGAAAGGACGAAACTTTTAGGCGGGCAGCTCCAGGTTGGGTGAGCAGGAGCAGGCGAGAGTAACAACATTGGCATTGTTGCACCAGCTGTTGTTTACCATCACACACACTCCACCGCCTCTTGATTTTCCCAAATCTGCCATCCTGTCCATGCGGTGAACCGAGAAGAACTCGGCCGGCTGGATGGCGTGGTTCGGTACCGCTAGGTTCAGCCACGACTCGGTGAAGCATATGAGGTTGCAGTCCCGAATGTCCCTCTGGAACTTTATCCTGGCCCGGAGGTCATCGAGCTTGTTGTCCAGAGACTGGACATTGGCTAGCAGGATGCTAGGTAAGGGAGCTCAGTGTGCCTGAGCCCTCAGCCTGTTCCTGACGCCGGCTTGCTTCCCTCGAGGCCTTTTCTTCGTGATTTGTATTTTATTTTACTTTTGTTTTAGGGAAGTTAATGATTGAATTCCCTTTAGTAGACTTTTTGTTTGTTGTGTTGCCATAAAGTCCCTACTGAAGAAATACTCCTATTAAGAAAGATTATGTTGTCTATATATTTTGGATGTGTTTTGTTCCTGTATGTAACAAGAAAACAAAGAATACATCACTGAAAACACTGTACAGAGTGTGTCTCTATGTTTCTTTTTTATGTTGCACACTTTTATGGTCTTAGATTTTGAGCTCTTGAAAAGGCTTGGTAAAACCCACCCTGAAGCCCACCCAGGGTTGGTAATAGGGTCGTAAAATAAATTGGGGGCTCTTCTGCTTGTTTTGGTCTCTGCGTGTTTCTGCTTGGCTGTTTTATTTTTTTTTTGGTGTGGGGGGTTTTTGCGGTTTCAGTTTTTACCATATTTGATTTAGACGCGTTTACCGCTGCACCTTCATTGGAGGAGTTTGACATTTGCTGCAAGGCAGATTTGCTACTCGTTGCTGATTTTTTTCAGTATTCAAGAAAACCATTTTGCTACAAAGGTTGACATCAAGGCTGATCTGCATATACAGTTGGTGGAAAAATGGGTGTTGCCTGAAAGTGCTTGTGCTGTCTTTAGGAGTGTGGGCAGTGCTGAGGAAGGTCTTTCAGCTGAGGAGGAAGCAGAAGAGGAGGACATGTTGGTGCCCGCCAGTGACACTTATATTAGTCCTTTGACTCCTGTTTCCAACCCTGGCTTGATGATATGCTTGAAGGAGCTTGAATGGAGTTGTAACGCAAGCAGGTTCGTGTCCTGGAAGTCCAGGCTGAAAGAGATAAGGCTGCGGCATTTGGAGCTGGAGGTAAGGTTTGCAGAGAGACCCATGCCTGTACCTTGTTTGTCCACATCCAGTTGGTCAGGTGAATGACTTCTATGTTAGTCCACAGATTAGCCTTGTACCGCAGTTTCAGGAGTCATAAGTTGAGTCCTATTTTGATGCTTTCTAGCCTGTAGCTACCACCTTGAAATGGCCTAGAAGAGTATGGAATCTTCTGCTCCAGTGCACACTAGTTGCTAAGTCTCAGGAGGTTTTCTCTGCATTGCCTGATGATAAAAGCCTAGATTATGATGTGGTCAAGGCATCTGGAAGCGTCTCACCAGAATTTCAGAAACAGCCAACAAGACGTATGTTGAGTTTGCACGGGACATTAGTGGCTTGCTCTATAAATGGTGCAAAGTGAGTAAAGTCACTTCCTTCAAACAGCTTAGAGAACTTGTACTTACACTCCCTTACACTCTATAAATTTACACTCTATAAGCTTGCAGTCGGAACTTGTTATGGGAACAGTTGTTGTTGGGATCTGTTATATGTTGCCTACTTTTGGGGTTTCCTTTATAATGGGAATGGATTGTGCAGGGAAAAGTGTTCTTTATGTCCCTGAAGTAATAAGGCATCCAGATGGTAATACTGTTGTACAGACTATGGAGGATAAAGAGTTACTATCTATTTTTCCAGCATGTGTAGTTACCCATGCTCAGAGTCATAAATTTGAGGATGTTGTGGACATGCATGAGTCAAATTGGTTCCATACAGAGCCTAGAGATGTATCCGTTAAGCCTGATGAGCTTGATGTTGAGCAGTGTACTGAGTCGAGTAGGCCTTTTAAATCACTTGGGGTGTTTGCTAACGTGGATTTCTGTGCCACTAAAGAACAGCTTACTCATGCTCAGCTTAAAGATCCTTCATTACAACATTGCAGAGAGAGCATGGATAGAGTGCACAATGTCGATTCTACAGTACCCACATATCTGTGGGGTGATGGCATATTGAGGTGGACTCCGTCTTCATACTGAGAAAAGAAGAAGTGTAATTGGATTGTTCAAATAGTTGTGTCAGGAGTACCGAGCCTAGGTTTTAACTTGAGCACATAATCACTTGGTAGCAGGTTAATTGGGGGTGAACAAAACATACAAACATATCTTGCAGCATTTCTTTGGGCCAGCATTAAAGTCTGACATAAAAGGCTCTTATAACACCTGTCAGTTCACCGAGCAAACCAATTCTAAAGATACCACCTCCCTTCATCAACCTATACTGTGTTGCCACACCCCCCATGTGTCACACCTGTTTGTAATTGTTTTTCATTTACGTGTGTATATAAACCCCTATGGTTCTGTTGTCTGGTGTTGGTGTTTGATGTTATACTAACTTAATTGCTACGTATTCTTTGTTCTCTGTGGTTTTCTTCAACGTAACTCATCCCTGCATCCTGCTTAGTCTCCTGATGTTACAGAAACACCGTCCGACGAAGGATGCCTGGGAAAGGGAAAAAGAGGAAGGGTAAGAAGGGACATAAATGCCCTCCCACAACCCTCGCAGGGAAGCCCTCCTTATTCTTGGGTGTGCTCCTCACTCCCACAGCAGGGGAGAGTGGCACTGGGGGAGTTGGTGAGTGTGGTCTGGGTCGGGACTCGGTGAAGTCGTACGGGACCCACAGACCTGGGCTACTGGGACTGGTACAATGATGTCCAGTACTCAGAGTTGCACTCTGTAGAGTCCTACTACCCCGTGGAGTGACCCTCCATCATCCTAGCCTCACTTCACACTACCACAACAGGGGAGGAGGCCACTGGACGATTTTGAGGAGGCCCTGAATATGGTCCAGGGTCGAACTTTCCAGATTCTGCTGGGTCCTACAACCCCTACATGGACTATTCTGAGGGCTATGCTGAGTATGGAGAGAGAGGGTACAGCGACGTCACTATGCAGTCTGACTTTTAGTCCGATTATGTGGAGGATCCATCGATGGAGGTAGAGGAAGTCCTCCATGGAGATTCTCTTGCAGACAGTAATGTTCACTGGACGTTCACGGGAACGACGAGCCTCCAGCACGTACTGCACAACGCTCCGCCCAGGAGGTTTCACCTAGGCACAATCTAGCCAGTCCTAGAGGTGACTTCCGAGGAGGAGGAAACTCCCTCTACTAGGGCATACAGTCCCGGGACGCATGCACCTGTACCTAAGCCTCATAGAGGAAAGGGGGAGGCCACACCAGTGCCCACTCCAGCCTCCTGAAATGAGTACGCGGAAGTCACCGCCCCCCAAATCAGCGAGGGGCGATTCCCCCACAGGCGGATAGGACTCCAGCCCCGCCGATGACTGGGGGACAGGCCGGGGCTCCTGCCAGCTTACCTGGACTCTAATAGTCCTTTATGTAGTTTTGTACTCGTCCCTGTCACTGTGTCCATCCCCATCACATTGTCTGTCCCAGTCACTTTGTTCCCCTTTGTGTCTGTGCCTGTGCCTGTCAGTGTATCTGTTGTCATCCTGGTCCCTGTCCTACCCCCCTCTGTGCTGCTTACGCCGGCCCGTGTTGGGTTGCTCAGATCTATGGCTTCGCCATTTGACGTTGAATTTGGGGCTGTAGCCTAATAGGCTGGCGCTCCATTGAGGAGGTTGCTTATTTGCGGTTCGAGAGACAGTTGAAGACAGTTGAATTAATGTTTGGACATATGGTTAGAGGATATGAAAGATAGATCACGGTACAATTGAAAATTAAGAAATAATGTGATGGAATTGCTACATTCCGTTCATTTCAGCCAGGTGACGATTTCTTGGTTTTGTTGCCTCATGTAGGGTCTTCATTACCAATGAGATTTTCAGGGCCATAAATTATCATGAATAAGATCAGTGAGATGGATTATGTGATAGAAACTCCAGACTGAAAACGTAAAACTCTTGTTTGCAATATGAATAGGCTTAAGCAGTATATTCCACGGTCATGTTTAAAACCTGATGTTGTGCCTTCTGCTGTGGCTACGTTGGTACCTGTAAAGGATGAGGATGATGGGTTAGTTCCTTCTGCACCAGTGATGGCTGTGTGCTTGCAACTCCACTATGTTACAGGACTTGGATGGTTATTTATTGCATCTACAGCCAAAAGAGTGTTCTGATGTTAAGTCTTTAACCTTTATGCACCAATGCCCCCTAGCGGGCCAGCCGGCAGGCCCAAACTGGAATACTCAAATAAATTACTTGATAACATTGAATATTCTTAAAGTACAGTACATTGATCAACATAACATTTCTTAGGACTAATACAAGTACGTGCTTCAGATAATTCTGCTTTTGTTACGCAGGATGATTGTTTTCAATATAATGTTATGGCCTTCAGCCATATGCCTATTTTGGTCCTAGATTTTGAACTCTTGAAAAGGTTAGGTAATTGGGTCGTAACAAACACATAAATAAAAATGAGTTTATTGCTATCTTATATGGTTTGAATTGTAAAATCAAATTGAGGAAGAACATTTTGTGAGAGGAACTTCATAGATATATATGATATTCATAGATATTACATTCATGATTGAGATAAAATCATTATAATTGCATGGGGCACTGGTATCAGGCAGACGTGTGGCATGGGGCGATAGTATCACGGAGACGTGTAGTGTACTAATATCAGGGCTGCTGGTCTGATGCTAAGTTTTCACGTGAGCTGATGTAACCACAGTGAAGGAGCCACAGAAATGCTGAATGTTGAACAAAACACAGTGTGTGCAGTACACAGTACACAGTCCAGAGGACTTGGTTTGTAAACACACCGTCTGGGGGCTGAAAGAGACCCTTCCTTATGCTTCAGGCCTTCCTGATATATCACTGGCTGAAAATGTCCTTGATGGCAGGATAATGTGACCCAGTAATGTGCTGTCTCTGACTAACCTGTCTCTACAACCATGGACCATGCTAGTGTTGTTGGTAACGAGTTTGCACGGGAGATTAATGGCTTGTTCGATAAATGGTGCAAATTGAGTAAAGTAACTTCATTCAAACAGCTTAGAGAACTTGTACTTTGAAAGAATTTTAAGAGTGTTTTGCTGGAAAAACTTGTCTTGCATTTAAGTTGCCAATGTTGGGCCCCTGAGCAAGGCCCTTAACCCTCAGTTGCTCAAGTTATACTCAGTCATAATTGTAAGTTGCTTTGGATAAAAGCATCAGCTAAATGCTGTAAATGTAAATGAGCAAAAACTTGTATGTCTCTCTGATGCTGCAGATGAGTGAGTGTTAACTCACTCCAAATAAAAAAATATATAACAATGGGGACAGTTGCTCACATTATTGCTGTTGACCTGCAGGTGAAGAGCATGAGACAGTAGTTACATCCTGTGTGAAGAAAGAGAAAGATAATATTTTGGACACCTGTTTGTGTCTTGTGACAGTTTTGATCTTTGATTCAGTGCTTGGTCTCTTTCTCCCTTACTCTGATTCTGAGCTTGTTTGATCCTTCTAACTTGGCCACTGTTGTAAATTTGTATATATTAACTATCGATCTTTATATTTTATGTATCTATTTATATATATAAATGATAAATTTGTACATAACATATCTATTTGTATCTATATTGTATGTATCTATTTGTATATTGTATGTATATATTTGTATATTTATGTATCTATTTGTGTGCTCTGGTAAGTAGGGAGTGACTGCCGTTGGCTTTGGGTCCTGGGTTAGTTTGTCTGTGTTTTCACTAAGGGAGCTATTGTAGTTTTATGTGTTTATTTTGTCCTGTGCAGCTTTAGTCAGCATCTTTGTTTTCTAGTGTGGGTTTGTTTGTTGTTTTGTCCTGTGTACCTGCTGCTGTAACACCAGTCTTACACTTTGAACTGTGTCTATTAGATGTTGGATATTTGTTTGTATAATACACTGGCAGACCTTGAACTACGATGGTCTTCTCTGAGGTTTCTTTAACTTACATTCTTAACACAAAACTCTTGTTACAGCCTTAAGCCTAGACGAGGTCGTAATGCTGAAGTAGAGAAATTTACATTTACAGCATTTAGCTGAAGCTTTTTATCCAAAACAACATATAATTATGACTGAACACAACTAGAGCAATTGCTCAGAAGCATTAATTTATATGATTGCTTATTCATTAATTTCTTTATTTGCTAAATACATTTTTATTCATTATCTAAATTACATGTAGTTGAGAACATAATTTGGATCCAATCTTCATACTGTTTTATTGGTAATTATTTCCGTTTCCTGTGTACATAATGTTCAGATATAAAATGAAGAACTGAAACTAGTCTCTAATGTCAATACCAGTCAGAGTGAGAGAGAGCGAGAGCAGTGGGGTGAAACAGATTTGTGTTTACAGCCCTGAGAAACCTGCTCCTTCCCAGAAGCAACACTTTTTGCAGATGTTCAACATTCATTAACCAAACTTATTCAAGCACAACACAATCCAGTACAACACACTCCAGTACAAAGAATCTTACAGTGCAGATAATGAATATTAAAATGATACAAGAACAGTTCAAAATGAAGCTTATTTGCAGTGATAACAAAACCCAAGAATCAAAACCAGCTGAGTGTTGAATTAAGAAAAAAAGAGCATTCTTCAGACTGTAGACTCCATTGTACAGGGCTGTACACTGGTCAGAACACGCTCCTTCACATCTTAGGCATCCACTGTACAACTCACCAGCGCCCCTTGTGGAAAGTATGTAGACAGCAGGCAAAACAGAGATTTGTACAGAGAAGCGATTGAGAGCACTACACCACACGCACGTTTGGAAATACTTACATAAAATATACTAGATACTTCTGATTTATCATTCTCTCTTAATCTGTTCTTCAATTCCAGTTACCCAATAATCAGCACGCTGTACCATAGTGTTCTGACATTGTTGATAGTAAACATCTATATATTGCATTATATTATAAAGTTTATAGTTATCAAGTATGGTTGGTTCTGTTAAATATGGTTATTGTATTCAGTGGAGTCATTACTTCAGACAGAGAGGCCACAGAGAGTATTTGATAGATGTGTATTAATACAAAGAGGCCACAGAGAGTATTTGGTAGACATGTGTTAATATAGAGAGGTCACAGAGAGTGTTTGGTAGATGTGTATTAAAACAAAGAGGTCACAGAGAGTATTTGGTAGATGTGTATTGTCACAGAGAGTATTTGGTAGACGTGTATTAAAACAGAGAGGTCACTTTGCATGTGCAGCACCTGCTTCAGTGCTCTGGGAGTGTTTATAGTCCTGTGAGTTTAACACTTCATGACTGAGAGCTGCCTGCCCCAGCAACTTCACCCACAGCAACCATGACTTTGATCCCCATCTTCATCTGCACACTGCTCCTCTGGACTCAAGGTAACTCACTGCTTTACCTCTGTGGTGAACTATCCATGTGACACACGTCTACTACTCTTATTTAAAATGCACTATTCACAGATTTAGAGTAACTAAACAAAAGTATCTGTACAGGCAAATGTTACCTTTTTATGATTTTATTATTTCTTACCCAGGATCCAGAGGTCAGGTAACAGTGACTCAAGATTCAGTGAAATCTGCTCTTCCAGGAGACACAGTCACCATCAGCTGTAGGACCAACCCTGCAGTGCACCGCTGGAGTGATGGAGATGAAGGGATATTCTGGTACCTGCAGAAACCTGGAGAAGCTCCTAAACTCCTGATTAGATATGTGAAAACATTACAGTCAGGAACTCCAGCTCGTTTCAGTGGTAGTGGATCTGGATCTGACTTCACTCTGACCATCAGAGGAGTCCAGACTGAAGATGCAGGAGATTACTACTGTCAGAGTTACCATAGTGGTGATGTGTTCACACAGTGTTAGAGAGTCGTACAAAAACCTCCCTCAGTCAGACTGCACAGAGGCTGCACTGCTGCAGCTGGGACCTACTGCAGGTGTGGAGGGGGAGGATGTGATACAGAACAATGACACACTCTGTGCAGGAGAGATGCCCCATCACACTCACTCACTACTGAACAACACACATCTATAGAAAATCATTCTTCTAGGAACCACAACACACTCACGCACAAGTAACCAAAAAAATCTATAATGAATCACAAAGACACAATACAGACAACACTGTTGCACTTCTGTTAGAGGAGAGTTTTGTAGATATATATGTCCTTCTACTCCTGCTGTCTATGAGTTAGAAATGGAAGGTGTGAACATTAGTATGATCCATCAAGAAGAAACCCACCATTAAACACAATGCTAATGTTGCTGTTGACAATGATAACAGCTCAGACTGAGCTGCATTACCAGAAACATGGAGAAGCTCCTAAACTTCTCCTGTCTCTCTTTTCTTTGATCAGATGATCTCTCTGTTTCTGCTGGAGCAGGTGAAGACAAAACACTACAGTTATTACAATAACAACAACACATGGAATTTATCTAGTGCTTATCAAGAGCCCACAGAGGCACATTTACACACACCCAGTGCATGGAGCACCAGAAACCAGTCACAGCACTGCAGTACTGAGACCTTTGGTCTCTTGGGGCAGGTAGTTATTAGTGGAGAGAAATCTCTTATAGTAGCATGAAATACTTCTACCAGCAAGTACATTTCCTGTTAATTATAAATCTTTTTTACCAACAAGCAAAGGTCTAAAAGTAAAGCTTTTTAGGGGGTAAAGACATGAGAAATGCCACCAGACGAAAAACCTTTCAGTAAAGTTTTCTCTCTCACACACAAACACTAATTTTGTTTTGGTGTGAAGGACATGCCTGTGTCATTAATGCACTGTGTGACTCTTCCTCAAATCATATAAAACATACCAAACATTAAACAGTTCTTTACTGTTACATTTATTATGTTTAGCTTGAAGCTTTATTTTATCCAAACAGATAACAGAGGCCTGGAGCATAGATTTTCTATCATAAAGCCCATTGTAAAAATATGTCGACTGTGGGTTTTCAATAAAAAGTAGGTTGTTTTTTATATGAAACCTGTAATTTTTTTGCAATAAAAAATACATTTATTACCTCCTAACAGACCCATGACAATCTTTTATTAAAAAAACCCAGCTTGTGCTAAAATGTGATATGCAGTTAGTTTCTGGCATAAATTTAGAAAAAGGTAATACTATTATGGTATATGGAGGGGGCAAAATATGTTTTAGCACCCACTTCATGATGTTAAAAAATACACTGACTTACACCTTACAGTTTCTAGTGAATGAAACTTATGTTGAGTCATCTTATTTCCTGGTTCCTTAACAAACTTTACCAAGAGTGGTCAAATGGCAACATTATCAAAGTTTAAACCTATAACTCATTACACACACGGACTTCTGCAGTACAGACAATTAGCACTTTAAAGGCATTTCTTGTTATGTGCAATGTTGGCAAAGAATCTTCAATTAAGAAACTATAATGTTGTTTGTTCACATTTTTTATTTCATTTTGACCAATAAACAGAGGAACATTTGAGTAATAAACACAGTTGAACTAAAAGACAGCACATTAATGAGTGAGAGGAGAACACTTCAGTACACATGTGGGAGATTCACTACTCAGCACACTGCTCTCTACTCAGTGTCTGTGTGACAGGAGACTGGGAGTCCTTGGTGGCCTCACAGGTCACTGTCTTCTTCAGCCACTCCTCCTTCTGGAGGGTCAGGATGCTGCTCCAGCTGTAGAGGCCGTCCTTCTGCAGAAGCCCGGAGCTCTGGCTCACCCCCGAGCTCCAGCTGCTACCAGCCACCTTCCAGCTCAGCTTCCAGTCTGAGGGGAAGCCCTTGTTGGCCAGACACACGAGTGTGATCTTCTCCTGCTGCAGCTGTACACTGGAGGGGGGCAGGACCGTGAGGGTGGGCGGGGCATCACCCAGGAGACACAACACGGTCTACAGCTCAGACAGGCAGGAACCGTTAGCAGGAAAATCAGTTGTGTTTCACTTCCTCTTCAGTGAGGAACAGAAGTCAGAAACGTATTAGATCAACCTTTTTTTTTTTTCAATATTATTTTCCCTGGACATTAGAACCCCAATATATTCAATTAATGAAACATTTAAATAAATATAATGTATAGTCATACATAGATTAAAATGGAAGTATATTTAACAGACGGTGGTTCATCAGTATGCGAGTATTACGGTTAAAGTGCTTTGCATTGACAACCTCCACTCAGGGACAAACACTTATACTAATGAAAATTAACCCAGTAGGCAGAATAAAGGTTTGCTGGCGGATATTGCTGAAACATTTATGCTTTTACCAAAAAACGCTAATAATGTGGGTCGATTTACACTAAAAGCTGTAATAACACTGCAACGGTTAGGATAAATGCGCTAATAAAATCACCTTTAATGCGCTTTAATAAAGAGACCTTTATTACAAACAATACCTACTTAAAACTGTGATTTACTGGGAATAAAAAGTGAAGTTCTTCTTACGTCCAGTGTCCTCCACACTAACTTCGTTTAAGGTCCGTACATAAACCTGCTCTAAACACACTGCCGTCTCCTCTCTTTACAGCGCCGTAGTTTAGCTTCAGAGTTAGTGAACGATACAACCCCAAAGACGCTTGTTTTTCTTTTCTTTTTGTGTAGTGAAAGAAGTTATCAAAGATACTATATACATACAATATACAATTAGAAATAAAGATAAATAAAGATAGAAAAATAAAGACAGTAACTACATTAATTTTGAATAAAGAGTGCAAGTTACTTAAATCCAAATGAGAGTTTTGTGCCGCTAAAAGTGTGCGTGTGTGTATGAACCTGTTTCGCAGAACTGAATTCGGTGATCCCTTTAAACTATTTCAGACTTATATCGTTAATGTTTATGCGTTAGATACATGTAGACTTTGTAGAATCATAGCAATTGATTATAAGAATTGTGTTTTTAGATATATTTATGTACACTAAAAACAATGTTTAATGCAACATCCAAATCAAGATAATTTATCTAATGACATAAATAAATGTGTTCTAGATGTATAATTTAGGAATTTGAGTATTTGTAACAACGTTTTGATCCTGCAGTATGTGAGTATTACAGTAAAAGTGAACTGCACCGATAAAGCTGCAGTCAGGTACCGATATTTCTGACTTTTAAAATAAACCCAGCATGCAGATGAAGTCTTGTTGAGAGATATTCCTGATACATGTATGTTTTTACTACTGAAGGACACTTAAGAAACTCTCCATCGGTATAAATTAAAAGGTCTATAAGGACATATCAATGGTTATGATATAGGAAGATACTTAACAAAGTCACAATTAGTCTATAAAAGAGTACGGGTAGTTAACAAAAGCACCGTGCGTTCTGATGCAACGTTACCTAATGTGGATTAATAGTGTCACCTAATGTGGATTAAAAGTTAAAGTCTACTTATGTCTAACTGACATGTTTTGTTCCGCCACCGAAAGTCAACCACAGTGCTACAATCTCATTTCCAGGTATAAAAGGGTCCTGAAGACACTATTAGGAAGCTTTATGCCCAACCTTGTGTTTTCATTTGTGTGTTTGTTATTTGCTGTTTTGATTGTTCTGTGCTCTGACCCTGTTAGTCTACTTCCACAGTGAGATTCGCTTTGGCCTTCTGCTTGTTCTGTTGCCCTTATATCTAGTGTATATAGTGTATACAGTGTCTATATTTTAGTTTGTATAGTCTGTATTCACTTGTGTCACTTCACACCAGGTGTAGGGTGGGGTGCTGTTTGTTCTGCAGTTTTGGGTTTGTCTCTGTTTTGTGTCTGGTGAGGGAGATAAGAAAGTGTGTATGTGTTTTGGTTTTCTCATTTTGTTTCATTAGGTTTTGTAGCCCCACTTATGGTCAGTGTCACAAAGGTCCACCCTCCTCACGTCCCTGATGTCATGGTTTCCCTGTCTTCCTGCACTCCCTTGTTCCAAGCCTTAGTTTCATTTTCTCCACCCCCGTCTGTTCCTCTATTCCACTCCTTGTTTTAGTTTCCACTCTTCCCATGTTCACCTGTATCTGTTTAGTGTCTGCTTGTCTTGCTTATCTAAGCCCTGTAGTTTTGTCTTCTGGTTGTTTGTTATGGTGGTAAGTTATGTCTCTCTGTCAGGTTTGCCTTATGCCTGTTTTACTGTTGCCGTCATTGCTTTTCTGTGTATTCCAACCATGTGTTATTACCCTCAGCAGCCCTTAGCCTGTTTGTTTTACCCTTCGTGTCATGTTTCCTACATTTAATAAACCACCTCCTGCAATTGCATTCTACCTCTGCCTGTTCCTGTCGGAAGCATTAGTCAGTTTCATTATTCTTGTTTGGTGATTTACCATTTTCAGTGTTGACCCATCTGAAGTCTTTCTTGTGTGATTTGTGCCTATTGTATTACACTATTATATAATTGATCATAATACAACAGTCACTGTTTCGTCCCTGATTTGTTCCATTTTGTTTACTCACATATCCATAATTCATACTCACTTTCACTTGCCAATTAACCCCAATTCATCATTTACTAATTTCTGTCACAGACCCTACCTGGACTGGGTCATAACAGAAATTAGGGGCTCATCCATTTTTGGTTGTGTGCATTTGTTGGGCATTTTTTTTTTCCCTGGGGAGTGTGAGATTGTTGCTAGCTGTTGGGTTAGGATGGTTCCTTTCAGAATAGTGGATTTCTCACTCTGCCCTACTATGGAGGTATTTGATAGGTGTTGTAAAGACGGTCTTCATGCTACAGCAGATTTCTTTGACATAATGATACATTGGCCTCAAGGTAGACATGAAGGCCATTTTGTAGGAAGTCTTGGTATTGGAGAATATCCTCCCATAAAGAAACAAGGTCCCTGGGGTTCCGCCTAAACCTCTTGGGTTAATCCCAGAGGCCTACCAGCAGAACTTCAGGCAACTAGACAAACACCCCTCTAAACTTATGTAGAATTTGTATGGGAAATCTGTGTAATTTGATAAATGGTGTGCTGCCTGTCAGTCAGAGCTTTCATGAGCTAAAGGAACTCATGTTAGAAGAATTCAAAATCTACTCTCCCACACAGGTAGTGGTGTGTTTAAATAAGCAGAAGTATCGACTCTCTCAGACAGCTTTTGCTGCCAATGAATTCATGTTAATACACAAAACTTTGCTTCTCTGCCTGTGCCAAAAAGAGAAACCCATCCTTGCAAGACTGTCCCATTACCCCACAGAAAAAGTGAAGTCCCTGAGAAACGGGCGTGTTTTTACTTTCACAAAAGAGGGCACTTGATAGCTGCTTGTCCAGCTTTGATGCGTACAAAGACATGAAAGGTAACTGCGGTCGGTCAGTTTTGTCGGTCCATTTTTGTTTATTGATTGTGTTAAATTCATCCTATTCATCATTTAATAATTTCTGTCACTGCTCCTATCTAGACTGGGTTGTAACATCTGTTTCAGCAACATGGAACTCAATGTGTGTCAGAGCCCTGGACAGCTCCCAGAACAGAGCTAATGAGACCCAGGTGAAGCTCATCAGAAAGACACTCCTGAACTCACCCAATCCACTGATCTCCAATCAGCCCAGAGCCAGATGAAGAGCCAGCTGTGCTGAGGGAGGAACTGCTGTTGTCTCACACATTGCTCATCTTCTTCTCAGAGGCAGAGAGCCAGTGATCCCCAAAAGTCGAGTGAACATGCAGATTTACAAAACACATCAGATTCTTACCCACACCTGGCCAAATAGAAAGAATTTTCCTGATATATACTTCTGTGTTTCCTGTTTGTCCTACAATGTATTGAACAGAAATAGCACAGGTCACATTGCACAACAGAAACCAACAGAAATAAACAATAAATACCTTATTACAACAGCCTGCTGATCATGGAATTAAAACAAAGGTAAGCTTCTCTCCTTGCACTGGCTGGCTTATCATTCATGTTGCGTTCATTTTGTAATAAACTGCGGTTGGATTCTCACAGTGACTCTGGGTCAGTGTTGTTATAGAGATGTAACCTGCTATGGGTAGAGAAGATCTCACCATGGAAGAGCAGGTGAGTAGCAGCCTGTGTAGAGTAGAGAGGCTCACTGTCTACTATGGACAGTCTTATAAAAAGAAAAAATGGCATTTTCCTTCACAAAGTTGAATAAGGAGAGTTTGATACATGGAACTGACATACTGTGAACCTCAAACACTATTTACTCCTCTTTCAAATACAAATACCACATAAGCCAAACAAGGCAGTAAAATGAGCCAGTTCCAAAATCCTAGAATATTACACAACAGTCTTGACTCATTGATATTCATGCTCCTAAAAGTTGCATATGTCACATTCTAGCCGAGGTGACATTACCATCGACCTGCACAGTTAAAGCTTCAGCAGTTCTGCAGGTGTTGTGAAGAACAAAACAATGACAACAGACCAACAATGAAAATGGCAGATTACATACAGAAATGTACCATTCCAGGCTGTGAAGATGATGTCACACCCTTCCCAAGGAACCACACTGTTAATGGGCTTTGTTATTTTCATATTTAACAGGATTCCAGACAACTTTAATTCATATAAGCTAGTTTACTCTGCAGATTTGACTCCAAAGAATTTTTCAAACACTTACATTTTACATTTAAATTTTTGGCATTTAGCAGGAGCTCTTATCTAGAGTGATTTACAAAAGTATTTTGTCATCTTGTAATGTTCTGAGCACGTAAAGAGATGGAGTCACTCACAGTAAGTCAGTTTCATCTTTATTAGAGAACACATTTAGTTCACAAACAGAATCCAAAGTACATAAGCCAAGTTCATAATTCAGAAAAGCAATGCACAATGTAAACCAAAACAAATAGGGATCAGGCAAAGAGAGTAATCCAAAACACAGGTGTAGATTCAACAAACCAGAAGCAACACACAAAACAACAAACGTAACACGGTTTGACAAGACTTCACAAACACAAACACAAACAGCTTCACTCAATGTTTGACACATCATTTAAATCCCTATGTAATAGATACTTACATCACTGGACCGCCACCTGTTTGGGCCTGGGTCTTTTTTCTATTGGGTATAATGGAGGTCAAATTTGAACATATCCAGTAAGATCAAATTTGGAGAATTGTATAAATGCATTTAGGTGTTGCTTTAAAATAAACATTATACTAGAAGAGTTGAATATTTAACTGGTCCATACTGTTTCAGCCTAACTTGTGCTTTCTCTGCATGATTATTGTTTCGTGTTTCTCATCTTGCTCTTGTTTGTTCACCCTATTTTATTTTCTTCATCATGTCTGTCATTTCTTGCCAATCTGCCCGTCTCCATGTTTCATCCCTGGAATGTTCTATCTGCCTTCCAAAAAGGCAATACAGTTCACTGACCTGCTGCCAGGGTAATGAGTACAGTTAAGAATCAGTTACAGGAGTTTTACAATAAGCTGGTTGAGGCACATATCAATCATCCTTACGCTACTGACATCAGTAGAGTGGCTGTAGTGGTAAAATCATTATAACTATTAGAGAGAGCACACAGACTGATACTCTGTAGTACTGAAGTACTGTAGTGCATCTGGAAAATCTGGCTCTTGTCTGCTTTAAGGCAGAGTGTCACCAAATCAGACCTGTGTTCTCTATGTAAAGTAAATAAAGATTTACATCATTGTGTTATATATTCAGTATATTCTCAGTTTGTGCTGCGATTAGTAATCTAGAGACACTTGCTGAAGTTATGGAGATATGTGGGTTTGGACCAACCCAGCCCTGATATGGTATAGGTAAAAGAAACCATGGAAAAATAAACCAGGCAGACCAGATAGAAACTTCTGTTTTAAGCACAATAATTTTGTTCTCATCAAAATTTCCTACTAAACATGAAATGGCTTAATATGTAAACCTGTATTCCTGCTTGGTTTATTGTAGAACAAAAACATGAAAGGCTTTATTGCCAGCGTGCACTATATAAAGGCTTGTGTGACTCAGCAGTTACTGCCAGTAGAGGTCACTTTTGAAATCTGATCATTTAATCCGACTAAGCAAAGAGAGTTGCTTAGTTGGGGGATGATCTCCCACATCCATATCATGAACGATCACGGAGGTCTGAGTTGGTATATCAGAAAACAAACCATGATATCGGGTAATTAAAGACTTAACATCAGAACACTCTTTTGGCTCTAGATTTGATAAATAACCATCCAAGTCCTGTAGTATAGTGGAGTTGGGCAAACGCGCAGCCATCACTGGTGCAGAAGGAACTAACCCATCATCCTCCTCCTTTATAGGTACCAACATAGCAACAGCAGAAGGGACAACATTAGGTTTTGAACGTGACAGTAGAATATACTGCTTTAATTTACTGATGTGGCAAGCTTGTGTTTTATGTTTTCGGTCCAGAGTTTGTATCACATAATCCGTCTCACTGATTTTATCCATGATAACATATGGTGCTGAAAATCTTGTTTAGAATGACATGAGGCAACAAAACCAACACCTCATCACCTGGCTAAAACGAACAGACTGTAGCAATTTTATCGTATCTCCTCTTCATTTTTGATTGCACTGCAGCTAACTCCTTTTAAGAAGTTAACAAGCGGATTCTAACGATTCTTTAAAATGACTCACATAATTTAGCAATCCTAAATTTGGCTCATCGCTTCGTAGCCATCAATCCTTCAAAAGTTTCAGAGGTTCTCTAACCATATGTCCAAACACTAATTGAGCAGGACTGAAACTAAGAGACCCCTGAACAGTCTGTCCAAGCGCAAATAAAACTAAAGGAATTCCAAAGCTGCTTGGGTCTCAGAGTGGTAAGTACTCGATACCCTATGCTTCATAGACAACTGTTGTAAAACTTGGGCAAATATTTTGGATAGAAAATTGGATCCTTGGTCGGTCTGAATGTACTGTGGTAAACCAAAAATAGAACAAAAGTTAAATTATGGACTTAACTTTTATGTTGCGTAATGGAATAGCCTCTGGAAACCTTGTAATGGCACACATTCCTGTCAGAAGCCGATGTCCCGTTTTTGTTTTGAGCAGTGGGCCTACGCAGTCTAAAAGAAGTGTATCAAAAGGAACACCCACCACAGGTATAGGCCGAAACAGGGCAGGCGGCATCTTTTGCTTTGGTTTGCCGGTTAGCTGACAGGTGTGACAAGACCGACAATAGTCCCTCACGTCAGACTAACACTGGCCAAAAGAAATGCTGTAAGATGCAGTAAGGACTAAGAAGGGCACAACATAAAAAGAAACACGGAGACACACTCTGTACGGGGTTTTCAGTCAGTGATGTTTGTTTTTTTTATTTTATATGGAAACAAAAACACATTCTCTCTCTCTCTCTCTCTCTCTCTCTCTCTCTCTCTCTCTCTTTCTCTCTCTCTCTCTCACTATATATATATATATATGTAAAACCGAATCTAAACAGGAGTGTTTCTTCAGGGTGGGCTTTACAACAAAGCAACAAACAAAAAATCTACTAAAGTGAATTCAATCACTAACCCCCCTAAAACAAAATAAAATAAAATACAAATCACTCTTACCTCAACTCCTTAATCACAAAAACAGAAATACAAGAACAAAGCAAAAAGAACACAGCGTCCATCCCTACAACTCCAAACAATAAGAAAAGAACAACACTTAATGTTTCTGACAATCAAATATCTGTATATGACTGTATATGACAGATAGAAGGTTAATTATCCCTTTAACCAATCAGGTCATCCGTTGTTTTGACCGTATTATTTCTACAGCTCACTGGTTATTAGTGTGCCCTCATGCGGGTAACCTGAAAAACAAATTTTAACACCACAGCACGAGGAAACAACTCAGAAAATCACAAGGACATAACAAGGAGTTACAGAAAAAAAGATATTAGCCTTGGAAGTTTTTGAATACTTCAGCATGAGATTGTGAGGTCATCCACATGTTAAATACTAAAGGTCTGACCATGTGGTGTGGAGGTGGGGGTCAAACACAACCTGTGTTAGTTCATGTCTATGATGAGATAAGATAAGAAAGGACTTTATTATCATTGTACTTGTACAACAAAACTTAGCTCACAGAGGGACCAGCAGCAATAACAATAATAAATAATATAAGAGATATAGAATGGAAATAGAAATATTAGCAGTGCTACATATGTATACATCAGACTTAGATAGTGCAAACAATGAAGTGTAAACAGGAAGTGTGAACCGTGAAGCGAGTGTAGGAATATGAACTGTGTTGTTACGGGGCATAAACATGTTCTCTTTACTAAGAATGAGGCCTTTTGTTTTTCTTATTTAGTTCATTTAATCAGGGTAATGATACACTCACCACCACAAGAGGAATGAATGTTAGGTGGTGTTGGTGTAGCTGCAGGGAGAGTGAGCCACCAACCTGGACAGCAGGGAGCGACATAATCCACCTCAGCAGGACTAGAGAGAGAGAGAGAGAGAGAGAGAGAGAGAGAGAGAGAGCAGTGGGGTGTAACTCAGATTTGCATTACCATGGCTGGGTGATTCTCTTTCTCCCAGAATAGAGCCACACTTTCACTAGATGTTCTGATCTGTTCAGATAAGCTCAGGCACAAGAAACTGCCTGGTAACATTAATAAAGATCTTAATTTCTTATAAAAAAGCAGACAATGTCCAAAATGAAGCTTTATTTCAGTGGAAGTAACAGAAATGCCAGGACACAGAACAGAATACAGACAGAGCTGCTGCATTCTACTCTCCTGCACTGGTCAAAACTCCCTCCTTCACCTCTCAGACATCCACAGTCCAGTTTACCACTCACACTGAGTTTAGTGCCTCATCCACGAGTCACCCATAGTGATACATTCTAATGAAGCTGTAATTCAAAAACCTCTTTGACTTTATAGCAACTACATACACACACACAACCCTAAGCTTCATATTTCAGAAATGGATCATTTTTAAATCTTTAATTACTTTTCACATCTTTACCCAAACTATTTACATTTTATGGCATTTAGTTGACACTTTTATTCAAAGCAACTTACAGTTATGACTGAAAACAATTTGAGGGTTAAGGGTCTTGCTCAGGGGCCCAACAGTGGGGACTTGAACTGGTGACCTTTTGACGAGTAGTCAAGTACCTTAACCACTGAGCTACCATACATAATACCACACAAGCACCATGACACTGTCCTAATATTTAATGAATATTAATAATCTAGTTTAGTTTGTATTGTCATGACAGCTAAGAGAGGAGGAATTTGGTATAATTTTTTATACAGTTGCTTAAGCTTCATTTTGAAAACAGGGCTCATTTTGTCAGATCACTACACACATTTCACATAGCAACATAAAAGTAGCAGAACACCTCAGTTCATTTGCAAAATAATTTATACAATAACATGACAATTTGATGATGTTGTGTAATCTGTCTAACGTGAGTGTGTGGACTGTGATCATGGTGTGTAGTCTGTCTAATGTGAATGTGTGGACTGTGATGATGGTGTGTAGTCTGTCTAATGTGAGTGTGTGGACTGTGATGATGGTGTGAAGTCTGTCAAATGTGAGTGTGTGGACTGTGATGATGGTGTGTAGTCTGTCTAAAGTGAGTGTCTAGACTGTGTTGTTGTAAGGACCCAGGTTGCCATGGCAATGGACTCCATTCTGTGTGATTGTAGCCACATTGTGACGTTACCACCATGCTGGCCCTGGACATTCAAAATAGTTCTGTGGCCAGTGATGTTTTTCACTCTTCTTACATTTGTCAGGTTAAGTCCAGACTACATTGTGTTGACCTGATAGAAACGTACTTGTAAAAAGGTTGCGTGCAGCAAACAATACTGAGGTGAACACATCACATGAATACATTACATACTTCCATATATTTATACTGCAGGTCTTTTACTTAAAGACAGATAAACTAGTAGAAGTGACATCGTGTTAGATTTCTGTGTCTAATGTAGAGAAGTGTGTTTAGTAGAAGTGGTTTGTGTATGTGTAGTGATTTGATTAAAGTCTGAGGCTGAGACGTTTGCTTATAGTTCTGCTTTGCTTTCTGAGTGTCAGGTTTCACTAACTGTAAGTTATTTTTAATCATAGTGTGTAATGAAACATAAAAAACTAATACAGAGACGCCACAGAGAGTATTTGGTAGACGTGTATTAATACAGAGAAGCCACAGAGAGTATTTGGTAGACGTGTATTAATACAGAGAGGCCACAGAGAGTATTTGGTAGATGTGTATTAATACAGGGAGGTAACTTTGCATGTACAGAACCTGCAGTGCTCTGGGAGTGTTTATAGTCCTGTGAGTTTAACACTTCATGACTGAGAGCTGCCTGCCCCAGCAACTTCACCCACAGCAACCATGACTTTGATCCCCATCTTCATCTGCACGCTGGCCCTCTGGACTCAAGGTAAAAGATCATTTTATGCTTTGCTTTTGAGGTGAATAACCTAAAAAAACAGATGTCTTGTTTAATAAAATATTCTAAACCTTCTATTAACAGATATAAGCAACATAAGAAATGGAAAATAAAATGTGATTTAAATTGGATTTACTTTGCTTTGTTTTGTTTTTTTCACCCAGAATCCATGTGTCAGGTGACTGTGACTCAGACTCCTGCAGTGAAATCTGCTCTTCCAGGAGACACAGTCACCATCAGATGTAGAACAAACCCTGCAGTGTATAATAATAACTTTTTAGCCTGGTACCTGCAGAAACCTGGAGAAGCTCCTAAACTCCTGATCTACTTGGCTACTAACTTACATTCAGGAACTCCAGCTCGTTTCAGTGCAAGTGGATCTGGATCTGACTTCACTCTGACCATCAGAGGAGTCCAGACTGAAGATGCAGGAGATTATTACTGTCAGAGTTACCATGAGATCAGTAGTACATACCTGTTCACACAGTGTTAGAGAGTCATACAAAAACCTCCCTCAGTCAGACTGCACAGAGACTGCACTGCTGCAGCTGGGACCTACTGCAGGTGTTGAGGGGGAGGATGTGATACAGCACAATAACACACTCTGTGGAGGAGAGATGCCCCATCACACTCACTCACTACTGAACAACACACATCTATAGAAAATAATTATTCTAGGAACCACAACACACTCACTCAAGTCAACAAAAAAATCTCTAATGAATCACAAAGACACAATACAGACAACACTGTTGCACTTCTGTTGGAAGAGAGTTTTGTAGATCTATATGTCATTCTACTCCTGCTGTCTATGTGTTAGAAATGGAAGGTGTGAACATTAGTATAATCCATCAAGAAGAAACCCACCATTAAACACAATGCTAATGTTGCTGTTGACACTGACAGTGATAACAGCTCAGACTGAGCTGCGTCACCAGAAACCTGGAGAAGCTCCTAAACTTCTCCTGTCTCTCTTTTCTTTGAGAAGATGATCTCTCTCTTTCTGCTGGAGCGGATGAAGACAAAACACTACAGTTATAACAATAATAACAACACATGGAATTTATCTAGTGCTTATCAAGACCCCACAGAGGCACATTTACACACACCCAGTGCATGGAGCATCAGAAACCTGTCACAACGCTGCAGTACTGAGACCTTTGGTCTCTTGGGGCAGTTGTTCTTATAATAGAGCAGGTAGTTATTAGAGAAAAGAAATCTCTACTAGTAGCATGACTGCTAAATCAGTGTCAGTAATCTTCAGGAGATTCTGTCCTGTTTAGAGGTGATGTAAGCACACACTAAAGCACTAATCACCATGTCTGTGCCTTCCTCTGATTATTCTCAGCCATTGTGCAACATTTCTACCAACACATACTTTTCATGTCCATTCTAAATCTTTGTTAACAAGTAAAAGTGAAAAATTTAAGATCTTTAGGGGGTAAAGTTAAATAACCTCACTATACTTGCTTAAATAAACTTACTACACAACAAGATGAAATAATGCCACCAACTGAAACAATGACTTTTTACTAAACTGTCTGAAAACTCAAAATAAAATTTTCCTTTCAGTAAAATTCTCACACACACAAACATGCAATGCTCTCTATCACACACACACACACACACACACACACACACACACACACACACACACACAGAGTCGGGGTGGATATCATGTGAGTGGGGTGTTTGTATGTTAAACCTGTTCAGGTAGGGCAGATTTATTTTTCATGATACATTTGTAAATGTTTAGTCTTTTTTGGATAGAACAACTTTCTGCCTTCATAAGTGACCCATGACAGTAGTGTATTGAAACAGCCCATCTTGTGCTACAAAGTGATATAAAGCCTGATGGGATTATTTTCTGGCAGAAATAAACTAAAAATGATAATATTGTGATATACTAAAAGGGCCAAAGATGGTTTGTCCTCCAGCCCCTGATGTTCCAAAAATACACCGACTTACTCATGTTACAGTTTCTACTGAATGAAATGTGGAAATATCTTACTTTTTGCTTCCATAATATCTGGCTTCCTGCTTCCTTCTTTATTACGATTAATAAAATGGCAGCTTTTTCAAAGTTTAATCCTATATGTCATCACACATTAGCATTTCTGCTGTATAGAAATGTAGGACTTTAAATATATTTATTGTTATGAGTAATGTTGTGGGAAATGTTTTAAATAAGAGACTATAATATTTATTCAAAATTTTTTTTATTTCATTTTGACCAATAAACAGAGGAACATTTGAGTAATAAACACAGACTATCTAAAAGCACATTAATGAATGAGAGGAGAACATGTCAGTACACAATTAGTCTATAAAAGAGTACGGGTGGTTTACAGAACCACCGGGCATATTGACGTGCTCAGATAACGTGGATTATTTGTGAAGAAAACCTAAAGTCTACTCACGTCCAACTGATAGCTTTGTTCCGCCGCTGAAAGTCCACCGCAGAGGTACAATCTTGTTTCCTGTCCATACAAAAACCTCCTGATCTAAACATGCCGCTCTCTCCACTATTTACCATGTAATATGCAGCTTCGACATTAATGCTTTAGAAAACTCATAAGACTTACCCAAATGCTTTTCAGATTTTTAAAGTAATTAAACAAAATACAAACATACATTATATTATTAGATAAATTACCCCGTAATAGCTGTTGCACCGTAAACCACAAGAAATGCAACCGCAACATGTTTTAAGTCTCCATCATTATCAAACATCAAACATATCGATTATTATTTCAGAAAATACCAACATTTGGATAAGCAGTGAAAGTTACTTATGTCCAACTGAGGGTTTTGTGCCGCCACCAAAAGTCCTCCACAGTGATACAAACTCACTCAGTGGTCGTACAAAAAGCTCCTGCTGCTCATTTTGTTTTCGTTAGGTTATGTAGTTCCACTTTGGTCAGTCAGTTTCTTTATTTGTGTTTGCTGATTTACCATTTTCAGTGCTGACCCACCTGAAGTCTGTCTGGTGTTATTTGTGCCTATTGTATTACACTCTTATATCATGTATCAATATACAACAGTCACTGATTCATCTCTGATTTGCTCCATTTAGTTTACTCACATATCCATCATTCACATTCAGTTGCATTTGCCATTTAAGTCCAGCTAATCATTTACTCATTTCTGTCACAGACCCTACCTGGACTGGGTCATAACAGAAATTAAGAGCTCGTCCCTTTTTTGTTTGTGTGCTTTGTCTGGCATTTTTTCACTTTGTCCGAGGGGTGTGAGTTTATTGTTGGCTGTTGTGTTAGGATGGATGCTTTCACAATAGTGGACTTCTCACTCTGCACTAATTTGGAGGTGTTTGATAGGTGTTGTAACACTTCACACTACAGAGGATTTCTTTGATGTGGCGATACCTCGAGGTGGAGGTGAAGGCTGTTTTTTAGGAAGTCTCGGTAGTGGAGGGTATCCTGCCATAAAGAAATGAGGTCCCTGGGTTCCAGCTCAACCAGTGACATCTCCACCTTCAGCAGAGGCTAGTGGTGGGGATGAACCACAGTCAGAGTTGGGCGTAGAATCAGAGGAGTCTCCATCCAAACTGGAAGACCTTCACTTACTGATATGGCTGCGTGAGTTAGAGCTGCAAATGAAGAGGCAGGAGTATAACACAGTTGTTGCAGTCTTTGCTTCTCTGCCTGTGCCTCTGCCTATTGTAGAACAAAAACATAAAAGTCTTTATCGCCAGCGTTTGAGTGACGTCATTGTTCGATGACATCACAAGCGCTGCGCTCTACATAAAGGCTTGTGTCACTCAGCAGTTACCGCCAATAGAGGCCACTTTTGAAATCTGATCATTTAATCCGACTAAATTCACTTCTAACAGCGGATAGGAATTTATTTCATGTCCTATTGTGTGAAACAACTGTTGATTTGTAAAAGTATGGAACTATACGAGCTAAATGCTACCCACCACAATACACCACTGCAAAAATAACAAAAGCACCGTTACTCACTCAAATCGATTATTTTGAGGAGTAGATTTTTAAGAATGAAATACGTTTGAAAACCATGGATTGTTTGAATTTAAAAGTATTTTTCCAATAATGTCCTTGTTTACATCAGCGCTAATACATATACAAATGAGGGATGCTTAAAACTCCATATACACTGCCTGGACAAAAAAAGGTCACGTGAAGAATATATATCCATCCAGTCTATCCTACCTGTGGAACAATTTATAGATAGATAGATAGATAGATAGATAGATGTGATCTGGGAGCACCAGACCCTGTGGGACAAACTGCTCAGAAGACCCAGTAGGGGTCTGAGCCATCTGAACGTTGGGAGAAGTCATAAATATGAGCAGTGAGTATAATCATTATCTGACCTTCAGTTCTATATTATTCATTATGATATGGTACACGAGAATGGGGTTTAAGCATATATGTGCTAAACATGGGTAACATGTTTCCTGGGAATGGATGACTTTGATGAAGTATACGCCAATGTTACGCCCCCATCTAGGCTGTGAGGCCGTATCAAGCTAAAAGAAGTGCAAATGGCTAATGTAATAGAATTTGTGAAAAAAAGGAACAGCAACAAAACAAACAGAAACACAAATGGAAGCTTTTTTTAGTGTATTGTACAGAGGTTATCATTTACAAATAATCTTATTGGTGCAATTCCCTCAGGAGTGACCCAGGCCAAAATAATTACCAAAACCGACACTAATGAAATAAAACTACACACTAACTAATCCTAATAATAGCAGAAACATGCAAAATACTTTCCTAACTCTCTGATACATAAACAGAGAGAAAACCCACACCCAACAAAAATGGCAGTCACTCCCTACCACCAGTGTCCAACACAAAAGTAGCAAACAAACAATATTTACACTCTTTACACAATCTACATATATGTATATATACACAGCTATCAAAGCAGGACGGGCGAAGCCAAAGATGAAGTCCAAAAATGGAGAAAAACAAGGTCATACACAAAACATACAAATTTTTAATCACAGCCAAACAAACTCCAAACTAACACACAGTCTCCTTTCTCTCTCTCTCCCTCTCTTGTGGGAGGGACTTTTAAATAGCTGATACAGTTGGCTGGAAAACCGCAAGGAACGGGGCAGAGTCTCAAACAGGGTAGAAATCCTGGCAGTGTACCTGGAACACATATACACACACATCCATCTTTCCCTAACAGCCAAATACAACGGCCAGAGTTTGGGATTTTGTGTGCAACCATTGTGATCAGTCACAAAATCTGCTATCTCGCTGTATCCAACAGTTGTTATTGTACGTGGGATAGAAGCAGGTCTCAGTGAAGAAGAAAAGCTGAAGAAGGAAACTGAAGGTGTTTCATAGAGTTCAGCTGCCATGTCTGAGAATGCTAGCACTGTAATTGGACCAAGCCCAAAACAAAAGGGTTCCTTCTCTGCTCCCCTGAGTATTTACAGAGCCATGCAGAAGAAGGTTTTGGGGTTGCTCCATGGGATACAGGAATCATTTTCAAGAGAGGCACAGGCTTCCTCACCTGTTAAACTCATTGAATCTGTGAGTGTGCTCTACTGTCTGCAGTACTTCCAACCATCAGAGAGGATGGTACTGTTTGTGAGAGGCCAATTTCAGCGTCAGATATATTTGTAGAGGAGTCTGTTAAACCCTTGCTGAGCCACAGTGCAGCCAAATTTGTAGCTAGTCAGTTGGTTTCACCTACTTTCTTTGGCCGAGACACTGCAGCCTCCTCTGAACATCTTCAGGACTGTAAGTCTATCAGTCAAAATGATCCCAGTAGTAAGTGTGCCAATGATGGAGATTTATTCAAAAAGTCCAGTGAGAGGGGCATGATGCCATAAGCAGACAAAAAAATAAATAAATTCCAAAAAAAACATAGAGAAAAAAAAAATTCAGTCATCAAGGCCAACAAAGAATTATACCCAAATAAGGCAACTTAACATACATCCAATTATGGCATTCAATCAACGCATCTCTCCCTTGCATTCCAATGCCACTCCTTATATTTAATCTTTGCCCCTTAGAACGAACAATTCTAGATACTTCATAATGTAGAATTCATAATATCTCTCCCCTATGGTTCAAAACAAAGGCTAAAATTTAAAACATTTTCCCATTATCCAAATATTGTCTTATTAAAATAAAATATACCCATATCCAAACAGAGCCAGTAGTCACAATTTTATCTTCCTCCTTTCTATTTAGAAAATTACCTGCTCCAATAACGTGAACCAAAACTACAACTCCCCCTCAATTCGGGGCAGTACGCTTGACTTGTCCCCTTACAACCGCTGAACAAAACAAGTACATGCTTTGAAGCCAAACTCCCGTTACCTTATTATAGTAAATATATCTACATCTACACATATGCATTAACTCTAGTAGTTATCTACACATATACATTAACTCTAGTAGTTATCTACACATATGCATTAACACGAGTAGAAATCTACACATATACATTAACTCTAGTAGTTATCTACACATATACATTAACTCTAGTAGTTATCTACACATATGCATTAACTCTAGTAGTTACCTACACATATGCATTAACTCTAGTAGTTATCTACACATATGCATTAACTCTAGTAGTTACTTACACATATGCATTAACTCTAGTAATTACCTACACATATGCATTAACTCTAGTAGTTACCTACACAGTCAGTTGGCCACCCTGAACAATGTAAGAAAATTACAATTATTACTTTACAGAACTTCAGCAAGTTTGTTCCCTCTATTAACAGTGTAATTACTATAAAAGTCTTTCAACCCCTTGTACTGTCCATGTTATCCCTCTAATATTCGGCCCTGCTGTTTGTCCACATGGAACAGACCGGAGTGCCGTTACATCTGCATAAAAATCATGGTCTCATTGAAAGATGCAGACTTTTCCCTTTACCACTGCTTGTAGAAAGTGCCTTCGAAAGGCTGGCAGTAGGTTTGGGAGACGAGTTTGCGTCCATCTTCAACCAGAAATGGTCCAGCTAGCTCATCTTTAATAATACCAGCCCATAGCAGTACCTCACCTCCACAATGCTGGGGTCTGAGTCGAAGTCGAGCTCTGTGCCCAATACTAATCCAGCCATGGGTCCATCCAACTGATCTGTCAAGAGTCACTCCCATCTTATCAGTCCATAAAACCTTTGAAAATTCAGATATCAGATATCTTCAGATATTTCTTGGCCCAGTCTTGACATTTCACCTTATGTGACATTTCACTTGGTCATATCTCTGAGTATTGAACATTTTGTACTTCTGGGCACTCCAGGTAGGTTGCAGGTCTGGAATATGACAGTACTGGAGGATAATGGGTTGCTGGTCACTTCACATTTGATTCTTCTCTAATCTTTAATTTGAGTCTTTTTTCTCAACACATTTCTTGTGAACCTGTTGAATATTTGCAACAAAATGTTTGACAGTTCTGTGATCATGCCCCAATATCTTAGCAAGTTTAAGAGTGCTGCATCCCTCTCGAATACTTTTTACAATTTTTGATGTTTCAGAGTCAGATAAATCTCTTTTTTTGGCCCCTTTTTGCATGAGGAAAAGAAGCTGCCTAATAATTATGCACAGCTTCTTATAGGGTGTTGATCTCCTTAGCCCACATCCTCCCTCATTACACAAATACACATCACCTGATATGCTTAAAATCATTAACCATTCAACTTGAAGTTGGAAAATATGCATAAAAATGAAGTTTACAACAAAGCACCAAAAGTTGAATCACAGGGTAAAAGCGTCATATTTGTTTAAAGTAGTAATCGTTCCTGCTTGTCCCATTACCAAGAAACTGTCTGGTAACATTATTAAAGATGTTTATCAGTTATAAAAGAGCAGACAATGTCCAAAATGAAGCTTTATTTCAGTGGAAGTAACAGAAATGCCAGGACAGAGAACAGAATACAGACAGAGCTGCTGCATTCTGTTCTCCTGCACTGGTCAGAACTCCCTCCTGCACCTCTGAGACATCCACAGTCCAGTTTACCACTCACTGAGTTTATTGCCTCATCCACAAGTCACCCATAGTGATACATTCTAATGAAGCTGTCATTCAAAAACCTCTTTGACTTTATAGTGACCACACACACACACACACACACACACACACACACACACACACACACACACACACACACACACACACACACACACACACACACAACCCTAAGATTCATATTTTATCTTTAATCTTTAATTATTTTTCCCATCTCCACCTAAACTAATATTTAATGAATATTAATAATCTAGTATATTCTGTATTGTCATGTCAGCTAAGAGAGGAGGAATTTGGAATATTTTATTTTATTTTTTTATGATTGCTTAAGCCTTGTTTTGAAAACAGGGCTTATTTTGTCAAAACACTACACACAGTTCACACAGCAACACAAAAGTATCAGAACACCTCAGTTGTTACATTTACATTTACGGCATTTAGCAGACTACACACCATTCCAGTTCTTTTGTAAAATAATTTATACGATAACATGACAATGACAATGTGTTTCATCTGCTCTGCATCCACTTGGTCTTCTGCTGTGAGGATGGTGTGTAGTCTGTCTAATGTGAGTGTGTGGACTGTGAGGATGGTGTGTAGTCTGTCTAATATGTGTGGACTGTGTTTTTGTAAGGACCCAGGTTACCATGGCGATGGAGGACTCCACTCTGCACCACATTGGCCCTGGACACTCAAAATATTTCTATGGCCAGTGATGTTTCTCCCACTTCTTACATTTGTCAGGTTAAGTCCAGATAACAATGCGTTGACCTGATAGAAATGTACATGTAAAAAGGTTGCGTGCAGCAAACAATACTGAGGAGAACACATCACATGAATACATTACATACTTCGATATATTTATGCTACAGGTCTTTTACTTAAAGACAGATAAAGTCACCAGTTGCATTTTATAGTGCTTAGACCTGATTGGTGAGTTCACAATTAATCACTCAAGTAATCATCCCAGTTAATCATCCCAAGTACATTTGACAGCTGTGTTTGATCAGTTGGTTCACAGATGGGAGGTTTTGAAAGGCAAAGAAGTGATGTCATGTTAGATTTATATGTCCAATGTAGAGAAGTGTGTTTAGTAGAAGTGGTGTGTGCGTGTGTAGTGATTTGATTAGAGTTTGAGGCTGAGAATGTGCTTATTAGTTATGCAGATCTGGCCTGAAGCTTTGCTTCTTGATTGTCAGATTTCACTAAATTTGAGTTATTTTTAAATATAGTGTGTAATAAATCGTAAAAAACTAATACAGAAACACCACATATAGTATTTGGAAGATGTGTATTAATACAGAGAGGCCACAGAGAGTATTTGGTAGTCATGTGTTAATACAGAGAGGCCACACAGTATTTGGTAGATGTGTATTAATACAGAGAGGCCACAGAGAGTGTTTGGTAGATGTGTATTAATACAGAGAGGTCACTTTGCATGTGCAGCACCTGCTTCAGTGCTCTGGGAGTGTTTATAGTCCTGTGAGTTTAACACTTCATGACTGAGAGCTGCCTGCCCCAGAAACTTCACCCACAGCAATCATGACTTTAATCACCATCTTCATCTGCACACTGGCCCTCTGGACTCAAGGTAAAAGATCATTTTATGCTTTGCTTTTGAGGTGAATAACCTAAAAAAACAGATGTCTTGTTTAATAAAATATTCTAAACCTTCTATTAACAGATATAAGCAACATAAGAAATGGAAAATAAAATATGATCTAAATTGGATTTGCTTTGTTTTGTTTTGTTTTTTCCCCCAGAATCCATGTGTCAGGTGACTGTGACTCAGACTCCTGCAGTGAAATCTGCTCTTCCAGGAGACACAGTCACCATCAGCTGTAGAACAAACCCTGCAGTGTATGGTAATAACTATCTACACTGGTACCTGCAGAAACCTGGAGAAGCTCCTAAACTCCTGATCTACGGGGCTACTAACTTACAGTCAGGAACTCCAGCTCGTTTCAGTGGTAGTGGATCTGGATCTGACTTCACTCTGACCATCAGAGGAGTCCAGACTGAAGATGCAGGAGATTATTACTGTCAGAGTTTACACAGCATTGGTGGTAACTGGCTGTTCACACAGCATTACAGAGGCGTACAAAAACCTCCCTCAGTCAGACTGCACAGAGACTGCACTGCTGCAGCTGGGACCTACTGCAGGTGTTGAGGGGGAAGATGTGATACAGCACAATAACACACTCTGTGGAGGAGAGGGACCACAACACACTGACTCACTACTGAACACACTGACTCAGTACTGAACACACTTAACTCTGAAGAATCATAAAGCCATAATATTCACAGTTTTCCAGGTCCCCTTATCAGCACATTACTTGTAGCTAATATGTTTTGTTAATAATAATTGAAGACTGATCCATTTGTAGAATATTTCAATGACCATTGATTCTGAACCTGTTGGGTAATTGAAACTCTAACACATATAGCTTGATATTGTTTGTTATTGTTTGTTTCACATTTCTAGGTATCAGCACTGATACCTGTATTCTACCGCATTCTAGTTCATTGGTATATTGGACTCTACTGTACTGTAGTAGGATGTGCTCTATGAGTAAATTACAAAGCACTTTTGTAAGTAGCTCTGGATAAGAGCGTCTGCCAACTGTCAGACATGTAAATGTCTGTGTGTGTGTGTGTGTGTGTGTGTGTGTGTGTGTGTGTGTGTGTGTGTGTGTGTGTGTGTGTGTGTGTGTGTGTGTGTGTGCGCGCACATGTGAGTGCTAGAGCACTGAAAACACTGAACAACATAAAACACATAACCTCAAGGACTGAAGAACACTGGTATAGCGGATCCCATTTTACACTGCCTGTCACTACACAGTCTGGCCACAGGAGGGAGAGAAATCAGCACATCTGCTCTCCTCATCCCAGAAACACACACTAATTGTTATTCTCCAGTAGCTCTCTCAAAGCCAACAAAAAAGTCCCACTAGCAGCACCCCCAGCCATCAGAGCACTGTGGTCCAGTCCAATAGCTCCACTAGCAGCACCCCTGACTGCCTGAGCACTGTGGTACATTCCTAGAGCTGTGCAGTAGAGCTTCCTTCCCTCTGTCCACTGTGCTGGAACAACCTGAGAGCTGACAGTAACAATGACAACTCTAGCAGATGCATGAGACCATGATGCTTACACCAAAGTCAGTTTGATCCTGAACTGTGTGTGAAGCACCTGGTTATAGAACTCTCTCTCACATGTGTGTGTGTGTGTGTGTGTGTGTGTGTGCAAATCACCTTGTTGAAGAACTCTTAAGTAGCATGTGTATGTGTGTGAAGCACCTGGTTAAACAGCTCTACTAGCATGTGTGTGTGTGTGTGTGTGTATCACCTGGTTAAACAGCTCTACTAGCATGTGTGTGTGTGTGTATCACCTGGTTAAAGAGCTCTCACAAACATGTATGTGTGTGTTTCAGCACTGTGTGTGCTTTAAAACCTGATTAATTCCACAGCACTGCAGCAGATCTGACAGGTATCAGCTCATTCTGAGTCTGAGTCACAGACAGAGTGACAGTGATGACTAACAGTGTTCAGACACTAAATGAGATCCAGGTGTCATCAACACCAACATGAGCTCAGTAATGTCATGACTCATTAAGTGTAGAAAAATCCTGACTGAATGTTAAAGTGACTGCAGCACATAAGAGGGGATGACTGAGAGCTCTAAGAGGAGAGATTTTATCATTCATCTGATAAACGCTCACACTAGTTCTGTGTGGTAGAAAGACAGATGTGTTGTTTGCATATGTGAGCTGCTTCACTACTCCACACACTTTAAGAGCTGTAGTGGTGATCAGAGAGTGTTCAGTCCTTTAACACACACTGACACACAGCACAATGATGATGTCACTCATTCTACTGCTGGGGACACTGGGACTCCTCACTCAGGGTGAGACAAACTGAAATAAGTTTAGTGTTCATTTGTACTTGGTTTTGTATGTTCCTATTTATTTATAATGATTTTTGTCCTTTTTATTTTCAGATTAACAATGTTTTTAATTTGGATTTGATTTTGATTTTATTTCTATAAAATCCAAATTTGAATGTTTTGTATGTGATTATTTTTTAGAATCATTTGGAGAGATAATCCTGACGCAGTCTCCAGGATCTCAGTCTGTTACACCAGGACAGACTGTTACTATCAGCTGCAGGGTCAGTGAGGATATTGATGAAGACCTCCACTGGTACCTGCAGAAACCTGGAGAAGCTCCTAAACTCCTGATCTATGCTGCATCAAACCGTCAGTCTGGGATTCCAGATCGTTTCAGTGGTAGTGGATCTGGTACAGAATTTACTCTAAAAATCACTGGAGTCCAGGCTGAAGATTCAGGAGATTACTACTGTCAGCAGGGTTACAGCACTCCATTCACACAGTGTTAGAGCTCTGTACAAAAACCTCCCTCAGCTGTAGAGGAACTGCTCTGACTCAAACACAGACTGATCTGAGATCAGCTGAATAGCTGCTAAATCTGCACTCAGCTCAACTCATCAACTCCAAAACACGACAGTAATGAACTGTTTGCTCTTTTAAATTGTCATCATTGTGTAATGGATACTTACATCACTACATATGTAGCAGGTTAATGTCTTTCCTTTAAACCAACCCCTGATAACGTCCTGCTTCTACACTCAGGTTCTGGACAAAGGCAGTAATATATGAACATCACTGTGGTGTATAAGGACAGGTGATCACTACCTAGTGAACTGGTCTGAGTTACTCCTGATTCTTTTAATCATTTTACTGCTGTTTTTAGCCTGGAGATCCTGGAAAAGCTGCTGAGGAAATACTGTGTTAAACTGTCCAGACAGCAACTGGTATGTGAAGTTAATTCTTCCTTCTTTTTAGAATAAAAAGAGTTATTTTAAAGTCCTGCTAATGGAACATCTGGTGATGATGGGACAGACAGGGTGAAAATCTAGAATAACTGTTGAAGTGTAGCTGAATACACCACCCTGGGAATTTCACTCCAGGGAAAAAATCACAATTTTAACCATTTACACACAAACTAAATAGCTTTGCCATGCTAAGAAGGAATTTCGTATGATTTGATATTTTACTGAAGTTGAAATAAATGAATGAATTTTATTTGGCTCAGCTTAAAAGCCTGCATTAATAATGCACCTGTATTACAACGTTTTAAACCAACATTAACTATACAATCATATGTTTTAGTGATCTCCACATTTTGCAATTAAATTAATAATAACTTCACACTTTTATTTTCCAAAATTATTGTCTGCCACAGGAGGAGGAAACTGGCAAACCAGGGTGCAATACCGATACTGACCATGTGGACTAATCATATTCCTGGACCACACAGGCACATATAGAACAGCACACACCCAGAGATCTACAAACAGCACAGAGTGAAGGGATTCCACCATCCAGAATAGATCAGTCAGCTTCCACTGTAATGATGGACAGTAATACAGTAGTACATTAAATTAATTTATTAAAAAAAAGGGAGAAAATAACTTTGCATACCAGATGATACATAGAAAAGGAGGCAAAACACAAACTCGTTAAAGGACAAAAACACTCAATACAGAGAGAGTAAAAGAGACCAAACTGCTGGGAACCAAGAACCAGCAGACTCAGTTTAATCAGCTGGACTACACACACACACACACACACACACACACACACACACACACACACACACACACACACACACACGCACACACACGCACACACACACACACACACACACACACACAAGTCCACTACTACTCAAAGAGTTATGAATCAAGTTGAGACTTTGTCATTCCAGCTTCCTCCTATCCAGGACACCAGCAGACAGGAAGTCCTTCCTCCTAAAGAGTCCCCACATCTACCAGACAACTGGAGTGCTGTCTGCTCATGTGATTCCACACATCAACTGATATAAATCACCATTACAGAACAGAGAGTGAAGGGCTGCTTCTGAACTGTACTGGATACACCTGCACCTCCACACTGAGAGACACAAGATTATCACAACATTTACATTTAACTCATTAAGATGTAAAAGTGGGGACAGTCACATTAATGCTCATGACCTGCAGGTGAAGAGCATGAGACAGTAGTTACGTCCTGTGTCCCCCTGTGTCATATGTATGTGTGTGTGGATCTCTGTTCTCTCCAGTTCCTGTTACCCCAGACCCAGTCCAGAGTTCCTCTACAGATCTTCATACTCACTGTCCAGTCCTGAAACAAGGCCCTGCCCCAAGGAGGGATATAAGGAAGTGTTTTGGAGGAAGAAGAAAGAGAAAGATGATATTTTGGACATCTGTTTGTGTCAGTTTTGATATTTGATTCAGTGCTTGGTCTCTTTCCCCCTTACTCTGATTCTGAGCTTGTTTGATCCCTCTAACTTGGCCACTGTTGTAAATTTGTATATATTATTTATCTATTTGTATATAGTAGGTATTTATTTGTGCATAGCATACAAATTTATTATTTTTGTGTGCTCTGGAAAGCAGGGAAGGGCTGCCGTTGAGTTTGGGCCCTGGGTTATTTTCTCTGTGTTATCACTTAGGGAGTTAATGTAGTCTTATCTTAGTATAGGATATTATCAGAGGATGGTTGTGATCCATCAGCCTGTGGGTTATGGTCCCAGCACACTTCCACTGCACCACTCTGCTCTCCTGCTAATAGAGAAATAATAAAATACCTACAAACTCACTGAAATGGACAGAAGTGTTCAAGTATGTGACTGTTCATTCATTCATTCATTCATTCATTCATTTATTCATGTATTTGCTGTCACGGCGTTGAGCAGGACGCACAGACTCCCTTGACGATGTGAAACATTTAATGACATGAAACATAAAGGACACGCGTGGCACTCACACATAATTACACTAATAGACAGGAACACACAAACAACAACGACAACATAAAATGGTACAAACGTTGGGTTATACTAACAGCGGCTACACACTCATTGACACTAACATTACACTAACACTAACAACGACCAACCATGAGGCCCACACTGACAGGGCTTTAAATAAACAGACATACACTCAACGTGAACCCCGTACAGGTGCGTGCCATCATGTAGGGGGTGTGACAACAAACCTAATTTCCCCCCCAAACCACATGACTCGTGAAGGGGGAGCATTCCGTGACATTTGTTAAATACATTTTTTATTCATTATCTAAACTTACTTACTAGAGAACATAATTTTTATTCAATCTTGATACTGTGCTATTGGTAATTATTTCCTTTGCCTGAGTACATAATGTTCAGATATAAAATGAAGAACTTAAACTAGTCTCTAGTAATGTCAAATACCAGTCAGAGTGAAAGCGAGTGAGAGCAGTGGGGTGAAACAGATTAATGTTTACAGCCCTGAGAAACCTGCTCCTTCCCAGAATAGAACAACACTTTTTGCAGATGTTCAGCTTTCATTAGCCCAACTTAGTCAAGCACAACATACCCCAGTGCAAAGAATCTTACAGTACAGATAGTGAATAATAAAATAATACAAGAACAGACCAAGTTCAAAATGAAGCTTTATTGAAGTGAAAACAAAACCCAAGAATTAAAACCAGCTGAGTGGTGAATTAAGAAAAAAGAGCATTCTTCAGACTATAAGCTCCATTGTTCAGGGCTGTGTAAGTGTGTTACATCACATTACAGCTGACTGAGGTCATCATGGAAGATGGTAGAGCTCCTCCTCCTCTTCCCTAAATGCAGCACTAAGAGTCAGTGAGCTGCTGTGGCTGTAACTGCAGTTCTGTCCTTCTACTCTGGTCAGAACACACTGCTTCACATCTTAGACATCCACTGTACAACTCACCAGCGCCCCTTGTGGAAAGTATGTAGACCGCAGGCACCACAGAGATCCTGTACAGAGGAGCGATTGAGAGCACTACACCACACACACTTTTAGAAATATTTACATAAAATATACTAGATACCTCTTATTTATCATTCTCTCTTAATCTATTCATCAGTTCCAGTTATCCAATAATCAGCACACTGTACCATAGTTTTTTTTACATTGTTTATATTAAATAGAAATACTATTTGACCTTTAAGAGTATCTATATATTACATTATAGTATAAAGTTTATAGTTATCTACTATGGTTGGTTCTGTTAAATCTGGTTATATAAGAGGTATTCAGTGGACTCATTGCTTCAGACAGAGTCCACAGAGAGTATTTGGTAGATGTGTATTAATACAGAGAGACCACAGAGAGTATTTGGTAGATGTGTATTAATACAAACAGGCCACAGAGAGTATTTGGTAGACGTGTATTAATACAGAGAGACCACAGAGAGTATTTGGTAGATGTGTATTAATACAAACAGGCCACAGAGAGTATTTGGTAGACGTGTATTAATACAGAGAGGCCACAGAGAGTATTTGGTAGACGTGTATTAATACAGAGAGACCACAGAGAGTATTTGGTAGACGTGTATTAATACAGAGAGGTCACAGAGAGTACTTGGTAGATGTGTATTAAAACAGAGAGGTCACTTTGCATGTGCAGCACCTGCTTCAGTGCTCTGGGAGTGTTTATAGTCCTGTGAGTTTAATACTTCATGACTGAGAGCTGCCTGCCCCAGCAACTTCACCCACAGCAACCATGACTTTGATCCCCATCTTCATATGCACACTGCTCCTCTGGACTCAAGGTAAAAGATCATTTTATGCTTTGCTTTTGAGGTGAATAACCTAAAAAACAGATGTCTTGTTTAATAAAATATTCTAAACCTTCTATTAACAGATATAAGGAACATAAGAAATGGAAAATAAAATATGATTTAAATTGGATTTGCTTTGTTTTGTTTTGTTTTTTCCCCCAGAATCCATGTGTCAGGTGACTGTGACTCAGACTCCTGCAGTGAAATCTGCTCTTCCAGGAGACACAGTCACCATCAGATGTAGAACAAACCCTGCAGTGTATAATAATAACTTTTTAGCTTGGTACCTGCAGAAACCTGGAGAAGCTCCTAAACTCCTGATCTACTTGGCTACTAACTTACATTCAGGAACTCCAGCTCGTTTCAGTGCAAGTGGATCTGGATCTGACTTCACTCTGACCATCAGAGGAGTCCAGACTGAAGATGCAGGAGATTATTACTGTCAGAGTGCAAATTATATCAGTAGTACAGAGCTGTTCACACAGTGTTAGAGAGTCGTACAAAAACCTCCCTCAGTCAGACTGCACAGAGACTGCACTGCTGCAGCTGGGACCTACTGCAGGTGTTGAGGGGGAGGATGTGATACAGAACAATGACACACTCTGTGCAGGAGAGATGCCCCATCACACTCACTCACTACTGAACAACACACATCTATAGAAAATCATTCTTCTAGGAACCACAACACACTCACTCAAGTCAACAAAAAAATCTCTAATGAATCACAAAGACACAATACAGACAACACTGTTGCACTTCTGTTGGAAGAGAGTTTTGTAGATCTATATGTCCTTCTTCTCCTGCTGTCTATGAGTTGGAAATGGAAGTTCTGAACATTAGTATGATCCATCAAGAAGAAACCCACCATTAAACACAATGCTAATATTGCTGTTGACACTGACAGTGATAACAGCTCAGACTGAGCTGCATCACCAGAAACCTGGAGAAGCTCCTAAACTTCTCCTGTCTCTCTTTTCTTTGAGAAGATGATCTCTCTGTTTCTGCTGGAGCAGGTGAAGACAAAACACTACAGTTATAACAATATTAACAACACATGGAATTTATCTAGTACTTATCAAGACCCCACAGAGGCACATTTACACACACCCAGTGCATGGAGCATCAGAAACCAGTCACAGCACTGCAGTACTGAGTCCTTTGGTCTCTTGGGGCATTTGTTCTTATAATAGAGCAGGTAGTTATTAGAGAAGAGAAATCTCTACTAGTAGCATGACTGCTAAAGCAGTATCAGTAATCTTCAGGAGATTCTGTCCTATTTAGAGGTGATGTAAGCACACACTAAAGCACTAATCACCATGTCTGTGCCTTCCTCTGATTATTCTCAGCCATTGTGCAACATTTCTACCAACACATACTTTTCATGTCCATTCTAAATCTTTGTTAACAAGTAAAAGTGAAACTTGTAAGATCTTTAGGGTGTAAAGTTAAATAACCTCACTATACTTGCTTTAATAAACTTACTACACAATAAGATGAAATAATGCCACCAACTGAAACAATGACTTTTTACTAAACTGTCTGAAAACTTAAAATTAAATTTAATTTTCAGTAAAATTCTTTCTCACACTCACAAACACACAATGCTCTCTAGCACACTAGCACACACACACACACACACACACACACACACACACACACACACACACACACACACACACACACACACAAACAGAGAGTCGGGGTGGATATCATGTGAGTGTGCTGTATGTATGTTAAACCTGTACAGGTAGGGAATATTTCTTTTTAATGAAACATTTGTAAATATTTAGTCTTTTTTGGATAGAACAACTTTCTGCCTTCATAATTGACCCATGACAGTATTGTATTGAAACAGCCCATCTTGTGCTACAAAGTGATATAAAGCATGATGGGATTATTTTCTGGCAGAAATAAACTAAAAATGATAATATTGTGATATACTGAAAGGGCCAAAGATGGTTTGTCCTCCAGCCCCTGATGTTCCAAAAATACACCGAATTACTCGTGTTACAGTTTCTACTGAATGAAACGTGGAAATATCTTATTTCTTGGTTCCATAACATCTGGCTTCCTGCTTCCTTCTTTATTATGAGTAATGAAATGGCAGCTTTATCAAAGTCTAATCCTATACCTCATCACACATTAGCATTTCTGCTGTATAGAAATGTAGGACTTCAAAGTTATTTATTGTTAGGAGTAATGTTGTGGGAAATGTTTTAAATAAGAGACTATAATATTTATTCGAAATTTTTATTTCATTTTGACCAATAAACAGAGGAACATTTGAGTAATAAACACAGATGAACTAAAAGACAGCACATTAATGAGTGAGAGGAGCACATTTCAGTACACATGTGGGAGTTTCACTCCTCAGCACACTGCTCTCTACTCAGTGTCTGTGTGACAGGAGACTGGGAGTCCTTGGTGGCCTCACAGGTCACTGTCTTCTTCAGCCACTCCTCCTTCTGGAGGGTCAGGGTGCTGCTCCAGCTGTAGAGGCCGTCCTTCTGCAGAAGCCCGGAGCTCTGGCTCACCCCCGAGCTCCAGCTGCTACCAGCCACCTTCCAGCTCAGCTTCCAGTCTGAGGGGAAGCCCTTGTTGGCCAGACACACGAGTGTGACCTTCTCCTGCTGCAGCTGTACACTGGAGGGGGGCAGGACCGTGAGGGTGGGCGGGGCGTCACCTAGGAGACACAACACGGTCTACAGCTCAGACAGACAGGAACCGTTAGCGGGAAAATCAGTTGTGTTTCACTTCCTCTTTTTTTTCGGGTTCTTTTTGAACGAAGTGGAACTGAAGTCACAAATGTTTCAGACTAACATATGAAACATATATAGCACATATCAGTGAATGATCAGAGTGATCGATATCTTTCCATTCTTACACTTGCACAAGAAATACATACTATATCTTGTTTCTTATTCTTTTACATTCATATATATATATATATATATATATATATATATATATATATATATATATATATATATATATATATGTATGTATTTGTGCTACTGTAACATGTCAAATTAATAAAATGTTCTATCTAACTAGCTATCTGAGTTTCGACTTTATTTTAGATATTATTTTCGCTGCACATTACAACCGATGATATTTAATGCATGGAATATTCAAATCAATATAATTTATAGCCATAAAGTAAAATGTAAGTACTTATAAATTAAAATGGAAGTCTATTTAACAGACGGTGATTGTTCAGTTTGCGAGTATTACGGTTAAAGTGCTTTGCATCGACAACCTCCAGTCAGAGACAAACACTTATACTAATGAAAATTAACCCAGTAGGCAGAATAAAGGTTTGATGAGGGATTTTGCTGAAACATTTATGCTATTGATAAAAAACGATAAAAATGTGACTCGACTTACACTAAAAGCTCTAAAAGCACTAAAAGCTGCAACGGTTAGGATAAATGCGCCAGTAAAGTCACGTTTATTTAAACAATAGCTACATAAAATTGTGATTTACTGGGAATAAAAAGTGAAGTTCTTCTTACGTCCAGTGTCCTCCACACTAACTTCGTTTAAGGTCCGTACATAAACCTGCTCTAAACACATTGCCGTCTCCTCTCTTTACAGCGCCGTAGTTTTGCTTCAGAGTTAGTGAACGATACAACCCCAAAGATGCTTGTTTTTCTTTTCTTTTTTGTAATGAAAGAAGTTATCAAATACACTATATACATGCAATATATAGTTAGAAATTAAGGTAAATAAATATAGAGAAATAAAGAAAGTAAATAAATTAATTTTGAATAAAGAGTCAAAGTAACATCCAACTGAGAGTTTTGTGCCGCGATAAGTGTGCGTGTATAGTGAATTCGGTGATCTCTTTAAACTATTTCAGACTTTAAACTATTTCATCGTTAATGTTTATGCGTTAGATAAATGTAGACTCTGTAGAATCAGCAATTGGTTACAAAAATTGTGTTTTAGAGATATTTTTCATATTATTGTACACTAAGAACACAGCATTTAATGCAACATCCAAGTCAAGATAAACTTTATCTGTGTTCTAGATATATATATATATATATATATATATATATATATATATATATATATATATATATATATATATATATATATATATATATATATATATATTATAGGAATTTAAGTATTGATAACTGCCAACATTTTGATCCATCAAAATTCTAGTATTGCAGGAACAGTGAACTGCACCGATAAGCTCCAGTCAGGCACCGATATTTCTGCCTTTTAAAAATAAACCCAGCATGCAGATGAAGGCTTGTGGAGAGATATTTCTGAAACATGTATGTTTTTACTACCTAACGAAGCTTTAGAAACTCTCAATCGGTATAAATGAAAAGGTCTATAAGGACATAGCAACGGTTATTAAATAGGAAGATACTTAACAAAGTCACAATTAGTCTATAAAAGAGTACGGGGTAGTTTACAAAACCACCGTGCGTTCTGACGCAACGTTACATAATGTGTGATTAATAGTGAAGAAAATTTAAAGTCTACTTACGTCCAACTGATAGTTTTGTTCCGCCACCGAAAGCCCACCACAGAGCTACAATCTCCTTTACTGTCCGTACAAAAACCTCCTGATCTAAACACGCCGCTCTCTCCACTAATATGTAGCTTCGATATTAATGCTTTAGAAAACTTATAAAGGACTTACCCAAAAGCTTTTTAGATTTTGAAAATAATAAAATAAAATACACACATATATTCTATTATTAGATAAATTACGTCGTAATAGCGGTTACCCTGTAAACCACAAGAAATGCAACAGCAACTTGTTTTAAGTCTCCATCATTATCAAACTTCAAACATATCGATTATTATTTCAGAAAATACCAACTTTTGGATAAGCAGTGAAAAGTACTTACGTCCAACTGAGAGTTTTGTCCCACCACCAAAAGTCCTCCACAGTGATACAAACTCGTTCAGTGGTCGTACAAAAACCTCCTGCTCTAAAGAAGCCGCTCTCTCTGCGCTTTAGCAAGCCTTTTTCAACACAGTAATGAACTGCTAAAACTGATCATTTTAAAAATATGCAGGGCAATATCTAAACATTATAAAGACTAAAAATAAGTTAATTTTTTTGCAGCTTATATATTTTTCCTTTGGTTCGTTTTTCGAATGTTAAAATTAAGTCTTAATATTAGTCTTAATATGTATTATCAAAATATCTGGTCATTAAAATGTCACCAAATATTTTAATGTAAAATTACCTTTTGAGGCAGTTCTTTTTTTGGACGTGTCAATATAACTTTACAGAATCAATAATCAATGCTGTGAAAAGTAAGCAGACTAATTAAAGAGTTCAATCTGAACATTCCTCTTAAATTTACTGTGAAATTCAGCTATATAGGCAAATAATGATCCAATAAAAATGTTTATTTATTTACTGTCTTGTTTTTGTTTGGCAGCACCTTCAATACAAACAAAGAATCAACAAAAACAACAGTCACAGGGAGTGACACTGTAAACAAACAAAATTTAAGATGCACTGAACAATGTGAGGCTGCCCTCCACTGGTTCTTGATAAAACACTACAATGATCTGAAAGTCCAGATTGCAGTAATTGTATTAGGAACTTGATCAGGAAAAGTATCATTAATTGAAAATACTCAGTGTTCAAATATAAGTCAATGTAAGTATAAGTAAAAAGCTTCAAACTGACATTAAGAAAACATGCAAAAACAGAGAAAATGCCTTCACACTTCAATGGGTTAAACATATTGTCCATGTATGCAAGCTGATCCAGGATCAATATATCTGGCTCTTCCCCACTGGGTCCTGAGTCTCAGGCAGCTGCAGACCCTGACTTACACATATTTGATGATGACATCACCCACCTGCCACATCTTCCCTTCCGACAGGTATAAAAGGCTCCTGAAAACTCTATTAGGAAGTTTCATGCTCAACCTTGTGTTTTCACTTGTGTGTTTGCTCTTTGCTGTTCTGACTGTGTGGTGCTCTGACCCTGTTAGTCTACTTCCACAGTGAGATTCGCTTTGGCCTTCTGCTTGTTCTGTTGCCCTTATATCTAGTGTATATAGTGTATACAGTGTCTATATTTTAGTCTGTATAGTCTGTGTTCACTTGTGTCACTTCACACCAGGTGTAGGGTGGGGTGCTGTTTGTTTTGCAGTTTTGGGTTTGTCTCTGTTTTGTGTCTGTGAGGGAGACAGGAAAGTGTGTATGTATTTTGGTTTTCTCATTTTGTTTTTGTTAGGTTATGTAGTACCACTGATGGTCAGTCAGTTTCTTTATTCTTGTTTGCTCATTTACAATTTTCAGTGCTGACCCACCTGACGTCTGTTTGGTATGATTTGTGCCTATTGCATTACATGATTATATCATGTATCAAAATGCAGTCACTGTTTCATCTCTGATTTGTTCCATTTTGTTTACTCACATATCCATCATTCACATTCAGTTTCAGTTGCCATTCAACCCCAATTCATGATTTATTCATTTCTGTCACAGACTAATTTCTGTCACAAAAAAGGGACTCATCCAGTTTTTGTTTGTGTGCGTTTGTTGGGCGTTTTTCACTTTGGTGTGAGGTGTGAGTTTGTTGCTGGCTGTTTTGTTAGGATGGCTGCTTTCAGAATTCACTCTGGCCTACTTTGGATGTATTTGATAGGTTTTGTAAAGACGGTCTTCACGCTACAGCAGATTTCTTTGACATAATGATACCTTGGCCTCAAGTTGGATATGAAGGCCGTTTTGTAGGAAGTCTTGGTAGTGGAGAGTATCTTGCCATAAAGAAACGAGGTCCCTGGGGTTCCACCTCAACCTGTTGGGTCTCCACCTTCAATGGAGGCTGGTGGCGGGGATGAACAATAGGCAGGGTTGGGCATAAAACCGGAGGAGTCTTGATCCAAACCAGAAGACCCTCGCTTACTGATATGGCTGCGTGAGTTAGAGCTAGAAATGAAGATGCAGGAGTGTAACACAGTTGATGCAGCTGTGGTCTGTGCAGCTGGAGGCTGATAAGGAGATGGTGCTCAAAACGCTGGCGTGTGAAAGCAGGAAGCCTCTTCTCCACATCTTCGTAGGATGAGCTCTCCGTGAGAACCTGCAGTGCTGCCTTCGCCTATTGGCGATTTGCCTGCTGTCCCATTAACTTTGTTCGCTCCGCACGCCGACAGAAGAAGCCTGACTTTGACATCATCTGCCACATCATATTGGTCCTCTGGGAGAATGAGGTAGATGCGTATTTCCCATGTTGGAATGCATTGCCATTAAACTGGCCTAAAATTCTGTGGTCCCTGCTACTGCAATAAAAGTTATGTGGGAAAGCACAGGAAGTGTGTTCCTCTCTCTGTTTCACAATGTAGGGAGTATGTCACTGTAAAAGCAGCCATGCTCAGAGACTATGAGTTATTCCCAGAGACCTACCAGCAGAGCTTCAGGCAACTAGACAAACACCCCTCTCCACTTATGTAGAACTTGCATGGGAAATCTGTGTAATTTGATAAATGGTGTGCAGCCAGTCACAGTCAGAGCTTTGATGAGCTAAAGGAACTCATCTTGTTAGAAGAGTTCAAAATCTGCTCTCCCACACAGGTAGTGGTGTGTTTAAATAAGCAGAAGTATTGACTCTCTCAGACAGCTATTGATGCCAACGAGTTCATGTTAATACACAAAACTGTCTTTGCTTCTCTGCCTGTGCCAAAAAGAGAAACCCATCCTTGCAAGACTGTCCCATTACCCCACAGAAAAAGTGAAGTCCCTGGGAAACGGGCGTGTTTTTACTGTCACAAGAGGACACTTGATAGCCGCTTGTTCAGCTTTGATGCGTACAAAGACATGAAAGGTAAATGCGGTCGGTCAGTTTTGTCGGTCTGTTTTTGATTATTGTTTGTGTGTTACAATTTAAAATGCAATTAATCATTTAATAATTTCTGTCCCTGCCCCTACCTAGACTGAGTCGTAACATCTGTTTCAGCAATATGGATCTCAAGGTGCTTCAGGACCCTGGACAGCTCCTAGAACAGAGCTAATGAAACCCAGGTGAGCTCATCAGAGAGACACTCCTGAACTCATCCAATCCACTGATCTCCAATCAGCCCAGAGCCAGAGCTTCCTGGAGGTGTCATGGGCTTAATTCAATGAAACACTGATGAGGGGAGGTGCCTACCTCCCTGATGACCCCTGTGAGGTGCCTCCCTGATGACCCCTGTGAGGTGCCTCCCTGATGACCCCTGTGAGGTGCCTACCTGATAACCCCTGTGAGGTGCCAACCCGATGACCCCTGTGAAGAGCTCAATCAGTGTTTGCTCTGGGGTGCAGTACCTAAAAACTGATCATTTATTTGAAATAACACATGCTGAGTCACTCCGTTACCTCTGAAAGTATAGTTTTCATTCTATGGTCATTTGCATTCTAGGTGTCACACCGGTTCCCTGCAATGCCGTTCCTAGATGGCATGTGCTCACCTTCACTTTCCCTTCACTCCCTTCATGCTCCCTTCAGTCTCTCTTCATTCTGTTGGTCTCACCTTAAGAAAGATTCAGACATGAGGAAGATGATTGTTCAAAACCAAAGTGTAGAACTGAGTCTGAGCTTCACAGTGCTAAAATAGTGGATACATTCCTATGTCAGTACAGGTGTCTTCATAAATAAGGTAACATGGTTCTGAAAGAATGTGCAGCCAGTTATCCACAGCAGTGATGTTTTTGATAGAGATCTGGCTTTTGATTGAATGCAAATTTGTGTGTTTACACCTGATCTCTCTCTACAGCTAAAGTGGATGTTTATATATTTGCTATGAGAGCTGTAAGTGACCCAGGCAAACTGACCCTGACCTGCCTGGCCATGGGTTTCTACCCTAAAGATGTGATGATGAGTGTGAGGAAGTACCGCACCTCCCTGGCTGAAGAGCTGATAATGCCCTCAGGAGTCAGACCCAATGATGTTGATACCTGCCAGCTGAGGAAGAATGTGGACATCCTGGAGAATGAAGAAGGAGATTATGACCCACAGTAGTCTCACAGAAACAGTAATAGAAAATGGTGTAAATATATTTGTGACACTAAAAACTGCATTCATGAGTTTGAGAAGATGTTGGGCTGTTAAAGTATTGCACTTTTGCAAACTGCATAAATCACATCAGACATATTGAGTTCCAGTGGGAAATATTGATGCTGAGACGAGGCAATACATTACATTCAGAACATTCGACTTGCATCACTGTTCATGAATGTTTTGTTGTTTTATAATAAGAGAATTTATTACTTTACTGACTACAGATGGAGAACACAGTGACTCTACAATGAAAAACACTCTGATGGGAGCTGTGATCTGTGGAGTTGTGATTATGGCAGTTGTGGCCACTATTGTCCTTAAAAAGAAAAGGGTGGTTGGTGAGTAGCTATAAACTGCTTCTGCTGAAGCTAAAATTGCTCAGGTCAGATGCTGCTGATACTGCTGCTGTGTCCCTGTGAGGTTAAATGTGTGTGTGTGTGTCTGCTCTCCTGTTTTGTATGAGAGCTCCAGTGTACAAGTTACAGTGATTCATGACTAAGGTTTTCATTCTCTCAAGGAAAATCAATTTGTAAATATATATATATATATATTATGGTCTACATTTGGATTAGAAATAAATGAACTCTGAAATCTTTAATAAGTGAACTTTGATTCATTTCAGGTAAAAAAAATACTCCCTCCTCATGAAGAAGAAATGGTGGTGATGTACCAAAAAGGTAAAGCGTGTAATGGTAGTACCAGTCCATGGACTTATGGGAGTGATGTGTAGCTCCAGTATTTTGTACCATTAATTAGTTCAGATGTGTCCTCATATAGTTTTACTGTTCAGGTGCAGGATCAGGAGATCAACTTCAACTTGTGCAAGAGACACACGGTGAGGTCCAAATGCACCAGCTAACTGACCAAGTATAAATTAATTGTTTTATATAATAAATAAATTTGATTATGTATATAATAAATCACTTTATTATTTATGTAATAAACTAATTTAGTTTAATGGATAGATAGTCATTTAAAAAATGTTCAGTGGCTGTAACTTTAGACTGGTGCTGAATCTCACTCTTCTCTGGTTAATAATATAGTTTGAAAAGGACAAGTTTTCTCTTGTTTTTTTAATTCCATCCCTATTTTAATTCTTATTTGAACAAATTCTCCACCATGGAATTGTGGCTTTGGTAATGTTTTTCCACATTTAAAGCATTTTGGACTTTTATTTTGAGTGAGTGTTGTGCACTGTGTGTGTATTTCCTTTTGCAGTTGAGGGTAGCAGTGCTGGATCAGCTTTTAGCAGCACTGAAGACATTCAAATGTACAATGATTTCACACGAGTCTGGCAATGTATCCCGTGAGTAACAATCTGAACACAGTTTCATATAGAAGATATTTAATTCAAGTCTAGGTAGTTTGTCCCATATGTGGGAACATTCGTAGGTCCCAAGAGAAACCCTCTCCCATCACAATCAAGAATGAACAAGAATGAATGAAGACCCCCTTAATTTGATCAGAGAACATTCAGTAAATACAAAACAATAAATAACTATATACAGGAATAAAACATTTTAAATAATGTTTTATATTTTAATATAATAAAAATAACTTAAAAAATGCAAATGAATTACAAAGTGTGTTTAAGGGGCTTGCACATCATGCTGTTTAATTTTATTTATTTAGTATATGAAGTAATCAGCACTGACTCACAGTGTTTAAAATGCAGCCTCCCAGTCCCTGTTATGTTCTTACTAGCTGCTACAATGATGTGAATTTCTCATTTTTTCAGTAACTACAGTTGCATGATATCCAGAAGTGATATTTCTGCATTGATGAGTAATAAAATGTGATGTTTGGTCTGTATATATGTGTGTATTCCCTGTTTGACTCCAGAGCCAGATCCTCTGTCTCCTCCATCTCTTTGGACCACACGCTCCATTCCTGATGCCACTCCAGGTCTCCAGTCCTGCTGACCAGACAGAGGGAGTGTGAGCTGGAGCCCCGTGTGTGGCTTTAGTTCACTTACTGATATGGTTCTGGGTTGTTACCCAGTGTTGGCTGCTCACTCTGTGGACGACTTTGCTTCCCACCTTAACAATAAACCCCCAATTAAACACCTGTAGAAGTTGACAAATTGCAGAAAGTGCTGTAGATCACTTTAGCAGCCTGCATCCATACACTGATTAAATTTATGAGCTAGCTTAGGTAGCTGACCTCACACAGGTGGAACTCTCCTTTGTCCAGAGTACCTGGCAAATGTCGCAAACATCTTAGTCTAGGGAAAAGGAATATACCAGTATGTTGTCAAGGTAAACAATGATGGATATACCCAGATCTCATTAATCTTCTGAAGTCTCAGGGCATTTTCTCTGTTTTTGCATACTTTCTTAAATTCACTTTAAAGGTTCTTACTTATAGTGTGATACCCATATGTTTCATATGAAAATGTTCAGACAAATCTCAGCTCTATTCCTTATGAGGTACCATTTGACCTTAGCCAAAACATGTCAGTCCATCCATATACTAAACTACCTTTCACACTAAAACTTTAACAAAGTAAACTTTTGCTATTTGACAGTCAGTTTTCTCAAACAAAAGTCATGACTATTGTATTACAAATCAATTTCATGAATTATGCACAAAAGCAGCAATGAAGATATTGCACCAGGAGGGCATTAGGAGCTCTGTGGTCCCAGCAAGGCTTCAGCCTGCTGTCCTTCTATACGTAGAAGACACTGAGGTGGAGGTGGAGGGGTAAATGTACTCCTGCTCTATGTCCTGCTGAATATACTGCTCCATCACTCGGTTTTCCTACTGAGATAAAGGGTAAACCTTACACTGAGGAGGGCAGGTGTTATCCAGTAGTTTGACGGAGCAGTCGGTTTTTCTGTGTGGGGGAAGCTGTGTGGCCTTTACTGGGCTGAATTCCTCAGTGAGGTCTTGATAGAGAGCTGGGATGGAGATGTCAGACTCAGCGCTGGACTCTTGATGGAGGTGAACTGGGAGGGCAGGACCACTGAGGTGAGGCACTGATGTGGCAATGGGGTGAACATTCAAGAATGTTGTTGCTCTGCAAGGAAATGAGGGGGTGGTGAGTGTGTAACCAGGGTAGTCCTCAACTGATGGGATGAGAGGTGTGTAGTGTGTAGTGTAGTGTGTAGTGTAGTGTAGTGTGTAGTGTAGTGTAGTGCAGTGTAGTGTGTAGTGTAGTGTATTGTAGTGTGTAGTGTATTGTAGTGTAGTGTATTGTAGTGTGTAGTGTAGTGTAGTGTAGTGTGTAGTGTAGTGTAGTGTGTAGTGTAGTGTAGTGTAGTGTAGTGTAGTGTAGTGTGTAGTGTAGTGTAGTGTATAGTGTAGTGTAGTGTAGTGTAGTGTAGTGTGTAGTGTAGTGTATAGTGTAGTGTAGTGTAGTGTAGTGTGTAGTGTAGTGTATAGTGTAGTGTAGTGTAGTGTGTAGTGTGGTGTAGTGTAGTGTAGTGTAGTGTAGTGTGTAGTGTAGTGTGTAGTGTAGTGTAGTGTAGTGTAGTGTAGTGTAGTATATTGTAGTGTAGTGTGTAGTGTAGTGTAGTGTAGTGTGTAGTGTAGTGTAGTGTAGTGTAGTGTAGTGTAGTGTAGTGTGTAGTATAGTGTAGTGTGTAGTGTAGTGTAGAGTAGTGTAGTGTAGTGTAGTGTGTAGTGTAGTGTATAGTGTAGTGTAGTGTGTAGTGTGGTGTAGTGTAGTGTAGTGTGTAGTGTAGTGTGTAGTGTAGTGTAGTGTAGTATATTGTAGTGTAGTGTGTAGTGTAGTGTAGTGTAGTGTAGTGTAGTGTAGTGTGTAGTGTAGTGTAGTGTAGTGTAGTGTGTAGTGGAGTGTAGTGTAGTGTAGTGTAGTGTGTAGTATAGTGTAGTGTGTAGTGTAGTGTAGTGTGTAGTGTAGTGTAGTGTAGTGCGGTCATGGGCAGGAGTACGTGTGTCCCTCCTGCTGGATGACCAGCCTACCATGACAAGAGGGGGAATCAATAACTAATAAAGAAACGTGTTCTGTATGGAGGGCGCTGGTCTATGATATGATAAGATCAGAAAAGACTTTATTATCATTGTACTTGTACAACAAAACAGGTAGCTCACAGCATCATTAAAAATAATAAAAAAATATAATAGAAATAGAATGGCAATTTAAAAATAAACATTTGCAAGGCTTCATATGTATACAGCAGACATGGAAAGTGCAAAAATGATTTGTGAACAAGAAGTGTAAACAGTGAGGTGAGTGTAGGAATATGGAGGGTGTTGTTAAACATGTTCTCTTTACTAAGAATAAGGTTTTTCTTATTTAGTTCATTTAATCAGGCTAATGATACACTCACCACCACAAGAGGAATGAATGTTAGGTGGTGTTGGAGTAGCTGCAGGGAGAGTGAGCCACCAACCTGGACAGCAGGGGGCGACATAATCCACCTCAGCAGGCCTAGAGAGAGAGAGAGAGAGAGAGAGAGAGAGAGAGAGAGAGAGAGAGAGAGAGAGAGACAGAGAGAGAGAGAGAGAGAGAGATCGAGCGAGTGAGAGAGAGAGAGAGAGAGAGAGAGAGAGAGAGAAAGCAGTGGGGTGCAACTCAGATTTGCATTACCATGGCTGAGTGATTCTCTTTTTCGCAGAATAGAGCCACACTTTCACCAGATGTTCTGGTCTGTTCAGATAAGCTCACTCAGGCACAATAAACTGTCTGGTAACATTAATAAAGATGTTTGTCTCTTATAAAAGAGCAGACAATGTCCAAAATGAAGCTTTATTTTAGTGGAAGTAACAGAAATTCCAGGACACAGAACAGAATACAAACAGAGCTGCTGCATTCTGCTCTCCTGCACTGGTCAGAACTCCCTCCTGCACCTCTGAGACATCCACAGTCCAGCTTACCACTCACTGAGTTTAGTGCCTCATCCACGAGTCACCCATAGTGATACATTCTAATGAAGCATCATCCAAAAACCTCTTTCACATTATAGTGACTACACACACACAAACACACAAGCTTTATATTTCAGAAATGGAAATTTTTTTTAAAATCTTTAATTACTTTTCCCAAACTAATTTTTGCATTTAGCTTTTATCCAAAGCAACTTAGAGTTATGACTGAATACAATTTGAGCAATTGAGGGTCTTGCTCAGGGGCCCAACAGCGGAGAAGTGAACTGGCAACCTTTTGATTAATAGGCAAGTACCTTAACCAGTGAGCTACCATACATAATATAAATAAGCATTATGACACTGTCCTAATATTTAATGAATATTGATAATTTAGTTTTTTTTATTGTCATGACAGCTAAGAGAGGAGGAATTTGGTGTATTATATTTTTTATATGATTGCTTAAGGCTGTTTTTGAAAACAGGGCTCATTTCGTAAAATTACTACACACAGTTCACACAGCCACACAAAAGTAGCAGAACACCTCAGTTCTTTTGAAAAATAATGTATATGATAACATGACAATGTGATGATGGTATGTAATCTGTCTAACGTGAGTGTGTGGACTGTGGTGATGGTGTGTAGTTTGTGTAACGTTTGTGTGTAGACTGTGTTTTTGTAAGGATTCAGGTTGCCATGGCGATGGAGGACTCCATTATGTGTGATTGCAGCCACAATGTGATGTTACCACCACGTTGGCCCTGGACAGTAAAAATATATCTGTGGCCAGTGATGTTTCTCCCTCTTCTTACGTTTGTCAGGTTAACACCAGACAACATTGTAACGTATATGTAAAAAGGTTGTGTGCAGCAAATAATAATGAAGTGAACAGATCACATGACTAAATTACATACCTCCATATATTTATGCCGCAAGTCTTTTACTTAAAGTCAGATAAACTAGTAGAATTGATGTCATGTTAGATTTCTGTGTCTAATGTAGAGAAGTGTATTTAGTAGAAGTGACACCATGTTATCTTCTGGATACGTGTCTACTGCATTCAAAACCGTTAGGGTGGTACCAATCCTCAAGAAGGGCACACTTGACAGCTCCAGCGTTACCAACTACAGACCAACTTCCTCTCATAAGCCCTTGAACGAGCAGTTTATAATCAAGTGTCTATCTTTCTCACCCAGAACCAGCTGCAAGATCCCAATCAGTCTGGCTACAAACTGGCACATTCTACAGAAACGGCCCTCATAGCAGTGACTGAGAAACTTCATGCTACCAAACAGTTATCTGTTTTGATTCTTCTAGACCTTTCAGCAGCCTTTGACACAGTGAACCACAACATTCTTCTCTCTGTTCTTTCCAGGCTTGGTGTGATTGGCTCTGCTTGGAGATGGTTTCAGTCCTATCTGGAGGGACGGTCCTATCAGGTGATATGGAGAGGATCCACATCCAAACCGTGTAGACTCTCCACTGGTGTTCCACAGGGCTCAGTATTGGGCCCCCTTCTCTTCTCTTTGTATACTCGTTCTCTTGGTGATGTAATATCTTCGCATGGTTTCTCCTACCACTGCTATTCTGATGACACTCAATTATTTATTTATTTTCCACTCTCTGACACGCATGTCTCCAGACGTATCTTGGCATGCTTGACTGACATCATGTCATGGATGACAGCCCACCACTTAAAGTTCAACCCAGGTAAAACCAAGCTTCTGATCAGCCCAGGTACTCCCAACCCTTACCATGACCTCACTGTTTCTGTAGAGAACTCCCTGGTATCACCCTCCGAAGCTGCCCGTAGCCTGGGCGTAACTTTGGACAACCAGTTGTCGTTCTCAACTCATGTTTCTAATCTAACCCGGCCTTGCAGATTCCTTGTTTGTACCATACGAAGGATTCAATCCTTTCTTTCGCAGGAAGCCACCCAGGTGCTTGTGCAATCTCTTGTGATCTCAAAGCTAGACTACTGCAACTCAATACTTGCTGGTCTTCCTCTAAGAGCCATCAAACCTCTACAACTTGTCTAGAATGCAACAGCACGACTGGTCTTCAATCTTCTGAAGTTCACACGTTACTCCACTGCTGCGCTCCCTTCACTGGCTCCCTGTAGCTGCACGCATCAGATTTAAAACCTTGATGCTTGCCTACAAAGCTAAAAATGGACCAGCCCCTTCATACATGAAGTCAATGTGCAAAGCCCGAGCCGTACCTCATGTACTTCAAAGCTCATGTACGGCTCCGCTTGAAATACCTTGCTTCAGGTCTCATGGACGACAAGCATGGAGACTATTTTCTGTCCTGGCTCCAAGATGGTGGAATGAACTCCCACTTGCTGTCCGGACAGCAGAGTCCCTTGCAGTCTTCAAATGCAGACTGAAGTCCCATCTATTTGCAGAATATTTAAAGGACGACTGACCCTGCTCCCATATTGACTGTCTAATTTAATATTTATTGTAGGGCATTGTTTATGTTGCTTAACAAACTCTAGCATATTTTGTTTATAGCACTTATTATTTATAGTACTTATCATAGTTTAAGATAGACCTTATGTACTTTGCACTTCTAGGTATCAGCATTCATCCCTGTATTCTACATTATTCTAGTTCATTGGTATGTTTAATTCTAACCTACTGTACTTGGATATATTCTATGAGTACATGGCAATGTACTTTTGTAAGTCACTCTGGATAAGAGTGTCTGCTGAATGCCGTATATGTTAGATTTCTGTGTCTAATGTAGAGAAGTGTGTTTAGCAGAAGGGATTTGTGTAAAGTCTGAGGCTGAGAATTTGCTTATAGTTGTGCAGATCTGGGCTGAGGTTTTGCTGTCTGAGTCTCAGATTTCACTAACTGTGAGAGTTGTAATTATAGTGTGTAAGGAACCATAAAAAAAAACTGAAATACAGAGAGTACTTGGTAGATGTGTATTAATACAGAGAGGTCACTTTGCATGTGCAACACCTGCTTCAGTGCTCTGGGAAACCTGCTCATTCCCAGAATAGAACAACACTTTTTGCAGATGTTCAGCTTTCATTAGCCCAACTTACTCAAGCACAACACACTCCAGTGCAAAGAATCTTACAGTACAGATAGTGAATAATAAAATAATACAAGAACAGACCAAGTTCAAAATGAAGCTTTATTGAAGTGAAAACAAAACTCAATAATTAAACCCACCCGAGTGGTGAATTAAGAAAAAAGAGCATTCTTCAGACTATAAGCTCCATTGTTCAGGACTGTGTAAGTGTGTTACATTACATTACAGCTGACTGAGGTCATCATGGAAGATGGTAGAGCTCCTCCTCCTCTTCCCTAAATGCAGCACTAAGAGTCAGTGAGCTGCTGTGACTTTAACAGCAGTTCTGTTCTTCTACTCTGGTCAGAACACTCTGCTTCACATCTTAGACATCCACTGTACAACTCACCAGCGCCCCTTGTGGAAAGTATGTAGACCGCAGGCACAACAGAGATCCTGTACAGAGGAGCGATTGAGAGCACTGCACCACACACACGTTTAGAAATACTTACCTAAAATGTACTAAATACTTCTTATCATTCTCTCTAAATCTGTTTATCAATTCCAGTTATCCAATAATCAGCACACTGTACCATAGTTTTTTGACATTGTTTATATTAAATAGAAGTACTATTTGACCTTTAAGAGTATATATATATTACATTATATTATAAAGTTTATAGTTATCTAGTATGGTTGGTTCTGTTAAATATGGTTATATAAGAGGTATTCAGTGGAGTCATTACTTCAGACAGAGGCCACAGAGAGTATTTGGTAGACGTGTATTAATACAGAGACACCACAGAGAGTATTTGGTAGACGTGTATTAATACAGAGAGACCACAGAGAGTATTTGGTAGACGTGTATTAATACAGAGAGGCCACAGAGAGTATTTGGTAGACGTGTATTAATACAGAGAGGCCACAGAGAGTATTTGGTAGACGTGTATTAATACAGAGAGGCCACAGAGAGTATTTGGTAGACGTGTATTAATACAGAGAGGCCACAGAGAGTATTTGGTAGACGTGTATTAATACAGAGAGGCCACAGAGAGTATTTGGTAGACGTGTATTAAAACAGAGAGGTCACTTTGCATGTGCAACACCTGCTTCAGTGCTCTGGGAGTGTTTATAGTCCTGTGAGTTTAACACTTCATGACTGAGAGCTGCCTGCCCCAGCAACTTCACCCACAGCAACCATGACTTTGATCCCCATCTTCATCTGCACACTGGCCCTCTGGACTCAAGGTAAAAGATCATTTTATGCTTTGCTTTTGAGGTGAATAACCTAAAAAAACAAAAACAGATGTCTTGTTTAATAAAATATTCTAAACCTTCTATTAACAGATATAAGCAACATAAGAAATGGAAAATAAAATATGATTTAAATTGGATTTGCTTTGTTTTGTTTTGTTTTTTTCCCCCAGAATCCATGTGTCAGGTGACTGTGACTCAGACTCCTGCAGTGAAATCTGCTCTTCCAGGAGACACAGTCACCATCAGCTGTAGAACAAACCCTGCAGTGTATCAGGGCTGGAGTGCCCAACCTTTACACTGGTACCTGCAGAAACCTGGAGAAGCTCCTAAACTCCGGATCTACGGGGCTACTAGCTTACAGTCAGGAACTCCAGCTCGTTTCAGTGGTAGTGGATCTGGATCTGACTTCACTCTGACCATCAGAGGAGTCCAGACTGAAGATGCAGGAGATTATTACTGTCAGAGTGCACATTACATTAGTAGTAGCTGGGTGTTCACACAGTGTTAGAGAGTCATACAAAAACCTCCCTCAGTCAGACTGCACAGAGACTGCACTGCTGCAGCTGGGACCTACTGCAGGTGTTGAGGGGGAGGATGTGATACAGCACAATGACACACTCTGTGGAGGAGAGGAACCACAGCACAATGACTCAGAAGTAAACATAAAAATCTATAATGAATCATAAAGGCATAATACAGTCAACACTGTTAGAGGAGAGTTTTGTAGATCTTTATGTCATTCTAGCCCTGATGTTCATGTGTTAGAATGATTTGAACATCAGCCTGGTCTATCAGTGTGGCTGCATCACTAGAAACCTGGAGAAGCTCCCAAACTAGTCCTGTCTCTCTTTTCTTTGATCAGATGATCTCTCTGTTTCTGCTGGAGCAGGTGAAGACAAAACACTACAGTTATAACAATAATAACAACAAATGGAATTTATCTAGTGCTTATCAAGACCCCACAGAGGCACATTTACACACACCCAGTGCATGGAGCATCAGAAACCAGTCACAGCACTGCAGTACGGAGTCCTTTGGTCTCTTGGGACAGTTGTTCTTATAATAGAGCAGGTAGTTATTAGAGAAGAGAAATCTCTACTAGTAGTATGACTGCTAAATCATTGTCAGTAATCTTCAGGAGATTCTGTCCTGTTTAGAGGTGATGTAAGCACACACTAAAGCACTAATCACCATGTCTGTGCCTTCCTCTGATTATTCTCAGCCATTGTGCAACATTTCTACCAACACATACTTTTCATGTCCATTCTAAATCTTTGTTAACAAGTAAAAGTGAAATATTTAAGATCTTTAGGGTGTAAAGTTAAATAACCTCACTATACTTGCTTAAATAAACTTACTACACAACAAGATGACATAATGCCACCAATTGAAACAATGACTTTTTGAAAAACTGACTGAAATCTTTCAGTAAAATTCTCTCTCTCACACACAAGCGCATGGCTTGCTCTATGCCCTCTGCCGCCCCCACAACACACACACACAGACACAGACACACACACACACACACACACACACACACACACACACACACACACACACACACTGAGTTGGGGTGTGTATGAGGTGAGTGGGGTGTATGTATGTTAAATCTGTACAGGCAATGCAGATTTCTGACACCCAGAACAGAACAGCACTGTGTCCAGGTTTCCAGTGTCTTAGAGCAGCAAACCTTTAGCTCAGTAACACACACACACACGCACTCACACACACAGAGTCGGGGTGGATATCAGGTGAGTGGGGTGTATGTATGTTAAACCTGTACTGGGTAACTTAGAGCAATACACATTTAGTTCAGTACCACTGTGTGATAAACCAGGCTGTGTCATAATAGCACTGTGTGACGCAATAAAAAAAAACATGTACCAAATATTAAGGAGTTCTTTGTTATTACACTTAATACATTAGGTCAAAGCTTTATTTTAAACAGACAAGTGCTAAAGGGGGTTAGTTTCAGGCAGAAATATTTTAATGAGAGTATTTTATTGAAAAACAGCCCAGCTTGCGCTACAAAGTGATATAAAGCATTATGGGATTAGTTTCAGGCAGAAATGATCTAAAAATGATAATATTGTGATATAGTGAAAGGGCCAAAGATGGTTTGTCCTCCAGCCCCTGATGTTCCTAAAATACACCGACTTACTCGTGTTACAGTTTCTACTGAATGAAACGTGGAAATATCTTACTTTTTGCTTCCATAATATCTGGCTTCCTGCTTCCTTCTTTATTATGATTGATGAAATGGCAGGTTTATCAAAGTTTAATCCTATACCTCATCACACATTAGTGTTTCTACTGTATAGAAATGTAGACTTTAAAGGTATTTATTGTTATGAGTAATGTTGTGGGAAATGTTCTAATTAAGAGACTATAACATTTATTCAAATTTTTTAATTTCATTTTGAACAATAAACAGGAACATTTGAGTAATAAACACAGACTATCTAAAAGGCAGCACATTAATCAGTGAGAGGAGAACACATCAGCACACATGTGGGAGTTTCACGGCTCAGCACACTGCTCTCTACTCAGTGTCTGTGTGACAGGAGACTGGGAGTCCTTGGTGGCCTCACAGGTCACTGTGTTCTTCAGCCACTCCTCCTTCTGGAGGGTCAGGGTGCTGCTCCAGCTGTAGAGGCCGTCCTTCTGCAGAAGCCCGGAGCTCTGGCTCACCCCCGAGCTCCAGCTGCTACCAGCCACCTTCCAGCTCAGCTTCCAGTCTGAGGGGAAGCCCTTGTTGGCCAGACACACGAGTGTGACCTTCTCCTGCTGCAGCTGTACACTGGAGGGGGGCAGGACCGTGAGGGTTGGCGGGGCGTCACCTAGGAGATACAACACGGTCTACAGCTCAGACAGGCAGGAACCGTTAGCAGGAAAATCAGTTGTGTTTCACTTCCTCTTTCTGTGGAACTAAAGTCAGAAATGTATTAGATCAACAATATAATTTTCCATGGGCATTAAAACCCTGGCAGTATATTTAATTCACGAACCATTTAAATCAATATAATTTATAATCATACATAAATTAAAATGGAAGTATATTTAACAGGCGGTGATTGTTCAGTATGCGTGTATTACGGTTAAAGTACTTTGCATCGAGAACCTCCAGTCAGAGACAAACACTTATACTAATGAAAATTAATCCAGTAGGCAGAATAAAGGTTTGATGAGGGATTTTGCTGAAACATTTATGCTTTTGATAAAAAAAAACGATAAAAATGTGGTTCGATTTACACTAAAAGCTGTAATAACACTGCAATGGTTAGGAAAAATGCGCGAATAAAATGACATTTAATGCGCTTTAATAAATAGACCTTTATTACAAACAATACCTACTTAAAACTGTGATTTACTGTGAATAAAAAGTGAAGTTCTTCTTACGTCCAGTGTCCTCCACACTAACTTAGTTTAAGGTCCGTACATAAACCTGCTATAAACACACTGCCGTCTCCTCTCTTTACAGCGCGTAGTTTAGCTTCAGAGTTAGTGAACGATACAACCCCAAAGACGCTTGTTTTTCTTTTCTTTTTAGTAATGAAAGACGTTATCAAAGATACTACATACATACTATATACAATCAGAAGTAAAGCTGGAAAAATAAAGACAGATACCAATAATGAGAAAAAGTTATTTATATCCAACTGAGAGTTTTGGTCACAAAAATGTGTTTTAGGAGATATTTTTCATATTTTTGTACTCTAAAAACACAGCATTTAATGCAACATCCAAGTCAAGATAATTTTTCTGAAGACTTACACAAATTGTTTTCTAGATGTTTAATACAAGATTTTGAGTATTTGTAACCAACGTTTTGATCTTCAGTATGCGAGTATTCCGGTATAAGTGAACTGCACCGATAAAATCCAGTCAGGCACCGATATTTCTGACTTTTAAAATAAACCAAACATGCAGATGAAGGTTTGTGGAGAGATATTTCTGAAACATGTATGTTTTTACTGCTGAACGACAATTTTCTACACCCTCCATCGGTATATATTAGAAGGTCTATAACGACATAGCAACGGTTATTAGATAGGAAGATACTTTACAAAGTCACAATTAGTCTAACAAAGATTACGGGTAGTTTACAAAACCACCGTGCATACTGACGCAACGTTACATAATGTGGATTAATAGTGAAGAAAAGGTAAAGTCTACTTACGTCCAACTGCGAGTTTTGTGCCGCCACCAAAAGTGCTCCACAGTGATACAAACTCGTTCAGTGGTGGTACAAAAACCTCCTGCTGTAAAGAAGCTGCTCTCTCTGCGCTCTAGAAAGACTTATTCAAAAGAGTAATAACGGATAGAATTAATAATTTTCAAAATATGCAGGAAAATATCTAGGCATTAAAAATAAATTAATTAAATAATATTTTCTTGCAGTCTATATATTTCTCCGTTTGCTCGTTTTTCGAGTGTTACAATTAGTCTTAATTGGTATTCTCAAAATATATGTACATTAAGATGTTTAAAAAATAATGTAAAATAACCATTCGATAACATTTTTTGGACGTGCCAATATAACTTTACAAAATCAATGATCAATGCTGAGAAGTGTAAGAGGACTAATTAAAGAGTTCTAGCTGAACAGTCCTGTTTTACTGTGAATTTACTGTGAATTTCTGCTAAATAACCTAATAATGATCTAAAAAAATGTTTATTTATTTACTGCCTTGTTTTTGTTTGGCTGCATCTTCAGTACAAGCAAATATGAAACCAGACAAAGAATCAACAAAAACAACATTCACAGAGAGTGACACTGTAAACAAACAAACATTAACATGCATTGAACAATGTGAGGCTGCCCTGCACTGGTTCTTGACAAAACACTACACTGATCTGAACGTCCAGATTGCGGAGTCATTGTATTAGGAACTTGATCAGGGTTAAACTATCATAAATTGAAAATACTCAATTTTTCTTCAAATATTAGTGCATGTAAGTATAATTAAGAAGTTTTAAAGTGAATTTTAAGAAAATATGCAAAAACAGAGACAATGCCATGAGACTTCAGAAGGTTAAACATATTGTCCATGTACTCAAGCTGATCCAGGATCAGTATATCTGGTTGCAAAGACAATCCAGTTACCCCACATAAAACCAGTGAAGTCCCTGAGAAACAGGAGTGTTTTTACTGTCACGAAAGAGTGCACTTGATAGCTGCATGTCCAGCTTTGATGCATAAAAACATACAAAATATAAATGTGGTCAGTCCGTTTTTGTTTATTGTGTGTTTGTTGCCATTTAACCCATATTCATCATTTAATCATTTTTGTCACTGACCCTACCTAGACTGTGTCGTAACATCTGTTTCAGCAACATGGAACTCAAGGTGCTTCAGGACCCTGGACAGCTCCCAGAACAGAGCTAATCAGACCTAGGTGAAGCTCATCAGAATGACACCCCTGAACTCACCTAATCTACTGATCTCCCATCAGCCCAGAGGCAGATGAAGAGCCAGCTGTACTGAGGGAGGAACTGCAGTTGTCTCACACATTGCTCATTTTCTTCTCAGAGGCAGACAGCCAGTGATCTCCAAATGTGCAGAGAACTGAATGAAGACGCAGATTTACAAAACACATCAGACTCTTACTGACACCTGCCCAATAATAAAGAGTTTTCCTGATATATTTGTCTGAGTTTACTATTTGTTCTACAAAGTTTTGCACGGAAATAGCACAGGTCACACTGCACAACTGAAATCAATAAGAAGAAACAATAAATACCTCATTAGAAAAGACGACTGATCATGTAATTAAAAGAGCTAAGCTTCTCAGTGTTTAGTTTTAAGTGAGCAATGACAAATACATATTTATTTTGTTCATTGAAGATCAGCCTGTGATACACAGTAGAATATAATTTCTTTAAATACGTGTGTTCTCTATCATCTGAGGTCTGTGCTTTGGGAGAATCAAACATTTATAGATTACAAATATTTTGAAAGTCATAGCTTGTTAGGCTGTAATAGACATAAATTAATAATACTTGGGATTTGCTAGGTTCATTTCAGTTTATTCAACTGTGCTTGAACATTGTTTTTGATCATTGTTCCAGCTGGCAAACCCATGACATCACAGGGTCTGTCCAACAGAACATATCAAACTGAGCTAAGCTCAGCTTCATCTTAGCATAGAGCAGTTTTGTCTCAAAGCTGAAGTTGGTAGAGTAACTAAGCAGGACTTAATATCATCTTCTTTTGTGGAACCCAAAATGTCCAAAATGAGCTGGGAGGGTCTCAGTAAGCCTGGATTATGGAGGTACTGTCATGCAGCCCTCATGCTTCTTGCACAGTTTGCCTAATCATTCTTGTAGGTCTTGTTTTATAATAAACAGCAGCTGGATCTTCACAGTGACTCTGGGTCAATGTTGTTACAGGGATGTAACCTGCTATGGGCAGAGAATGAGCAGCCATGGAAGAGCAGGTGAGTAACAGCCTGTGTAAAGTAGAGAGACTTGCTGTCTACTATAGACAGTCTTATAAAATGGAAAACAGCATTTATCTTGGCAAAGTTGAATAAGGAGAGTTTGGTACGTGGACCTGACATACTGTGAACCTCAAACACTGTTTACTCTTTCAAATACAAATCGCATATAAGCAAAACAAGGTCGTAAAATGAGCCAATTCCAAAATCCTAGAATATTACACAACAGTCTTGACTCATTAATATTTATGCTCCTAAAATTTGCATACACCAGCCCACATTCTAGCCCAGGTGACATTACCATCGACCTGCACAGTCAAAGCTTCAGCAGTTCTGCAGGAGTTGTGAAGAACAAAACAATGACAACAGACCAACTATGAAAATGACAGATTACATACAGAAATGTACCATTCCAGGCTGTGAAGATGATGTCACACCCTTCCCAAGGAACCACACTGTTAATGGGCTTTGTTGTTTTCATATTTAACAGGATCCCAGACAACTTTCATTCAAATGCGTTAGCTTACTCTGCAGATTTTTGGCATTTAAAAATATAAATGTGTGAGTGATTTACAAAAGGGCTTTGTCATCTAGTCATAGAACGTATCCTATCCAGTACAATATGGAGCAGCTCCACCCAGTGTTTGACACTGAAGAGAGAGGCAGTTCCAATTTCAAAGTTCAAAGTTCAAAGAGGCTTTATTGTCATTTCAGCTATATACAAGTACACAATAAAAACGAGACAATGTTCCTCCAGCACCATGGTGCAACACAGTGCAACAGACAACATGCTATACAAGTGCAAAAAATCCAATATAGTGTAAAATGTCATAAACATTAAATAAACAATAATAAATACAGGACAGGACAAATACAAAATGAGTAGACAGTGCAATTATTTAGTCCAGTACACAGTACTGGGAATATGTAAAGTGAGTTGTGCATAGGAGTCAGTGACATGCTATACAGAACATAGCAGTCACCGGTAGCAGCCAGAACATTTCAGAGTACAGTGCTGGTTTAGTACAGTACTCTAGCAGAAAGTAGGATAATGTGCAAGACTGCAACAGGAGTGCATAGTTTATTTGTGTGAGGTTTGACTTCAGCACTAGTGCGATGCAAAACAATGTGTGAGAGTGTGTATGGATATGTATGTATGTATGTGTGTGTGTGTGTGTGTGTGTGTGTGTGTGTGTGTGTGTGTGTGTGTGTGTGTGTGTGTGTGTGTGTGTGTGTATGTGTGTGTGTGTGTGTGTGTGTGTGTGTGTGTGACTGTGTATAAGCATGTGTGTATGTGTGTGTGTATAAAGTGCCCATTTTTGGAATCTGAATTGGGATTGGAGTTAGCCAGAGTTCAGGAGTCTAATGGGAAGAAGCTGTTGCACAGTCTGGAGGTGCAGGACCGGATGCTGCAGTACCTTTTTCCAGATGGCAAAAGGGTGAACAGTTCGTGTGAGGGGAGTGTAGCAGGCTATGGTGGTGGTATACATGGAGGTCTGTTGTTTCCATGTATTTGTGGTTTATGTTGCTGGAAAAATGTGGTAGAGACCACAGATAGTAGCACAATAGCACCATTTATCGGACCTGGAGTGGCCGCTGCGCGCTACAGCGCCGCCATCTTGGATTTAGCATTTTATTGGCATCACGATCTCAAACACAACCTATAAGCAGCTGGCCCTGCTTTTACACATTTTGTTGGTTGAAGTCCTATAATCTTAAGTATACAGTTTCATAGTGAGCTGACAACTTTAATTTACTTCATGCTGTTATCAAGCTAGTATTAGTGATGTTAGTTACTAGCATAACTAACTAAGTAGTAATGACCATCTAGCTTATTTACACAGAGGTTCATTTTATTTTTCTGCCTGTGTTTCATTCAAAGAAGCCTGTGCTCCCATTTAAATCTGCAATAGAAGATGATTCTGTCAATTCCTGTCAGGTAAATTTTTAATTCATATTTCATCAACAAGACAACTCAGAAGATAACTAATTTGGTTGTTAAAAATATCAACTCTGTAGCTAACTACAGCTAATCAGAGCAAAGCTCTTTAAAATATACATGAGCCCATCAGTAAAGGGAAAACAGACTGTTTCATTCTTGGGCCACAGTGTGAGAGGGGGCACTTAGAGCTGTAATGTTCATACTGGGAGGGAGGGGAGAGGAAACTTTGCATGTGCTGCACCTGCTTCAGTGCTCTGGGAGTGTTTATAGTGCTGTGAGTTTAACACTTCATGACTGAGAGCTGCCTGCCCCAGCAACTTCACCCACAGCAACCATGACTTTGATCCCCATCTTCATCTACACACTGCTCCTCTGGGCTCAAGGTAAATCATGGCTTTACCTCTGTGGTGAACTATCCATGTGACACAGATCTACTATTCTTATTTTAAATGCACTATTCACAGATTTAGAGTAACACATTAAAGTATCTGTGCAGCTAAATGTTTTGTGTTTTGTATTAATTTCTTCCTCAGGATCCAGAGGTCAGGTGACAGTGACTCAGACTCCTGCAGTGAAATCTGCTCTTCCAGGAGACACAGTCACCATCAGCTGTAGATCTAGTCCACCAGTGAACACTGATGCTGGAAATGAGCTTCTAGCCTGGTACCTGCAGAAACCTGGAGAAGCTCCTAAACGCCTGTTTTACCATGTTCACAAGTTACAGTCAGGAACTCCAGCTCGTTTCAGAAGCAGTGGATCTGGATCTGACTTCACTCTGACCATCAGTGGAGTCCAGACTGAAGATGCAGGAGATTATTACTGTCAGAGTGAACACTGGGTCAATGCCATGGTCTTCACACAGTGTTAGAAAGTCGTACAAAAACCTCCCTCAGTCAGACTGCACATAGACTGCACTGCTGCAGCTGCGACCTACTGCAGTTGTTGAGGGGGAGGATGTGATACAAGGCAAGACAAGTTTATTTATGTAGCACTTTATACACAATGGTAATTTAAAATACTTCACAAAAGATTATTACATAACAACCTTATTACATCCTTAGATCTATCGTGTTAGGATGGCTTATGTAAAAAAAAAAAAACTACACAGATAAATAAAATTACTGATGCAAGGGGAAAATATAATACAATGATAAAGTGGTTATTAATTACAACAAACTTCAAATGGAAGGTGCCAAGAAGAAAGCTCTAAATACACTAGGATTTACCAAATGTAGGTAAAAAATTAAAAAACAGAAAACTGACTTCACTTTAAAAGACATAAAAGTGAATTCCAGTGCTAAAATTAAAAGTGAAAAGTTAAATGTGAAGGATGTTAAAAATCTCTCTAGGCGTGACTAGTTCACTGCTTGCTGATGATCTCAGAGGCTTGTTGGCTTTATACTGCACAAATAGATCACAGATGTATTTCTGTACTGCACCAATCAGTACAATGACACACTCTGTGGAGGACAGGAACCGCACCACACTCACCACTACTGAACACACACATCTGTAAAGAACTATAAAGCCAGAATGCACACAGCACTGCAGGTCCACTTCTGTGTTCCTGCCAGGACATGCCCATGTCAGCAGAGCTCCCCTTGTGGTGATAAATAAAAATGTCAGATATCAAATCAAAAAGGCAATAAAGGTCTGACCCAACCAGTGTCCTTCCTGTTACATCCCAGCCATTTCACACTAAGAGAGAACTTTCCTACTCCCGTTAACAAAATATTCTGGCAAAATAAATGGACATGAGGCCGTTATCAATGAAGTCACAGAACCTCTCCTTTAGTGACGTCACGGAGTATAACTGTGGGAACTGTGGGTCATCCCATCAGAATGAAGAACATTCCAGAATACCAGATGATCTTCCAGACTGAATGATCTTCTGTTTATTTTGAAGGTACATAGATGTGTGCGTGATGTGTATCAGTTTGGTTGAATATTTATTTTGTGTTCTACATGTAGTCATAAGAATACAAATTGCATAATCAGATCATACACAGACAACAGGCATATTGGCTCCCTGCATTTTATTCAGTTTTTGACAGGCTAAGAAATCTTTACTCACACTATCCCTGAGCTCCTGTCTGTTAAATAGTGTAATACATCTGAAGATATCTTCTGGGATAATAATACAAAATAATAATCAAACATCACTACCAGTACAACAGACAACATGAACTCCCTCAAAACAAGAAGGCTATGTCTCATGGTTTTACTGAGTCTTAAGGCAAGATTTTTGTGCTTAAAGTGCATTTTCAGATAAGATTTGAATATTCCATATATAATATGGGGTCTGTGTGCTGGAATAATGCCAGTCTGGATTGTTTTCAGTAACGGGTCTATGTGCTGGATTAAGGCTGGTCTGCAATGTTTTCAGTATGGGGTTGTGTGCTGGATTAAAATTGGCCCAAGGATGTATGGGCCATCTTACTACAGTGTAAGTTAGTAGGTAGATGTGTGTTCCTCCCTAATGCTTGAGCAGAGCCTACATTACCACCTTGTGAAAGCAGCTGTTCTCTGAGCATATGAACCAGTGCAGGAAGCAAACAGACAGAATTTTAGTTGCTAAAAGAATAACCCCAGCCAGACAATTGTGCAATTTTTCAGAGAAATGTTTTATTAGAGAAGTGGTGTGCTGCTTAACTGCCACATCTGACCAAATTAAAGAGCTCATACTGGTTGAAGAATTCAAGAATTGTCTTCCTGATATCATTGTAATGTATTTAAATGTAAAAAAAAATGTGTAATCTATCTGCTGCTTCGATGCTTGCAGATGAATTAGTGCTGACTCACAGAAATGTTTTCAATGCACCTGTTTCCCATAGTGAAGCTCCCAGTCTTTCAACTCGCTCAAGGACTCCTGTGAGCTTCCCGAAATCGGATGCCCCCTTTTGTCTGTTTCTGTGGAAACACGAAAGTGCTTCTACTGCCATGGGCATGGACACATTATAGCTAATTGTCCTGCGCTTAAGCCTGCTCTTTCCTTAAGCCTGCTTTCCTTAAGCCCTCTGTCCTTAAGCCTGCTCTTTCAACATCCAACAATCTCTGTGCTGCTATTGATAAGCCTGTTCTGTCTAGCTCCATTTCAACAGAGCCTATAGATCAAGCTGTGTTGATGTCTGCATAAAGGATAGACCAATCCATTACAAATTGTTTTAGTTGGCTTAAGGAAAAACAGGTACCCTCACTCAGCAACAGCGCTACTATAGAACCATGTTACAGATGTGTAATAAGGTCTGTTAAATTACATTTGGGGATAAGTTTTATTTTGTGTGTGTGTGTGTGTGTGTAGATGAATTTGTGTAGAGAGGAAACTTTGCATGTGCAGCACCTGCTTCAGTGCTCTGGGAGTGTTTATAGTCCTGTGAGTTTAACACTTCATGACTGAGAGCTGCCTGTCCCAGCAACTTCACCCACAGCAACCATGACTTTGATCCCCATCTTCATCTGCACACTGCTCCTCTGGACTCAAGGTAACTCACTGCTTTACCTCTGTGGTGAACTATCACTGTGACACAGATCTACTATTCTTATTTAAAAAATTATTCACAGGGTTAGTAGTACTATATAATAGCATATGTACAGTTAATTGTTAACTTTTTTGTGTTTTGTATTCATTTTTTAGGATCCAGAGGTCAGGTAACAGTGACTCAGGATTCAGTGAAATCTGCTCTTCCAGGAGACACAGTCACCATCAGCTGTAGAACAAACCCTGCGGTGTATTACAGCAGCAGCTATGGACATTATCTAAACTGGTACCTGCAGAAAGCTGGAGAAGCTCCTAAACTCCTGATCTACAGGGCTACTAACTTACAGTCAGGAATTCCAGCTCGTTTCAGTGGTAGTGGATCTGGATCTGACTTCACTCTGACCATCAGAGGAGTCCAGACTGAAGATGCAGGAGATTATTACTGTCAGAGTGAGCACAACATTGGTGGTAACTGGCTGTTCACACAGTGTTAGAGAGTCGTACAAAAACCTCCCTCAGTCAGACTGCACAGAGACTGCACTGCTGCAGCTGGGACCTACTGCAGGTGTGGAGGGGGAGGATGTGATACAGCACAATGACACACTCTGTGCAGGAGAGATGCCCCATCACACTCACTCACTACTGAACAACACACATCTATAGAAAATCATTCTTCTAGGAACCACAACATACTGACTCACGACAATACAATGTTAGAATTGATTTTTGTTTTGTATGTGTTTGGTATTACATCTGAAAAACTGTACAAACAGTATGTGGATGGTTAAACATATTATCTATGCCCATGAGCTGATTCAAGATTAGTGTATCTGGTTCCTCTTCACTGAGTCCTTAATCCCTTCAGACAGCTGCATCTGAAAAAAAATACACCCCATTGTTATTATTCCTCTGGAGAAGTCATCAATCTGCTGATGGAGCTGCTTCCAGTTTCCTCTGTTGTGCCCAGTTTACCCCTGTGTCTCTCTACAGTTTACCCCTGTGTCTCTCTCCAGTTTACCCCTGTGTCTCTCCAGTTTACCCCTGTGTCTCTCTCCAGTTTACCCCTGTGTCTCTCCAGTTTACCCCTGTGTCTCTCTCCAGTTTACCCCTGTGTCTCTCCAGTTTACCCCTGTGTTTCTCTCCAGTTTACCCCTGTGTCTCTCCAGTTTACCCCTGTGTCTCTCTCCAGTTTACCCCTGTGTCTCTCCAGTTTACCCCTGTGTCTCTCTCCAGTTTACCCCTGTGTCTCTCCAGTTTACCCCTGTGTTTCTCTCCAGTTTACCCCTGTGTCTCTCCAGTTTACCCCTGTGTCTTTCCAGTTTACCCCTGTGTCTCTCTCCAGTTTACCCCTGTGTCTTTCCAGTTTACCCCTCCTGTCTCCAGTTTACCACTGTGTCTCTCTTCAGTTAACCTTTGTCTCTCTCCAGTTTACCCCTGCTTCTATCCAGTTTACCCCGTCTCTCTCCAGTTTACCCCTGCTTCTATCCAGTTTACCCCTCCTCTCTCCAGTTTACCCCTGCCTCTACCTAGTTTATTCCTGCCTACCCCCAGTTTATAACTCAATAATTTGCTATACTAACATTAGTAACACCTATTGTCATGAATCCTATAGAAACATACAACAGAACTAATAATTAGACTGTGATCTTCTGGATGGAGATCTCAGATGTTGCTCCTGGGATCTGCTGGAGCCGTTCTCCCAGTATGGGGGTCACAGCCCGTAGTGCTCTGCTTACTAAGGGACACAGTTCCCACTGCTCCTGCTATTTAATGGCCCCTCCCACAAGGGAGGAAGGGAAGAGGGAAGACACACAGTTTTGTTGGTTTGTTTGGCTTTTGGTTGCAATTTTGTATAACTTGTGTATGACCTTGTTTTCCCCATTTTTGGACTTTGTTCTTTGGCTTCACCCCTTCTGCTTCAGTAGCTGTTGCACATATACCTGTAGATATTGGACAGAGAGTGTAAATATTGTTTTGTTTGGTGCTTTGGTGTTGGATAATGGTGGTAGGGAGTGACTGCCATTTTTGTTGGGTGTGGGTTTTGCTTCTGTTTATCTGTCAGGTAGTTAAGAAAGTCTGTTGTATGTTTCTTTTGTTTGTTGGGATTATTTAGTGTGTATTTTTCTTCCATTAGTGTGGATTTTGTTTATTGTTTTGGCCTGGGTCACTGCTGAAGACATTGCACCAGTAAGATTGTTTGTAAATAATATCCTCTGTGAAATACACCAAAAGGAGACTTCCATTTGTGCTTTTGTTTATTTTATTGCTATTCACTTTTTACAGCTTACATTCTGTTAGCAATTTATCTTTCGTTTTCCTTGTTACGGCCTCACAGCCTGGACGTGGTTGTAACAAATGCCTTAATTCTTCTGAGGAGATCTTCATACTCCACACGCACTCCAGTTGCATTGGATAAAAGTCCAATTACGCATTCTGACACTGAAGTCATAGCAGAGAACTTTTTTTTTGCTGGTCTTGCAAAAAGTGAGTGATGGTGATTCCTGCACTGATGAGGACATCTGCAAAATCCTTGATTTATATAAAAAGGAGATGCAGCCTGCTAAGTCCAGTTCATCTGAAATATGTCAGGCAAGCCAGACTGTGAGTTTGCATTCAAGGGTTCAGAGTGATGAGGTCAGCAGCTGCACCTCCTTCCCAGTACTCAGAGTCTGAAATCAGCACAGCAACAATGAACTCTGGGAGATCCCTTACCACAGACAGTCAGGTAGTGAGTGACGTCCTTCCCACAAATGCATCACTGCAGATGGCACGAGGTACAGCCACCCAAACTGATTTGAACCTTAGCACAAGACAAAGCTCTCCATCAGTGTCATCAACAGACTTGAAGTGTGCTGCTGCTAATATTACAGTTGTTGATGCTTTGGATAAGCTTGTTGAATCAAGTGTGATAGGGAGTGACACTGACTCTCCTACTATATTTAGTGCTCTTGATTCATTTTCTTGGGTTTCATCCACATGTAGCCTAAGTGGATCTGATATTACAGAAGTTCCAACAAACTGTGGCTTGTTTAACAGGGTACTTAGGTATCTTCAGGCCAAATTCTGCTTTTAAAGAGCAGTCCTCTATCAAATGCGAGAGCCAGCCAACCTCCCACCACTCTGCTTTGCAGCTCTCTAATGACCATGGTGTTTCCCTGGTTGATGATCTTATTGTAACATACACAAACAATATAATCAATGAGATTATAAATGTTTATTACTCAGAAATATAATCTGAGTTTTAAGAACCTGTGAGACCTAAAGGTTCAAAAGAAATTCTAGTCTCCCACCATGAAGCGCATGGTATAATGGAGAGTTTGGAAAAACTCACAAGTAGCAGAGCTTCATCCAGGAGCAGTGTGAAGAACTGAGATCTAGGAGGAAGGAAGGACATTTCATTTTCTAAGATAAAAATGGTTTTTAATGAAGATATTCCTGTAGGCTGCTCTTCAAATCAGGTTGAGGGATTTTTCAGCAAGGAGTTCCAAAGTAAAGCAACACAGGTAATGAGATGGACGGCAACATTCAAGTACCTCTGTAGGGTAAGGCAAGTCCTCAAGACTCAGTTGACTGGGAACAATAAGATCATGACCATAACACGTATGCCATGCCAGTCATCAGCTATCCAGCAGGCATGATAAGCTGGCAAAGAGAAGAACTGCAAGCTGCCAACATCAAGGCCAGGAAACAATGTATGGAGCACTCCACCCAAAAGCTGCAAATAGCAAAAGGAATGAGGGTGAAGTTGACTAACAAATCCACTGTCCAGGGTGAGACATGAAACGTTCATGAATACATCTAAGCAATGGCCCCCAAGGATGAGCTGATGGAGTGCCTCAGTGAGATGTCAGATGGGCTCACCATGGAAGTAGAGGAGGTTCCATGGAAAGAGATGCCCCTCAATGAAACAAAGCGCCAAGTGATAGCGGAAGTTGTCGACTAAAGACAATCCTTCCAATGAATGGAAAAGGCAGAACTGAAGGACAGCACAGAGTCAGTAATCATGGCAGCACAAGATCAAGCACTAAGCACTAGGTAGATGAAGCAGAGGTGTATAGCACCAGAAAAGACCCAAGATGTAGTCTGTGCAAATGAACATCTGAGGTGATCTAGCACCTAGTACCAGGAAAGAAAGCAAACATTGAAATAGACATGCAAGTGGCAGATCATATACAGAAGCATATGCATGGCATATGAGCTGGAGATCAAATGTGAAGAACCACAGAGTGATGGAGAACAACAAGACTAATATCCCGTGAGACCATGAAATCTAGACAGACATAAACAAGGAGTAGTAAAGCAACCAGATATTGTGATAGTGGGCGAGATGCAGAGAACAGCAGTGGTAATAGATGTCGCAGTCCCAAGTGATGGAAACATCTAATAGAAGGAATATGATAAGTTGGATTAATAGCAGGGAAACAAAGAATCAATAAAGAGATTGCGGAAATTAACACCAAGGTTGTGCCAGTGGAGATATGAGCAGTTGGGGCTGTGACCCCTAAGCTGTAGAACAACCTCCATCAGATCCCAGATAGGACATCCTCAACCTCAGTGCAGAAGAGCACAACAGGAACAGCAAAATACTGCACTACATCTTCAAACTCCCAGGCCTCCAGTAGCAGGCCTGAGTATGAGGAACAAGATATAACCACAATCTGGAAGGGTTATTTCAAACATATTTTCCATTCCATTACTCCAAATTCCTGCAGTAAAGACACTTTAAATTTACAAAATCATGAGCATATAAGGAAGTGTTCTTAAAGAATATACTAGAGTGTCTTAATAACAATTTGATTAGTTAATTTTACAAGTTGTATATAAGGAAATTAATGCACATTTAACAGGAGTTTGCAATCCCATTTCTCAGAATTCCTACAGTGAATAAAATTGAAAGCCATAGATAGAATGGGTACATGAGAAAGTGTTCTTCAAGAATTTAGTGGTCTGATAGTAATGTGATTGACGTATTTTATAGGGTTTATAAAGCTTAATAGACATTTTACATGAGTTTGCTGCCAAACTTTTGCTGCTGGCAAACAGGCACAGATGAACTACAGGAGTATAGACATTGGTTAAATGACCATCTACATTTAATTATTAAGGACTTTGGACACAATAAATCAGATGAGAAAATGTTTTTGTCAGTTTCTACAAATATTTATTTTTTGATGGTAATGTAGCAGAGGGAGTAGATCTACATTATTAATGCTGCAGAAGGAGTAGATCTACATTATTAATGTTGCAGAAGGAGTAGATCTACATTATTAATGCAGCAGAAGGAGTAGATCTACATTAATTATTAATTAGTTATGTCTGATATGTATAGTAAAGTTATGTCTGCCATACATAGTACTGTGTAAAAGTCTTAGGCCAAAATACTGTGTTTGTGGAGTTATGGAAATCTGCTGAAATAGTCAATACAAGAACAATAAACAGGCCTGTTTATTTGCTTAAAGAAAAACGGCGTCACTGTGTTAAATTCTCCTGAGTTGCTTCAGATTTTACCTGATTTTAGATTTTGATCTCATATGACCCCAGTTCTGATGAGGATCAGACTGGTCTGTACATGTAGCAAGGAAACAGATCTGGAGCTTTTTAATGTTTTAGTGTTTCATTTAAGTCAGTGCTGTGCTGAAAGATGTTTGAGTCAGAAGGGCACAGTTGGAGATGGTGCAGGAAGAAACACCCACCAGGAAACACCGTACCTCCATTAAACACCATTTACCCATACCTCCATTAAACACCATCTACTCGTACCTCCATCAAAAACACCATCTATCCATAAATCCTTTTAACACCATCTACCCATACCGCCATCAAAAACACCATATACCACCTACCTATACCTCCATCAAAAACACAATCTACCTGTACCTCCATTAAAAAAAGATATACCTGTACCTCCAACAAAAACACCATCTACCACCTACCTATACCTCCAACAAAAACACCATCTACCTGTACCTCCATCAAAAACACTATGCACAAATCCATAAAAAACAGCATCTATCCATACCTCCATTAAACACCATCTACCTGTACCTCCATCAAAAACACTATCTACCTGTACCTCCATCAAAAACACACCCTTAATTGTGTTCTTTTTTTTTGCCTTAATGATGTATTGTAGTAGTATTGATTTATGTGTTATATTGTGATGTACATGTAAATAAACAATCACTGCCATTTTAAATAGTTTATAATGTCTTGGGTGTCTGTTCATACCATAGGTGCCTACAGTGTGTAAACAGACTTTTACACCTACTATACAGAAATGAGTTGATTTACTGTTCCATATTTTATATTCCATTCCAAGTTATTCTAGTCTGCACTGGTCTGTGTCCTGAGCAATCTGCTGTACATATTTAAGACAAATTTCTAAAACATCATATAGTCAAGAAAGCACAGTTTGTATACCATTTTGGATGTTGCATTCATTTAGTCCTCTGAATATGTACACTAGGTATAAGTTCTAGTGTGTTACTGTTTACTCTTGGGGATGTTTGCACTGTAGAAACACTTGTGGGAGAGTGGACAACTCATGAGAAATGTTTGTGTACTAAACGTGTCTGTGTCTCAACTCAATTTCAGATGTTTACATCCTTCCGTGAAGGTTTGGCTGTGAAATTAATGTAATGTTTAATATTTTAAGTTGCATTAATGAATACAGTTATGATGGAGAAGATCTCATTTTGTTACGAGCCCCAGGAACAACCCTCAGCCCTGCACAACCATGCCCACTCGCACACACCCTCAATCTGACTCACCGGAATTCTAGCACACACCTGATTCCCATTCCCCTCATTACCAACCCCTTTATAAGATTCCCTTCCCTGTGCACACGTTGCAAAGTATTGTTCCCATGTGCCATACCGAGCGTTTCCTCATCCTGTGTGCTTTTCTGACTCCTGCTTGGCTTCTAGACTTTCTCTCCTGCCTGACCCTCAGACACCTCCTGAACGCTACCCTGTATATCAACCTCAGACCAACCTGTTCTATGCTTACCCATGTTACTAAACGTACCTGTTTGATTGCATAAATAAACCTCCACAACTGGATCCACTTCAGGGTTTGTGCAATCATTACAGAATACTTCACCATTTTCATGGATCCAGCGGAGGTACAAAACAGACTGGCCCAGCATGAGGTTTCCATGGCTGAGGACACGAAACCGTTCAGAGACTTTCACAGGTCATACTTACTGTGACTTCAGTGACTCCTTCGCTCATTGCATTCCCATGGCCACCCAGAACGATTCAATGGCTCTCCAGATCGGTGCAAGATCTTCCTGTTGCAGTGTTCCATGTATTTCTCCCATTATTCCATATAATTCATCACCGACAAGGACCCTGTACAGTTTGTGCTGTTGCTACTAACTAGTGAGGCAAGGGCTTGGGTAACTGCCCTCTGGGATAGCCAGGACCCTACGTTACAGTCTGAAACAGAATTCTACAATCTTTTCAAGGCTGTGTTCTATCATTCCGTGAGTGGTTGGGATCCTGGAACTATTTTATGCGAGATACATCAAGGGAGGCACATGGCAGCTGACTACGCCGGGGAATTCCGTACGATCGCTGCCGGCAGTGGCTGGAGCAAGATGGCGTTGAAACCCGTGTATTGTTGCGGACTTTCTCCGGGACTCCAGGCGGAACTCGCATGCTGAGGGGAGTCAACTACACTGTCCGAACTTATCAAACTTGCTATTGAATAACCTACGACAGACCCATCAGCCA